>NC_133773.1:52089499-52123399 GCF_003597395.2 Chelonoidis abingdonii | reverse complement strand
TTTTTTTTTTTTTTTTTTTTTTTTTCCCTGTAAGGAAGCCTACTAGCACTTTAGTTTCCTCTGTCTTTGGGTGTGGCCATTGGCCACTCTCTGCCCCTGACCTCATTAGGGGTTGCCACTTAAGATCTTATGAAGATTGGGGCAGGAAGAAGCTACCAAAAAAACTTTTTACTGCAAGTCTTGCAATATTTTTCTTAAAGCCCTAACTCCTAGAGTTCTGTGTTAGTGTGGGACTCACCCCTGCAGTACCTCCTGCTGGTCATCTTTGGGAATTAGCTCATTTCCAGCCTTGGAGCACCCTCTGCAGGCTGGTGTCCCACTGCTGCTTGGCCCCATGTCTCTCCCAGACCCGATGCCCTGTTATCTGGCATGTGGCCCCCTAGCCATACACCCCTCGGACTCAGGGTGTACCCTCCCTGGGGAACCCCCGCCCACTATCCCCACCTTGTCTCAGTCTGGGCTATTCCCAGTCCTCATCTAGCCCTCGCTCCCTGGGGCAGACTGCAGTGTAAAACCACTCATCATAGGCAAGTTTGGGTTTGAACCTGCTGCCTTTGCCTACCCCTGGGCTGCTCTCTGCAACCCCCCCATACCTGTTGGCCTTATGGTAGGCAGCAGCCTAGAGCTTTCCAGGCTGGAGCCTCCCCAGCTCCTCTGCCTTTCCCCAGCCTTACTCTGCTCAAGTCCCTCCTTCTCAAAGCTAGAGGGAGTCTCTGTGCTCCTTGTTAAAAACCTTTTTATAGGGGCTGGCTGTGGTCTGTTTGAGGTGTGGCTCCCAGGTGTGCTTACTTCCCCAATCAGCCTAGCTTTTCCCCTGCCCCAGCTCTCTGCCAGGGCTGTTTTAAGTCCTTCTGGGAAGGAGTGGGGGACCACTCCACTACATGCCCCCCACCTCAGGATCCCCTCCACCGGGGGCTGGGGTGTTGCCCTGCTGGCCCAGCTTTCCCCTCAGCTGGACCCACAGAGAATTCCTCTCTTCTCACAGGATCTCCATCTTCTGGAGCCACCTACTTCCCATCTCTAGGGTCTGAGTTCCCAACATAGACCACTCTGGTCCTTCAGTTTCGCTTCCCACATTGGCCCTCCTGGCTCTCATGTGGGTTTCCAGGTTGTCTGGGGCCTCTGTGCCCCAGACAATCCCCTCTTTTGGGCCCTTGTCACCACCTCCTCCTTCAAGGCAGTCTCAGACCTGGCCTGGTCCTCCAGCTTCCCCCTCCTTCTCTGGGGACTAGGCCGCTTTCCCTGGCGCCCCTTGTGGCGGAGGAGGCACAGCCAGTGCCGACTTCTGACCACCTGAGGGCTAGCCTGAGCCCTGTGAGTCCCCCAAGGGCACTCCCTCTTCCAGTGCCCCAGTTCCCCAAAGGCCCAACAAGTTTGGAGACCCCACTATTAACTTCACAGGGGGCATGCTTGCAGTTCCACAGTGTCCTGGGTGGAGCCTCCCTGCTTCAGTCCGGTAGGGGCACTCCTTTCTCAACTGTCCAGCCCTTGGTGCCTAGCCCCTCATAGGGTCTCAGTGCCCACTCCCGTAGCAGCCAGAGCAACCCCCTCTGGTGCTTGGCAAGCTGGACCACCCAGGCCCTCCAATAACTGGTCCTCTTCTCCACTATGAGTCTCTCTCGATGCAGCACAGTCCGATTAGTCCTTTGTTCTTGTATCAGGGACAGACCTCTTGTGCCCACATTCTCCACCACTTGTTATGGTGCGGGCCTCACCCCTGCAGCACCTCCTGCTGGTCATCTCCAGGAATTAGCTGGTTCCCACCCTTGGAGCACCCTCTGCAGGCTGGTGTCCTGCTGCCGCTTGGCCCTCCATTATCTGAGGTGCAGCCCCCTGGCCATACCCCCTCAGTCTCAGGGTGTCACCCCCCACACTATCCCCACCTTGCCTCAGTTTGGGCTACTGCCAGTCCTCATCTAGCCCCTGCATGTTTACGTGCTGTAATTATCAGAATCTCATTTTTCATTTACAAAAAAATCTTCCATGGTTGTGGAGAAAACTTCAGTCCTGAAAGGCTAAAACTACACTTTCTTAAAACAAACTCTCCCTCTCTTTAAGCAAACTTCTAGGTTTTTGAAGCCCAACTCATCCTTTTTGAACACTTTGGGTCAGCTAAAATAACTATCAAGTCTCCTGCCAGGAACATGAAGGGAAACAGAGTGGACAGCTGGCTTGTTATGGGAAGGGATTTTTCAGATTTGAGTATCTGTATCTGGGGTCTGACTTTCAGTTATGTGGAACCACAAATGTGAATGTCATGAATTTTGCCCAAACCTCAGCCCCCATAATAACTCATGCAGATGGACCTAGAGGAACGCTGATCCCATTCCAAAAGGAGGATCTGCACTGTGAATGTAGACACAAATATGTGGGCTTAGTTCAGGCTTTGTCTTCACTTTGTCCAAACTTTCTCGGGGTTGGAGTAGTTGAGAATTCTGAACCTTCCTTTGTTTCCTCTCAAGTGGCTGGGCTAATGTAACTATTTGTATTACAGTCCTGTTCCTGATTAGAGGTCTCTGGAAGAAGAAACCGCTTGGCTGTATGATGCCACTGTTTTGTCCTTTCCAGAATATAAATTAATGTAATTCAAGAATTTATAAATAGCATTACAAACTCTAAAAGTCAAGACTTTTATCTGATGGCACTTCTTCTAAAGAGTTTGTATTAACATTATTAAATCTAAATTCCATATCATAGAATATCAGGATTGGAAGGGACCTCAGGAGGTCATCTAATCCAAACCCTTGCTCAAAGTAGGACCAACTAAATCATCCCAGCCAGGGCTTTTTTCAAGCCTGACCATAAAAGCCTCCTAAGGAAGAAGATTCCACCACCTCCCTAGGTAACCCATTCCAGTGCTTCACCACCCTCCTAGTGAAAAAGTTTTTCCTAATATCCAACCTAATCCTCCTACACTGCAACTTGAGACCATTACTCCTTGTTCTATCATCTGCTACCACTGAGAATAGTCTAGAGCCATCCTCTTTGGAACCCCCTTTCAGATAGTTGAAAGCAGCTATCAAATCCCCCCCCTCATGCTTCCTTTTGCAGACTAAGGAATCCCAGTTCCCTCAGCCTCTCCTCATAAGTCATGTGTTCCAGTCCCCTAATCATTTTTGTTGCCCTCCACTGGACTCCTTCCAATTTTTCCACATCCTTCTTGTAGTGTAGGGCCCAAAACTGGACACAGTACTCCAGATGAGGCCTCACCAATGTCAAATAGAGGGGAATGATCACATCCCTCAATCTACTGGCAATGCCCCTACATATACAGCCCAAAATGCCGTTAACCTTCTCGGCAACAAGGGCACACTGACTGATATCCAGCTTCTCGTCCACTGTAACCCTTAGGTCCTTTTTCCTCAAAAGTGCTTCCTAGCCATTCGGTCCCTAGTCTGTAACAGTGAATGAGATTCTTCCGTCCTAAGTGCTGGACTCTGCACTTGTCCTTGTTGAACCTCGTCAGGTTTCTTTTGGCCCAATCCTCTGATTTGTCTAGTTCCCTCTGTATCATATCCCTACCCTCCAGTGCATCTACCACTCCTCCCAGTTTACTGTCATCTGCAAACTTGCTGAGAGTGCAGTCCATGCCATCCTCCAGATCATTAATGAAGATATTGAACAAAACCGGCCCCAGAACCCACCCTTGGGGCACTCCGCTTGAAACTGGCTGGCAACTAGACATGGAGCCATTGATCACTACCTGTTGAGCCTGATCTAGCCAGCTTTCTATCCACTGTATAGTCCATTCATCCAGCCCATACTTTAAGTTGCCGGCAAGAATACTGTGGGAGACTATATCAAAAGCTTTGCTAAAGTCAAGGAATAACACATCCACTGCTTTCCCCTCAGCCACCGAGCCAGTTATACCCTCATAGAAGGCAATTAGATTAGTCAGGCATGACTTGCCCTTGGTGAATCCATGCTAACTGACTGTTCCTGATCACTTTCTTCTCCTCTAAGTGCTTCAGAATTGATTCCTTGAGGACCTGATCCTTGATTTTTCCAGGGACTGAGGTGACACTGATTGGCCTGTAATTCCTCAGATCATCCTCCTTCCCTTTTTTAAAGATGGTCACTACATTAGCTTTTTTCCAGTCGTTCAAGACCTCCCTCAATCGCCATGAGTTTTCAAAGATAAAGGCCAATGGCTCTGCAATCACATCCGCCAACTGCTTTAGCACCCTCAGATGCAGTGCATCTGGCCCCATTGACTTGTGCTTGTCCAGCTTTTCTAAATAATACTGAACCACTTCTTTCTCCACAGAAGGCTGGTCACCTCCTCCCCATACTGTGCTGCCAGTGCAGCAGTCTGGGAGCTGACCTTGTTTGTGAAGACAGAGGCAAAAAAAGCATTGAGTACATTTAGCTTTTTCCACATCCTCTGTCACTAGGTTGCCTCATGATAGTAAGAACTCCAGGTTAAGTCCAGTCTCTGGAGAACATCCCGCTGGATGGGTCATCAGTCCTTTGTGCAAGCTTCAGTTGTAGCAAAGTCCCTCCAGAGGTAAGAAGCGGATGAAGACAAAATGGAGATGAAGTCTCCGCCTTATATAGACTTTTCCAGTGTAGAACACTCCTTTGTTCCTACTGTGGAAAGTTACAGCAAAATGGAGTTTGCAGTTACATGGCCAGTTTTGCATACTCGCGATGTCACAGGGGTACCGCCTGTCCGTCTCCATGGGTCAAGTTGTGTAGTTGATGGTCCTTAATGGCCATCAAGCGGCTAAGTGAGCTAACACCTAACTTGGCTGGCCTTTTTCAGTAACAGGAAAGTGTGAAATACAGACCAATATACAGCCAATATTCATAACTTCAACTACAAATTGATACAGACAGCCAATCATAACCAGTAACCCGTAATCCTGGTCATTAGACAACCTTAAATTATGTTTACATAAGATTTGGTGCCACTATAGAACCTTGGTTGCAACCCATGTTCTATATGGTCCCAGTTTATATCAATAACGTCACAGTCACTCATATCTCTTGCTAGACAAAATAGCATAGGAAAGTTACTGTATTTAGTGATTTTACATGGAGGTACTAGTTTCATTTTTAAACCTTAAAAGAATAACTGAAAACAGACGGTACGTGTTTCAAAATTTATTTGGCTGAAAATGTTCAATATGTGCGTGTCAATCACATTTTGTCAGAGAAGCTTCCTTTTTTAAATATTTGTCTATGTAGTTGCAATACAAATTCTATAATTCTTCAAATGCAGGCAAACATAATTAACAGTATTTGAACTAGTGTTTGTTTTCTTGTCATTCCCCTAGTCATAGTCTGCAAATATTTACAAAATGGCATCAACTTGAAATGCATTCACTTACTTGAAACATCTTGTTTTATCACTTGGATTAATTATTTGTAAGGCACAGGAAACAAGAATGTGTTCTTGACCAGTTTAGCACTCCTTCAAACTGACTTTTTGTGTGATAGGTAGCTTAAACAAACGTGTGTGCCTGCCCATGGTCTTATCCAACTTCTCCCCTCCCCTCCCCTCCCCTCCCCCCACCCCAAAAGCACTGTTGGTATTCTCAGAGGTGGCAGAAATGGATCAATAACCATCTGAAATGCAAATAGTGTAACATTTTTAAGTATTTCTCATTTAAAAATATTATATATAAATATATACGTTGCATATTGCCTTACTGGGTTGTTTGAGCCTCCCTCTTTTTTTTTCTTTTGCGCATTTTAAAACCTGGCTATCTATTTTCAGAGCTTTACAAAGGATTTCACCCCATGGCTTATATTCACAGGTAACCACCAAACGAGCGCTTAGTCTATGTAGCTCCTTATCCTGACTCCTTTGTTTAAAGACTGCTCCTTGCTATTTTTTTTCACAGTGTCTGACACAATGGGACCTCAGTTTGATCAAGTCCTCTAGGTGCTATTGTAATATAAACAAGAAATAATAGTCTCTATTTTTCTTCAGTTGGTTCACAGAATTTTTCAATAAGGGTAAGTTTAATAACTTGATGACTCCTCCACTCTCTCTAAATTGCAGAGGCACTGTTTATACAAAATAATATGGGCTTCTTTCAGTAGGATGTATTATATTGGCCTGAAATTACTTGGTTTCATTGGTGCACAACCAATTGCAGCAAAGATGCTAGTGATGAACAGGCATGGGGGCTAACCTATCTTTCCACCACAAAAGGTGCCTGTGCCAGCTTGATTTCTCTAATGAAGGGGGGGAAAAAAACATATCATGCATAGACAAACTGTGCACTTAATAAAAAATTTCATTGACTTTAATGGAAATTTTGCCTGAAAAGGTATGCAAACTTGGTACTAAAAGTTATAACACACACAGAACAGATGTTATTCAGTAAATCTGTAAAACTTGGTAGACTTCCTCCACCAGCCCTGTTCTCTATCTGGATGCATCTCTTAAAATATCTTACATAGTTTCCCAAAATTTCCGTATATGTAAAAATGATGGATTTTTGTCTCTTATGTCTAGCAAAAATACATGTTTTTTTTATTTTTCTTTAGCATCTCTAGAAAGATAGTAACACAAACATTCAGTAGAAAGTGTGATCTCCCCATAATTATCTAGCTGTTCACCAACAAAGATCACTAGCCACTAATTGTTTAGTATGAGGAATGTTGACTGATCTGGTCTTCATACAACTCGATGGTTATAAAATCATTATCTTTACATTTGTTACAGAGTACTGTATTTTCTAAATAGATGCATTTTTGATTGCTGAAGCAAGTTACGTGTGATAGAGAAGGCACTTGCATTAGCAGGAGCATTGCTAGCAAATCAAGGGAAGTGATTATTCCCCTCTATTTGGCACTGGTGAGGCAACATCTGGAGTATTGTGTCCAGTTTTGGTCCCCTCACTACAGAAAGAATAAAGACAAACTGGAGAGAGTCCAGCGGAGGGCAATGAAAATGATTAGGGGGCTGGGGCATGTGACTTACGAGGAGAGGCTGAGGGAGTTGGGCTTATTTAGTCTTCAGAAGAGTAAAGTGGGGATTTGATAGCAGCCTTCAATTACTTGAAAGGGGATTCTAAAGAGGATGGAGCTTGGCTGTTCTCCATGGTGGCAGATGACAGAACAAGGAGTTATGGTCTCAAGTTGCGATTGGGGAGGTCTAGGTTGGATATTAGAAAAAAAATATTCACTTGGAGGGTGATGAAGCACTGGAATGGGCTACCTTGGGAGATGCTAGAATCTCCATCCTTCAAGGTTTTTAAGGCCCATCTTGACAAAACTTTGACTGGAATGATTTAGTTGGGGTTGGTCCTGCTTTGAGCAGGGGGGTGACTAGATCTCCTGAGGTCTCTTCCAAACCTATCTTCTACAACACTATGACAAAAATACATCAAAATGAGATTTACTAAGACTGGAGACAATGAATACCCTCAGCTGCAGTGTGTGTTATGTGGTGGAGTCCTGTTGAATAATAGCTTAAAACTATCTCTTCTATGCAGACACTTAGAAACAAAACATGAACAACAAAAGGGCAAACAAGAATTTGTCAAGCAGATGTGAGCACAGCTAATGGTGAGCAAAGACAGTTGTGCTCCGCTGCTGACAATATTAAGGCTCATGAAGCATCATACTTAATGAGTTAGAGTTGCAATGTCAGGAAAAGCTCACACCATACCAATGGGACTAACACTACCTGTGGCTACAGACATGGTAAGCACTATGCTTGGCAAGAAGGCCCATATATTCAGTTAGTGCCATTAGCAAACAACACAATGTCACGTTAAATTGATGCCTTGGCCAATGATGTCCTAACTCAATTAATGAACCATGTCACTAGAAGACAATATTTTGTTCTGCAGTTGGAAAAATCCATGGGTGTGATAAGTTTAGCTCACCGTCTGGTGTACATGGAGTACATTTACAAAGGTACAATGCAGGAGAACACTTTGTTTTGCCAGTTGTTGCTGCCAGAACAACAGCTGAGGCGATATTTCTTGTTGCCTGACAGCTTCATAAATCAACATAATATTTAGTCATGATGTATTGGCATCTGCACTGATAGAGCAAAGACGGTGACTGGTAGGCATAATGGAGTAGTGACATGTATCAGAGCAGTCACCCAATGAGAAGTGCATGCATTGCAGTTTGCATAGGGAAGCACTTGCTGCCAAAAGAATGCCCACCAACTTAAAGGAGGTGCTGGACAATGCTGAGAAGAAAGTAAACTTTAGAAAAGCTTGACCCTTGAATTCAGGAATCTTTTTTCCACTCTGTGTAACGAAATCTTCCCAAACGTGCATGAATTCTTGACAACGAATGAACTACAGTTTCAAAACAGTGTTAAGTGACATAAAGCAACGTCTTATTGAACTGGCAAACCAATAAGTGAGTACTTTCCCTCAGTGGGAAATACAAACAAATAGGATCACTACCCCTTCACTCTTTTTTTTTTCTGCAGAACCCAGGGTGCAAGACTTCTCAATAAAAGATCAAGAGAATCTCCTGGACATCTCAACTAATGGCAGAGTCAAGACTGAGGGCCCACTGATTTTGTTGGAAGAGTTTTGGATCTAAATGAAATCAGAGTTCCCCAAATTGTCTAACAGGGCTGTCAAGGTTTGGATGCAGTTTGATATAACTTATGTTTGTGAAAGTGGGTTTTCATCACTCATAGGAATGAAATAAAAATATACGTCATCACCTTTTTGGAGAAAACCACTTATTACAAACTACCATGTCACTCCAAACATTATGCACCTGTGCTTGAAAAACAACCTCATCCTTCATATTACTGGCGAGTGGTACTAGGAAGTCATTATTTAAGTTGGTCAAAAGTAAGACATTAAAACTGAACCATAAATTATGTAGAAGTATTATTGTAGTCCTATATATTATGTTTGTGTATTCTTTGTACAATACTTGGACATTAAAAGGGTTAACTATAAAACTTGTATTCTGGAAGGGGGTATGCAATAAGAAAAGTTTTTGGGATCCTCTAAATTAGTTTCCTGACAAATATTTGTCTAACCTGATCTTAAAAACCTCCAATGACTGAGATCCCACAACCTTCCTAGACAATTTAAGGGATGTGTAACTCCCTTTCATTTCTCTTATCGACTTTGTATACTCCACCATGTTGACCTAAGTTTCACTACTCCAGTTATGTGAATAATGTAACTGGAGTTGACATAGCTTAGGTCAACTTATCACAGTGTCTTCACTGTGCTGTGATGATGGGAGATGCTCTCCCATCAACTTGACTTACTATTCTTGGGGAGCTGGAGTACCAGAGTCAACCTGAGAGCTCTACTGTTGATTTTAGCAGGTCTTCACTGGATCCGCTAAATTGACACCTGCTGCATCCATTGCAGCAGCACTGATCTCTCCTGACAATCAATCATGTTGCAGTCAAATGTGGTGGTGGATTGAATGCAGTTTAGGCATGAATTTAGGCATCGAAGCAATTATTTATATGCTCAGGCCTATAAGTATGTATGTAGGCTCACATATTTTAGGCTCACATATTTGATTTTTGAGCCTTTAATTACCGTGTATATACATGCATTTCATTTGTTCAGAGTGGGAATTGTATTCCTGTCTGTTTTGTACATAACCCCTTATTTTTCATTTGTACCTTATCTGCTGTATGTTTAATATTCAAATATACTTATCTGTTTATGCACACTGCCCTTCATTCTGAGCATTCATGGTCCTCAATTATTGTAACAGGTGAGCAATCAGCCTAAAAAAGATCTTTGTCATGTTGCTCTCTTGTAACTGTGAACTAAAAATGGTTCAGGAACATTGCTAATCTGCCTAGAATTTCTTCTGTAAATGAAAAGAGCTGTTAATGGCACCTTTTAAATTAAAATAACACATTCAGCTAACCACCATTTTCATCTGTGCAAGTTTGTACTTGGAGAAGATGGGCCTGACAACAGACTTTTATGATTCCCATAAGAACAGAAATTTGGTAATTATCAGTATAGATCTGGAGCTGTTACTATCTCCCTGGTAGTATGGGGATTACTGGGAAGAAGGTTGCAACTGAGTCCTGGTACCAATGTTCTGGCTACAATGTGGTGTACACACAATTTCACTATCTGAGGATTTACTTCTCTTCAGATGAATGTTGTACCTAGTGACAGGTATGTTCAGCAAAGTGCTATGTTTCATGAGGACTTACAATGAAAACAATCCTTTTTGTTAATTAACAAATTGAGAGTGCTCAGAATTTAGCAAATGAGAAACAACTTCTTAAGCATATACTTAACCCAGTCTGTATACAAAGAGAATTATCAGTGTAATTGCAGAAAATTGTCTGGAGTTTATAAATTCCAGGAAAAACAGTTGTGTTTTTTTATTTACTCTTTTATTCAGAATCTCTTAAAGCCTGGGCAGATTCTGTAGAAGCATGTGGAAAAATTCAACATATCTATTTTTTTCTGAAATACTGAGTCTTATGTGAACCATAATTATATTCCAGCTGATGATGATATACTTTGTATGATCCTCCCACATAGTTATATTGTTGACTTTAATTAACAACATTTTTCCCGCCTGTATTAGAATGATGAGGGGGGGGGAAAGGTGTCTGAATAATTAGGTTTTAGTTCTCTTTAGTCAGCCTGAGTTTATTGTTTTAAGGTCTTTAACATAATGGATAGATATAAGGATGTGAATCTTTGCAGGTTCAAGGGACAGATCAAATTTTTAGTGTCCCAAATTGACTATCTTTATTCCTTATCTGTTGCAAATTCTATAAAACACTTTACTTTTGTTTTTCCCTCCAGACAATTATTCAGTGTTGGCTTAAGAAACAAACCAATAACTACAGCAGTAATGCTCTAATAAGCAAGCTCACAAGAAAAAACATTTGCAGGGTAGGGTAAAAATAAAAGTAGAAAATAGATTTCAGTTCTAAGTTTCTAGGGGTATTGTAAAAAAACAAAAGTGAGACATGATTGAAAATCATGACGTACCTTGATTTTTGCCCCTTTATTACTTTACAGTAGACAGTCACAGCTCTTGATGATGTTGCAAGATACAGATGACAGTTGCAATGTTTCCTTCTGTGCAAATCACTAGTTCAGAAATGATCGATGACAGTAAAATATGTGGGTATTATAAGGCCAAATCGCATAAGTCTGGCCAGCTTGATTTTTCTTGCCCTCCATATTCTTTAAAGCATAAGAACATTTTTGAAGTGTTTCTGAAGAGGGATGTGTGTATTTCTGCAACTGCTTTATGGTGAAAGTGACAAATTCTTGACTTCTACAGATTCTACTTTATTCTTCCAATTTTAACTCCTATAACTTTCCAGCAAATCAGGTATATCTTGAGAGGCGGAGCAGTATTGTGCTACTGCTTAGTAGACTGTCAGTTGTATTTGTGGCAGATGTGCCTGTGTCCTTTTTAACATTTCATCATTTTAAAATGAATCAAGCATTTTTAATAATGCTGCTAGTAGCAGTGTGCCAAAGCCAATTTCCCCTGCTGTGAGTGATCTAACTATTGTTCTTTAAGGCCTACTTGATGTTCAGGAATCCTTCTAAGTGGTCATAACTGACTTAAGTGTCATGCTGCTTGGAGAGGCTCACAACCATAAGTGCCAGCCACATGGGAGATTGTCAATACACAGGGCAGAAACCCCAAACCAGTTGTCTGTTCTATAATTAGATTTCAACAACTCAGTAACAAGTGTAAACTCCTGAAGCACTAGAACAGTCTTATCATAGATAGTCCCCTTGAGCAGGGGTTCTCAACCTTTTTCTTTCTGAGCCATCCCTCCCTCTCCCCAACATGCTATAAAAGCTCCATGGCCCACCTGTGCCACAACAACTGGTTTTCTACATATAAAAGCCAGAGCCAGCTTTAAGCAATTGCCCTGTTTGCTACCCCCTAAGGCCCAGGCAAAGCTAAATTCAGCTTCAACCTTGGATGGTGGGACACAGGACCCCAGCCCTATATGGTGGGGCCCTGCTTTACAGACACGCTGAAACCTTCTCCTGACCAAGGGGGCCTTAAACTACTGATGGAGAACCTCTGTCCTTGAGCATTCCAGTCTATCTTGCAACCCAGGCAAGTTGTGCGATTGTGATAAATGGTCACTTTTTTACAGCACTAATCACAACAATATTCAGGTCACTCCCCATCTCAAAGCACCAGACACTTTTCCCAGGTCCTTTGTACTCAGATCTCAAACCAAAGACAATGCCTGTAGCCAATCATGTAGTAAATCTAATAACTAAGAAAAGAAATGAGTTATGTATAAAACCAAAACAGGAAACATACATGAGTTATAGTATTAGATTTAAAAAGCTATGTATGTCCATTAGGGCTGACCTAGGCCAAGCAGCAGGGGGATCTCTTGCTTATGTTTAAGAAGCTTTGCCCTTCAGAGTCCAGACAGCATAAAAATCCCAGTCTCTTCTTGTCAGGGATTTTTATCTCCCACACCCCAGAATCTAATGGGATGGGATGAGTTCCTGCACAGGCCTCCCCTTCCTGATGAGGAATGCAATGAGCAAGGTCTCTATCTTTTGCTAGACAATGCCTCATTTGCCTTCAATGGGCTATCTTGTGTTCAGAACGAGCCTTTTACCTTAATTAACAGTATTACACAATTACAGAGGCTTAAAATGGAAACACTTGATATACATTTATGTTCTTGGCTGCAAAGTTTGAGTGAGATCAGTATGTTCATCTTACACTATTCATAAAGTCTAGGCACAAAACATGTTCTTACAGCTCTAATATTTTAACAGTACAAATCAGTAAGCTACACTAGTTTCCACCTTTTGTATTTTTCAGTGCTCAAAGAGGCATGGGGTCGTGGCATACACTGCTACCTGTTAATGTAGCAGTCTGAAAAAAGTTATGGATGAAGCATGCCATGATTTTCCAAACTCCATTCTTTCTAAATAAGAAAACACCATTGCCAAGAGGGTAATTCTAACTGCACTCAGAATTTCTTCAGTTGTCATAGCTCCACAGTTTACTCCCGCTAAAGATCTGCCCCCAAAACATTTGAAAGCTGAGATCAAAGGGATGGGAACTTTATATTTAAAACAAACAAAATTAAACTAATATCTTACGCAGTTGGCACTCGTGATATTCTTATGTCACCATCAATGATTTATTATGAAATACTGTGGTTCACTCTGAACCTTGTTTTCTTTGGAATCTAGGTAGGAATAAATATTTTCAGAGGGATGCCTTCTCATAAGAAAAGATTGTCTGTCTGAAATGTGATATCTTAGTAACACTTTGTAGTTACAGTACCATATGGTGTATCATATTCTGAGAAACGTTAATAGTTCTCTCAGCAAACCAGCGATTATGTGTACATAATGCCTTATACATGATATCATACTAGCAGAATGGCCCCTAGGAAAAGAATACTGTGCCCCAACTTTGAACCCTGACTACTTAAAATAATTTGTAATCTGGCAGAATCCAAGACTAGAATATAGTGGGCTTGACTGCACTAACTGTGAGACATGACAGTATTCCTGTTGCTCCAGTTTCTCAAAAAAGTAGAGCACTGGTGTGGGACTCAAGACTATTCCTACCTCTACTGCTGGGTGTTGGGCAAATAACTTCCTTTCTGTGTCTCAATTTTCCCATATAAAAAAATGGAGATAATTAATTATACATACTTCCTTTATAAAGCATTCGGGGACCTACTGATGAAAAGTACTATAGAAGTTCTAGGTGGTGGTGGTATTTATTTATTTTGTCTTCATTCTGTCTATCCTTTGTCCCTCTCCATGTTGTATTTCATCTTTCTCCTTTTTTCTTACACCTTCTTTTGCCAGCTATCTTTAAAGCAAGTATAAGATAATGGAACAGCTAGCAGCCAAACTCCCAGTCATCCTGCGGCCATTGTATATTATCTAGATCTGCTGGCAACTTTTTTCCTTTAGGAAGCATTTTGTGACACAATTTGACAAGAAAGGAGCAGTTCTGGTAGTCCCAGTGCAACGTGGTACAAGAAATTTAAATAAAAACTTGCAGTTTAGTTTGTGTGTGGTGTTTCTTTTTTTTCTCCCTGAAGGTTGCTGAATTGGCAGCCCAAGATACTGTAATCCTTCCTTTCTTCATCATGGTACTGCATGGACAGTGATAGTGCAAGTTTTCTGTCATAGTCACACTAATGTACCTCAACCCTGATATATAGAGATCCTCTCTAGGAGTGATAATCACAGGAAATTAACCCCCCATTAGTTTTCATGCCAGTTGAAAATTCTTGCCCCTCTGCTAAGCCCGAATACCAATTATGATGACAGCTTTTATGATGTGAGCAACTCTTTGCTGGGGATGGGAATGCGAACACCAAACTTATATAAGAGGGGTAACATTTTTACTCCCTTCAGAGTTTGGGTTTTTTTAACTGGTAATCTAGAATGCAATGTTCTAAATCCCATTTACAAACTTCAGACTCATCCTCTTCAGTTAGAAAGATTCAAGTGAGATACAAGAAGCCATAAATCTGGAAAATCAGTAGTTGTTGTGATCTGCATTTTTGCAGAATAAGATGTCCTTTAAGTTTCTCAGAGTGAAAAGTAATTACTATCAGTTGGAATGGGGAATCAACAACAGAACAGTGAAGTCCTCACAAGAAGGAATAGAAGAAATGATGGATATGGAAGATGGAGTAGAATTGGTTCTGGTATGATCTGTAGAAGTATCAATACTTTAAACATTAACTAAAATTGAAGTGCTCTAGCAGACCAGATTCTCTGCTGCACCTTTCTCCTGCTCACTAATCCAGGGCTGGTTTTCTTATGGTTCTAGGTTTAGCATAGAAAACAGAATCCTGGGGCTAGCGTATATGACGCCACCTGGCGATGGCCCTGGCCCCAAGAAGCCATCCAACAGCTAAGGATAGCTCGAGTGCAGTGTGTTCTGGCTATGCTACCTTTCCAGCCTTCACACTGGGGAGGGTGGGAGGAATAAGGGCCATATTCTCACTGGTGTAAACTATCAAACCTCTAACTTCAGTGGAGCTAAGGACTGAGCTCTGACTTTTGACAGCTGAGGATCTGTTCCTAAACATCTAAATAATCTTTGTGTATATAAACACAGACACATAATTGCCATGCTGGCATTTATCAGCTGTGCAGTTTTAATTGCAGTGTGGGCATACACTAGCTCGCCAACCTAGCTGAGACCATTTATATACTAATCATTAAGCAATGCATCCTAAAAAAACACACTCATCTGAAGTCAAGTTATTTATTAAATTACACTGCTTTTATTTGCCTGAACAAATTTTGGAAATAGAATCACCTGGTTAATATGATCTGAAATCAGAGCTGGTCAAGGAATCCCTTTCAATATTCATATTATCTGAAGATAAATATTTCTGCCTGAATTATTTACTTTTATATCCTGGGGAGGAATATTTGACTGTTCATGTTTAAATTTCCCCTTAGAGAATGCAGAGCTTGCAACAAATTATCATGAATTATTTCTTTTTTTATTCTATCAGGGATTTAAATCTCTTATGTGACAGGGACTAAGTTACAGAAGATTTTATATATGGCAGCTACCATTTTGCTAAAAGCTTGCACTTCACTTGAAAGTAGAAGCTTCAGTGCTTTGTGATGTTATTCAAAAGATTTCTGCATAAAATGTGTCATAACTCAATCTCTATGACTTCTAAGGTATTTTTGCAAGTTATTGCAGTTCAACTTTAGACTTGTATATTTTACATCAGGAAGACATGACTGCATTAATTGTATTAGTCCCTGTTTCCCGAGCATCTCACAGTGGACTTCAACCTGAAACAATCAGAGAAGCAGTATTTACTTACATGAGTAATCACATTGAACTAAATACTATATAAGGCTAATAGGACTCAGCTTAATATTTGAAAGTACTTTCAATATGTAATATGGTGGGGATTCTATTGTCACATTTTGGGGTACAATCCAGACAGTAAGGTATTGTGTTACCACTTGCCCTATAATACTGGGTCCCTTAAATACCTTGAATAAAATGTTACATTATCTAGAAAAGAGTTCTTAAGAACTCTAAATGTTTAGAGACCAACTTTCAGAAAACAAAACAAAACATTGGCTCCCTGCACAAACTATTGGGTGAAGTTCTACATCGGGGGTCATAGTAGATGATCATAGTGGTCTTTTCTGATCCTAAAATATATGAAGGTCTGTGCACATTGATATCTTACATTTGTTCACACAATTACTGTGTGAAACAAGCTGAGATTGAGTTAGTAGTTTACATACATAAACAGAAATGGTGCATGGGAATGACCCCCCCCCGCACGTTTAAGTGTGTGTGTGGGGGGGAGGGTATTTGGCTGTGTGGCAGAATGAAGGGAACAGTACTTTATGGCTGGGATGAGGGGAGGTGAAAATTGTTGCAAAAGGGTCGGCATGGTTGCTGATAATCCCCTAGGAATTCAGGGTTTAAAAGGGGTAACTCTGTGCCTGAAGCCTCCCTTTTACAGGGAGAAGGCTGAAAGAGGACTTACCCTCTCTCCCCTTTTAGGTGATAAAATACTAGGTTTGGTCAGTATCAGCTGTGGGCATTGTTAGGCGGGTGGCAAGGAATTTTCCCCTTACCACTATATTCGTTTGAGTGCAGTTGGAGTTTTACCTTCCCCACAGTGAGTTCAGGAAGGGCTCTGTTCATGAATGGCATGAAGGGCGTTAGGCCATATGTATCAGAGGGGTAGCCGTGTTAGTCTGGATCTGTAAAAGCAGCAAAGAGTCCTGTGGCACCTTATAGGCTAACAGAGGTTTTGGAGCATGAGCTTTTGTGGGCGAATACCCACTTCATCGAATGCATGTAGGCCATATGTCACAACTCCTTACTGAAGTGTAGGGCAGATGTCCAGTGCAGGTACTCCATAAGAAAAGTATTCAGTGCCCAGATAAATGTCTTGGAAAAGGATTCAAAGAGAAGTGTTTTGTTAAAGGAATGAACGGAGGGGTGGGATTTGGAACTCCTATAATTGATACACCAGGGAGCCAAACCCCATTCTTACAGCCCATCTTAACCCTCCTACGAGGGCAGGGGAGAGGGACAGTAAGGTCCCAGCAATGGATTTTCTGGAGGGACCTGGATGGGGAAAAAAACGGGGAGCTGATAAAAGCCCCACTAGGTAATTATGAAAAAAACCATGGTGTTACCTGCACTGTATGCCTTATCTGCACAGTAGTACCAGACATCTAATAATAAAGTTGTGGCCTGATTAAACCCCAATCAGCTGTTTCCTTTCAGTATAGCCAGACAATAGCTTATTGTTTTCACATAACTCTGAGAACTCTATATATAATTGAAAGCCTATACATCTAAGCACACTTTTTTCCTGCAGATCTCTCCCCTCTGTTTCTGAAAATGTGATTAATTTATATCACAACTTCTCCTTTTCCAGTGGATTTCTCCCACAATCTTGTAACATAGGCTGTATAGTTTTATACTTGAAATTAGAGAAAATATAATATTACTGTTCTATTCTTCCTTCAAAATTTGCTGTTAAAATCATCAAACTCCTTTGTCCCTCTTCTAGATAAGACGGGTGTGGTTTTATCAAGTGTCTTCGTCTTGTCCGCTCTGTGTGCAGATTTAATAGATTCCTATAGTGTAATTGGTAATCCCTTCTGTAACTACTTTTTCTAGGTCTAGAAGACACTTAAATAGACAAAACTAACTGTGCTTTAGTTAATATGCAATTTAGAGAGCCAAAGAACTATAAGTGCCTCTCTGTGCTCAACAGCCTGATATATTAGTTATATATGTTGGTTATGAGCAAGTTCTCTCTCCTCTGAACAGGACACTACATTCCACTCGATAAATGCAATGGTATTGCTTATTTGTAATTATTGGATGGTTTGTTCTGGGTAACAGTTTCCATCGGTGGAAACTGATTATGAGGCTGCTTGGACTTGAGTAATCTGTAATTATTTTAGTTGAGAGTATTTTTATATTGGTTAAGTGTATAAGGCAAGAGTTCCGAAGCACATCTCTTCACAGCTCTTGTGAAATTTCTCTCAGCCATAAAATGGCCGTGCTTTGTAGCCAGTATGATAATGATCATATCTACAGGTGCCCATGTGCAAATTCAAGTAACAATTAATAGAAAAAAACCCTAAATAAAATGTGCCATGCCACCTAATGAAAGTAAATGTAAACCTATCACAGCCTCTTGGCAAATAGTTGCACAAGCTGTTGCTGCTTTGAACCCCTGGAGAAGCATGGTCCAGTGTTTGATTTGTTCTTGTCCTGCCAACAGCTCCAAGAGATTCAAGCAAGCAAGAGGGCATTGACTAACATTGTCCATGATAGTGCATTGAGAGAGAACACAAACCAGTGTATGAATTAAAAAACACACACACTTTTTGAATTGTGCTCAGAAATGAATGTCTACAAAGATGATTGTCTTCCCAATCTCATTAAACAGCAAGGCCTACTTAAATTAGCGGCAGTTTCAAGTAGTCTTTAATAGTCAATTACGATATTCCTTGTTGGAGGCCACAAAAGTATGGAAAAGTGTAGCAAGATCAATATCCAGTAAAATGTTTTAATAAGCCAGGTCTGGCATCAGTTGTATGAGCCTGAAGGTACCAACTGTTGAACTTCAGTAAATTAAACATGAATTTAAGGCAGTTTATTCCTTCCAGAAATGGACCTGCTGCCTCAAATATCTCAATCTCATCTGAATTCAAGCAATCACACTTACAAACAAATATTAACACCCATAAGAATTCAGCTCTGTTACCATGCCATCACAGCCCAGATTAACTGAGCTATTCACTGTCTAAAGAGTTCCAGTAGATCGTATTTAACAGAAGTTATAGAAGAGGAAAAGCTTCTTTTACATCTGAGACAGATATAACATAGGGTTTTAAATACAGTGATCTGGGTGCCACTTGGCTGGATTCTGAATGTGATGTCTGCCACCAGCACCATATGTTTTTTTCTGTTACACACTATCTGTAGGTTAAAGTGAACTGTGACAATAACATAGTTCCTAAATATTTTTTTCCATACATTGTATTACTGGTCACAGACAACAAATGATTATAGGGTCCTACCAAGTCATTTGTAGAATAGTCTTCAAGATGTAAACTATAATTCCAATGAGACATTTGAAAGTGACCGAGATCTATTCTTCTCTGTGAGTGGCCCAGTGAAATAAATCCTGTACCATGGGGAGAGCTAAGCCAATTCACTGAATGAGCTATATCTTGTTCCATACTTTCTATAGTTATTTTTATTCCTATTCATTATATAACTAGTCATGCTGAGTCTAACAATGGTTTGTATGGAGGTGGAATACTGCTATCATAACTGAGCTTTCATTTCCCTGAATTTCATTTCATTTGTTTAAATTTCAATCCAAATGAGCATGTGATTGGTTTTTAATTCTGTGTGCGTGTGTAAAATCAAGCCCTCAGTATTACTAACTTCTCAATCCGGAATGGTTTTCTTTCTTGTCAATTGAAATATATGTTATGTTATTCCTTACCTGATCTATAATCATACATTGCTTATTTGCTCCTTTGTGCTTTATTGAAATTTCTATCTAATTTATTTATCTATTGGAAAGTTTTTGAATATTCACTTCTATATTTCAGGGCAAGGAGGCATTTGGCTTTCTTTCACTTACCATCTTTCCTCTGTCCATTTGTTGGTCAAGATGAGCATATATTAAAGTGATTTGAGTCAGCTTTTTATTGGATTGTTTTGTGGCTTTCTGAAAACGTAAAAATATAGTGGCATAATAAGATTATTGGTAATAAAGTCATTTACTATTCAGCACATATACATATTTATTGGCCTAATGTGCAGTCCAGCAATCAGTGATAGTCTCATGATGACAATTCCAGTTCTGCTTGGCAACATAATACAAGGCTGAATGAACAGTAAGTCACATTTGAACCAGGACACAGTAAAGACTAAATTTTAGTGAAAAGGAAACAACTGATTTGCATAGCTGACATAAGAAGCAGCAGAATTAGTACAGGCCAGACACACCATGACAAAGGGAAACCAGGAGATGGTTAGTTGTTGACAAGATGTCCCTAAGCTTATTTAAAAAAAAAAAATACAAAGTAAACCAGCCACTATTATAATCCATTAATAATATATATTTATGGTAGAATTACAGTCTTTAAAGTCAAATGGTGTTAAAAATTTTTAATACGTGTTGTTTTGTATAATGATAGTAATGAATTTGAATATATATAATTTCACTAATTATTAGCCTCATTAACATAAGTGGAATAATCCAAATTTATGCATTTTATTTTATACTCCTATATTTCATTATTAATTTAAAATAGCACTAATCTGTGTTAACCAAATTGTCAAACTAATTAGGAAAATAGTTAAGTAATCAATAAAATAAAATAGCTTGCATATATGGATTATGGTTTCATCTTAGTTTCTATTTACAAATTTAAGAGCCAAAATCCTATCTACAGTACTTCCCTTTTTAACAGATATGTTTGCTATACATACGAGATTATATCTGATCTTACTGCTTTACTATATATCTCAAAATCTGTAATTTAATTTGATTCTCCCAAGGTGCTTGCTAACTACATTAAAACTTTTTAAAGAGATACAGAAATTAGAAGTAAAAACATTTGCAAAGTTGACATTTTTAGTGAATATGCTGCAATTAACTTCTAATAACTTGGCCAATTGGAGCATTAGAGATGCTGATAGAGTCTGGAGGTCTGGTTCCCCAGTGAGCAGTGTGAAAGTTGCAATCATTCCATGTTAAAAAGTTCTTGTTTTCTGAGAAACTAGATGATTAAGGATTTGGTAATGGGATGAAAATAAACATTAGCTATTAATTAAAATTCTTCCAGTAGTAATGACTTCCAGCTGCTACTATTCTGTATGTCCATGCAATAGCATACATGAAATGAGTACGGTAGGTGGTCTCAGCTTATTCCTTAGTGAACCACTGTTTGCATCATAGACCATCATCTGCACTGGCACTAGGTGTCCTGATTGTTGACCATTTCAGACAATAGTTTTGCTGCTTGTAAATAATGCAGCCATCCTCAATTCATGCCAATTAAAACATATACTACACCATGTAAAGTTTCTGCATTTCTGTATTAAATAAGAAATGGAAAAAATACAAAGGTTGTGATGTGAGCAGCTGAAAACAGATGCCATATTGAAAATTGCCAGGGAACAGTGGCCATTCCTGTGTGCATGTGCCCTACAATAGTCACTAATTACAAGATATGTTGTTGTTATTTCCAAATGACCCTGCCTTATTCAGTATCCATACTGGATGGTGCTCAGTGGATGATGCAACTGTTGAGTATTTATTTTTATCTTCACCAATCAGTGAGTAAACACCTACTTAGGTCATTTGACACAATCCAATCATCATAATGAATGAAGAATGGGAACTTCTGGATCACTGTCTCATTCGCTGTATGTACTTCATCCTGTCCACTGAAAGCCCAAAAGGGTGCTGAGTTACACTGATGCATATTTGGATTTAGCTTAGATTTACTCCCTGCAAACATAATTTGGCCAAGAATAAAACTGAGGATTTGATCCTAGAAGTTGTAGAGCACTCTGATTTACAATACAGCAGTTCACTTAACCATGAGTAGTCAGGTTAACTTCAGTGTGTGAGTTAATCATGTCCTTCACTTTAAGCAGGTGAGCGTGACTATTTAAATTAATGGAACTACGTGTACTTAAATGCTTTGCCAGAGTGAAGACAGACTGATCAAGAAGATTAAACCTTTATGGTGAAACAGTGGCCCCACTGAAGTCAATGGCAACATTCCCACTTACTTCATTGGAGCCAGAATGTCATCCTCAATGTGCAAATCAGACAACACACAGTAAATAAGACAAGATACTTCAGGTTTGCACTTTGTTCCTCAGCACCTTGAAGAACTGAATTCTGGATAGATCTGACCAGAAGAACGATAATGTTATTTAAACTTGCTAATTTTTGTCAGTATCAAAACAGTTTGAATTTGACAATGTTCTGAGCTGCCTGGCTTTCTGCCAGCTCACCCACCTAGCTTCTCAGCAGCTCCCCTGGCAGGTTTCTCAGATACCCCAGAGCTGTGGAGCCTGGACTGCCCCACCAAGAGTCCTGACTTGGGGCTAGATATCCAAGGGCATTCAGGGACCACAGTTCTCAGGCAACCCACTAGACACCCTGCCCCAGAGCTCTATATCCTTTTGCAGAGAATTTTGAAATTTTGGGGTTTCCAAGTACCCAAATATCAGAATTCTCCATGAAATGAAATTACCATTCTCTGCACAGTTCTAATTCTGAATGAGATAGGGACCCTGAGTGCGATGGGAATGAGGAAGGGGTACATACAGATGTAATTAAAGACAACATGTGCACAAAGGGAAGGGATGTGGTTTTCCAGAGAGCTAGGTCCAAATGAGACAACGGGGCCTGAACTGCAGCTCCAACGGGGGAAAGAAATTTGGTTTAATGTTGATTTGAGTTAAAAAACCAGTTTCAGGATTGTTAAAATGTTTACTTTGATTGAAAATGTTGAATGTTTCTTTGCAATGGTATGGTAGCTGTGGTTATCCCAAAATATGAGAGAGAGAGAAGGTAAATAAAGTAACTTCTTTTATTGGACCAGCTTCTGCTGGTAGAAGAGATAAGCTATCAGCTTCAGAAAGCTAGTCTTTTGATCTGGAACAGAACCAGAGTGTCACAACTGAATACAAGGTGGACAGTTTGTTTACCATAAAGGGCTAAAGCATGTTTCAAGAAATCAATTAAAAAGATGACCCTGGCAATTTAAGGGTGAGTATAAACTACACTATTTGCATTTCCTTGTGTACACTCATGACCACCACTGAAGGTTTTTTCCATTGCTGTATTTAATCCACCTCTCCAAGAGACAGCAGCAAGGTTGACAGCAGCAGTCTACAGTGGGGCATAGGCTGGTTTAACTACGTTTCTCGGGTGTGAATTTTTCACACCCTTGAGCAATGTAGCTAGGTCAACCTAACTTTCTAATGTAGACCAGACCTAAAATCATAACTCTGCAGCGCACTAAAAATTATGGTCTGAGATGCTGCTCTTATGCCTCATTAAAACAATTTGTAACCAACTAACCATTCTTTGTCTTATGACTGCAGAGGTGTTAATTTCCTATTTGATGTAAGTGGTTTCTTGCAACGTGTGTTAATCTCTTATGTTAAATAATGTATCCTGTATTGTATTTAGCTGTGACATTCTGGTTACATTTTCCAGACCTGAAGAAGAGCTCAGTGAAGCTTGAATGCTTGTCTGTTCTACTAACAGAAGTTAGTCCAATAAAATGTATTCTACCTTGTCTATCTTAAAGTGTTTTGACATACATTCCATGAAACATTTCAATTTTTCTGTTCTGTTTCAGGATATTAATGTTGAAATGTCAAATTCCAAATTTTACCCAGCTCTAGAGAGAGCTCCCATTCTGATAAAAGCTAGAGGACCTTTTAAAGGGGACTCATTTTTTTCGAGCATCTGATATTGATACCAACTACTGAACTGAAGTTTCCTGTTGTCATAACATGCAGAACAGAAATAACTGAAGTTCCGTTTTGGTCACAGACTTTTTGCATCAGTATTAGAAGTGAGTTTTGAAACCAAGTGCACAAAAGAAATTGAGATTAAGTAGTGAATTGGCTGATGTGTAAATGTATGATAGTTCTCTGCTAAAAAACAAAGTTGATTCTCCTTTAATTCATTTCAGGTGTCTGTGTGTTTGGAGCTGGAGCTTTGTGACAACTGTGCAGTTCAGTATTGTTCTCAGGTTAACACTAAAGAGCTCTGTCATGTATCTGATAATTTAAAGTGACTCCATCAAATGAAATTTGGGTCAAAGCATTAAAACATTAGTTTGGTTATTTAGTTTCAGCAGCTAGGCAAGTTTTATAGCTACTTGTATGTTTGCTTCAAGTCTGGATTCCTGATTCCACCTTCAAACTCTGTATTATTGCTATCATTTTATAGATATGCCAACGTCAAAGGTAAAGTTTACTTTTTCTGTAAGAGTTCTATATTAGAAGTGGCACTTTTATTTAGAATAATTTCCCATGTGTAACTATTGATTCTGCCAGCAGTGAATTTTTTTTAAAAAACCCATGAATTACTTTTGACATTTTTACACAGGCATAAAATTGTGTTACATTTCTTAAATGTGAAACATCAATTAGTTCCACATACTCAATCCCCCTGAAGTAATTATACTTGTGTAAGAGAAACTCAAAGAACAGCCAAGGGCTGTGCGTACTGTACTGTACGAGCCAGAGAATAATTGTCTTGCATGGTAGTGTCAGGTAATGTTAATTGATTCCTCACTGAATGTACTTGCTCGTATCTTTTTTTTTCCCCCTCCCTCTATTGCTACTGAGGGTAAGGAAGAGCCATAAGGTTGTTATATGCAGTTAGATGCTGACAGGAATCATGGCAGTTTCTTCACTTGTAATTTTTTAAAGCCTCTATTCTCAACAAATCATTCTAAATGCATCTTTGAGATATAAAGATACAGTATCTTTTTTATTAGTGGCTTATTTTTAATGCCATTGAAATAGCAATAGCAAAGTTTTGGACAATGAAAACAACAAAGTGTAGTAAGATTCCAAGCAGCATTGACACAGTATAAAAGAATGTACAGAAAATAATACACACAACATGTTTCAAGATTATTTTTTTAAAAAGTCATGCTTTTATATTTCATAAGGGGATGAGGACCTTGTGTTCCTTTTTATCAATACCCTTTCATTACATTACATTTTACATTTTCTGATATCATTTTAGTCTTTTAGGTCTCTTTATAATACGTGTACAGTGACACACGTTTTCCCTCATCATTCTCTCTCCTCCACTCCACTTTAATATTTGTCAAACTGCTTCTCCCAGTCCTGATCGCTATCACCTGAATTCTGCATTATTTCACTCATTAATATAGAGACACTTGTTGCAACTCATAGTTAAGGATGAGTTGAGTTTTACACTTAAAGCAGGGATTCATCTTTGTTATGTATGGAGAAATACTCTGCAAAATTAAAGCACTTTGAATATGATATGAATTTTCTGAGAAGTCATAGGAAAAAACAATCAGTTTAAGTTAATATGAATTTTTAAATGGATTCCTTAAAGAATCTAGCAATCTGTGTCAGACTTCACCTCCCCACTCCCCCTCCAGGATCTTCAAACGTTTCTTATAGTTAAAACTCTCTGAAATCTTTTGCATAAGCTATAGTTGACGTATGTCTTTCCTTTTAAGATCAATATTTTTTTGTACTCTTAAATTAAAGTTTCTCCTTTAGCAAAAGCTATTTTAAAAGGGATGGAGCCTTTGGAGAATCTGAGATTGATCCCTACTTCAAATAATTCCAAGAAGAACTGATGTCTCAACTGTTACCATCTCGCTATTGTTCTCAATGGGACTGAGCCCACAGCCTGCCCTTCCCAAAGATGGTCACTGTCTTCCTTCAACTAGTCCTCAAAGTGCTCCTTTCCAACTCACCCCATATAGTTACTGTTTTCTCTGAGGAGAGCTTGGTTTCACTCCCTCTGTGTGCAATGGAAAGTGGTGGCGATTCTGAGAGAAGACATCCTAAATGAGAGCAGCCTGTGACCTCAGTCCCAGTGAGCAAAGTAGCAGATGGTGCCCCTTTTGACAAAGGACAGTTCTTTGAATTTCTCTGAAAGAAAATATTTTCATTATTCAGCCTGTGCTCATCAATAAACCTTGTTATGAAAAATATCAGCAAAATAAAATAATTCCTAAACGGTTCTTTTCAGAAATTACCCATTACATCAGAACAACTCGACTTGGTGGACAAGAAGAGGAAGCTGAGTGGGTGGATGTGTAGATGGCATGCAGAAAGTGAAAATTGGGGTGCATTTGCAGGGGATTGTGGATGGTCAGGAGGGAGGGAAAAACTGTGATGAGGACATGCAAGAAAATATAGTGGGTGGAGCAGGCAGGGGAAAGGGAGTGTGTGAATGCACATGGAGGGGAATGTTTTGAACATGAGGAAGGGGAGAACTGTTGTTTACTCCACATACTTTTTGATGTGGTGATTAAACTGATTTTGAAGAGATTTTTTTCCTGGCATCAATATAGGACATAGGTCTTTGTTTGCACTAACTGCAGTTCCATACCTTAGTATGTCTGCATTTCTTAACTCTGAATTTTCTGGGTTTATAATACCACTTTTCAGAATAATCAAGCCCTCAGCTTGGAGTTTCTCTGTGGATATATCTGTACATTTTTTTTAAATCAGCATGCAGATCTTGTAATGTGTTCATTGATACTGTCTGCTGTCCTGGAATATCATTTTTTGAGGTCTGACGGGATGGGTGTCATTTTATAGTTTTGGTCCTTAGACATTTAATCTTTTTTTTTCATGAAAACTTCAGCTATTTCATTTGTGGTAGCTAGTAAAGTGTCACGCAGAAGCAGAAACACCTTGTAAATAGACTCTGGGCTCTGAAGTCTCTATTGTAGTTTTCAACTTGTGGTTCATAGATCTCTGGGGGTCCACAGACTATACATAAGATTTCTATTTGAAATTTTTTAGGGGTCCACAAGTGAAAAGAGATTGAAAATCACTGCTATATTGGCATCACCATGCTATTACTGCTTTTGTTTTTGTTGCTGCTGAAGGATAGGTTTGAACATCATTACATGAGGAAACAAAGATTCTTCATCATTACTCTTTTATCATGTTATAGTACAAGTCCAGAAAAAATTCAGTTGACACACCAAGAGTTTAACAGGATCAAGAGTTTAAGAGTATTCGCAAAAGGGCTAAACACTTATTGGGTAACAAGAATAGAGATAATAAAAATAAGAGATTTGAATCATTTCAGTGACCTGGAAGCATAAAATGTAGCATATTTTCTTATATGCACAGACATCAGAAATGAGATAATGGATATGTAATGTCATAAAACCAGAAATAGGGTTTCATTCATAGTGAAAGAATTACTTGTAGTGTTCCTCTGACTTCCACTGGCTTTCCAGGGGAGCCAGCAGGGAACCAGATAGCGTTTTATTGGAACTTTTGTCTGTGATTCAGAAAAATTTCATTGAACCTGACTTGCTTTTTACTATCTTGTATGCAGTGGTGTTGTAGCTGTGTTGTTTTGAGAATACTTATGAAAAGATAGGTGAGGTAATGATTTTTAGTAGACCAACTTCTGTTTTTGAAAGAAAAAGTTTTTGAGCTGACCTAAAGAAGAGCTCTGTGTAAGCTCGAAAACTCCTCTCACAAACAGAAGTTGGCCCAATAAAAGCCATTACCTCATCCACCTTGTCTCCCTTTCAAAAGAAATTTCATGTTTGATTTTAATTTAAACTGTGTTTCACTGAAAAAATTCTGACCAGATCTTGACAATGATCAATATTTTGTGAGGTCTTTGGCTTCAAATAATGGTTTCTCTAGAACTTACAGGGCTTCAGCATGTTTTCAGGTGTCCTCCACTCATTCTTCCTGTCCAAGATCAAATATTAGAGATGGAGGTAGTGGCACTGATTGCTAACAGTGCTTCCGTGAATACTCTTGTATATGTGGACTGAATTCATGGAAGGAAAGAGTTATATTTCTGTACCTGTTCTTTACTTATTTTTATTAATTGTCCATGAGAAGATCCTGGATGCAAATCTCATCTGATTCTATCTGATTACACAAACAAGCTAGCATTGTAAAAGAGCATAAACATTAAGGACCTCCAATCTGAGAATAGTAGGGCTGTCAATTAATTGCAGTTAACTTATGCGACTAACTCAAAAAAATTAATCGTGATTAATCACACTATTAAACAATAGAATACCAATTTAAATTTATTAAATATTTTGGATGTTTTTCTACATTTTCAAATATATTGATTTCTATTACAACACAGACTACAAACTGTACAGTGCTCACTTCATATTGTAATTTTATTACAAATATTTGCACGGAAAAAAGACCAACAAAAGAATTAAGTATGTTTCAGTTCACCTCATACAAGTACTTTAGTGCAAGCTCTTTATCATGAAAGTGTAACTTACAAATGTAGAATATTTTTGTTACATAACTGCTCTCAAAAACAAAATATAAAACTCAGTCCTACTTCTTGCTCAGCCAATCACTCAGAAAAACAAGTTTGTTTACATTTACAGGAGATGCTGATGCCTGCTTCTCACTTACAATGTCACCTGGAAGTGAGAACAGGCATTTGCATGGCACTTTGTAGCCGGTGTTGCAAAGTATTTATGTGCCAGATATGCTAAACATTCGTAAACCCCTTCATGCTTCAGCCACAATTCCAGAGGATACACTTCCATGCTGATGATGCTCATTAAAATATGTGTTAATTAAATTTGTGACTGAATTCCTTGGGGGAGAACTGTATGTCTTCTGCTCTGTTTTACCTACATTCTGCCATGTATTTCATGTTATAGCAGTCTTGGAAGATGAGACAGCATGTTTGTTTTAAGAATACTTTCACAGCAGTTTTGAATAAATGCAAAGAAGATATCAATGTGAGATTTCTAAAAATAGCTACAACGCTCAACACAAGATTTTAGAATCTGAAGTGCCTTCCAAAATCTGAGAGGGACGAGGTGTGGAGCATACGTTCAGAAGTCTTAGAAGAGCAACGCTGAGATGCGGAAACTACAGAACTCAAACCACCAAAAAGGAAAATCAGTCTTCTGCTGGTCGCATCTGACTCAGATGATGAAAATGAACATGCATCGGTCCTCTGTGCTTTGGATCATTATCTAACAGATACATGTCCTCTGGAATGGTGGTTGAAGATGAGGGGAGATATAAATCTTAGTGCATCTGGTACATAAATATCTTGCGATGCTGGCTACAACAGTGCCATGTGAATGCCTGTTCTCACTTTCAGATGACATTATGAACAAGAAGCGGGCAGCATTATCTCCTGAAAATTATAACCAAGTTTGTTTGAGCGATTGACTGAAGTAGGACTGAGTGGACTTATAGGCTCTAAAGTTTTACATTGTTCTATTTTTGAATGCAGTTACTTTTGTTTAACTTTCATGATAAAGAGATTGCACTACAATACCTGTATGAGGTAATTAAAAATACTGTTTCTTTTGTTTTTTTACATTGCAAATATTTGTAATAAAAATAGATATAAAGTGAGCACTACACACTTTGTATTCTCTGTTGTAGTTGAAATCAATACATTTGAAAATGTAGAAAACATCCACAAATATTTACTTGGTATTCCATTATTGTTTAATAATGTGATTAATTGCCATTAATTTTTTTAATCGCTCGACAGCCCTAGAGAATAGATAATTAAGGTCTATCACATAATTGCTACTCAAACATTGACCATATTTAATAATACAGCAAGTTTTACAGCAAGGACACCTTTTATGACCTTGTGTAAGAGAGCAATTTAGAGGTCCAGATTCTGTGTAGTACCATGCATTCAGTATTAAAATTTGTGGAATTAGGTATCAGAATCTAGCCTAAAATTTAGCAAAAGAAAATAGATAAGGAAACCTGGAATATTTTAAATAAATATTTGAGTTGCATTACAAATATTTTCATGTCTCTACTTTCTTAAATTAACTATTTATCCATTTCACTGGCACACAGCAATCAAGATATACACCCTTCTCATTCATCTTAACCATAGGTATTGAGATAAAAAGACCCACACACATCTCTGTTAAATTGTCCTATTCTAGAATTTCTACAGATGAACAAAGCTTGTGGGGCTTCAGAATATATTAACTAATCCCTAGATTTAGAGTTCCTTGGAAAAGAGGCTGTCATACTTGTGTAATTGGAAAGTGCCTACCACAAATAAACAAACATAATTTTAATTTCATATAGCTTCAATCAGATCTGAAAATTTGTACATTGTTATTGCTCTCAAAATGCTGTGCCATGCACCACAGTGCATGTTTAAGAGATGACCTGAGGTGTATACTACATAAAAATACTTTTATTGATGAATACTTACTGGTTAAGACTATATGGGCAGTATGTTGTGTGCATTAAATGTTTTGCATTGTTCCTAATCTTTGCTAAGGCACATCCACTGCAATTTCTCTAAACTCCAAAACAAGGAAAACCAGCTGGTATGACTATGCATGTGATTTTTTTAAAAGTCTATTTTAGCAGAGCATTAAAGGCAGAAAATATACAAAAAGTATTTCAAAGTAGGGAACTTTTCATCTTTCAACAGACCGATATTTTTTCCACTATGAACTGGAAGTGGACAAATATACATAATATTTCAAAAAATATGTCAATTCTTTTATGTAAAATACTTTTGACCAAAAAAAAGGAATTTTTCTTTAAAGTTGCAATGCTTGAAAACATGCTAAAGAAATGTCAACTGCAAGACAGCCTACAGAAACATGTCATCTTTTCTCAAAACTCATTCTTACTGGCTGTATAGTGGAATAGTTTGCATGTGATACTGTGGCATGTAACAGTACGTTGAATCTGACAACCTCCTTGATCAGTACTGTCTATCAGGTTTATAGCACTGGCAGCCTTATTGAAGGGCCAGTAAACACAACAATATTCAAACACTGGGACATGCTTCTTCAATGCACAGTCGCTTAACCTTGAATTTAGATTACACATTTTGATTCTTTTGTACTTGTCTAACTCAAATGCCACGCTCTTCTACACAGTGGAGTGGATAAAAGCTAAATGTTTTCCATCTATAAATATGAAAACTTTGAACTATCTTTTGGTTGCTAGAAAATTAAAGTTTACTTTTGACAGCCAACTTGTGTGGAGTCAGCAAAACTTAAAGGGATGTTCTCTCTTGTTAAGATTCATCAGGGTTTATAAGTGTGAAATTGCTTTTGAGCTTTCTAATTGGTAAAAATTGTAATATTACCATTTGTGATGTCTTCTGCAATCTTATGTATTGTTAGAATTTTTCATTTTATTTTAAATTAGTCATTTATATAGACAGATCTCACTCACCCACAAAGCTTGAACTATTAAAAATGGGTTTTAACTACGCCATGCTATTTGTGATGTCTCCCTATGTTGAGAATGGGGAATATTGTGATTAAATTTAAACAGCGGTGAACAGTAAATGTCCTGCTCTTACTGGTGATTGCCTGACCTAGTGGTTGATTTGAGGATACATTAATTAGGATCCCCAATTTAACATTCTATGGTTTAACTGGGTCCTGTCCAGGATCAGACCCAGATATATTAAAGTTGTTGCTAGGATGAGAACTCCAGTGTGGAGGGTAGATACTCATACTTGGGAGCACAATAGCACAATAAGTAAAGTCACAAAGACTCCAACCCAGCAACGATGGTAGAGATAATATAAAATGAGCATCCATATACTCACAACATCTCTTGTGGAAAAAACCAATGTGTTTAGTCATCATCCTCACCACCGGAGGTCATCATTCTGGCATTTCCCAAGGCACACAGGTTGAGTACAGTTTTACTGTCAGCTTTATGCTGACACTCACTATGCTTATCCTAAGCCTGGTCTACACTGCGCGTTTATACTGAATTTAGCAAAGTTAAACAAATTTAACCCTGCACTCGTCCACACAACGAAGTCCTTTATATCGATATAAAGGGCTCTTAAAACCGATTTCTGTACTTCTCCCCGATGAGGGGAGTAGCGCTGAAATCGGTATTGCCATGCGGATTAGGGTTAGTGTGGCCGCAATTTGATGGTATTGGCCTCTGGGTGGTATCCCACAGTGCACCATTGTGACCGTCTGGTTTTGCAAGTCCTGGTTCAGCATAGACTGCACGATAATGCGTGAGATGTTTACAACGTCCATGATTTCTGTCTTGAGCTGAGCAGTGTCCATGCTTGCTGTGCTATGGTGTTTGCACAGTTCACCCAGGAAAAAAGGCACGAAACGGTTGTCTGCTGCTTTCACGGAGGGAGGGGTGAGGCTGTACCCAGAACCACATACGACAATGTTTTTTGCCCCATCAGGCACTGGGATCTCAACCCAGAATTCCAAGGAAGGACGGGGGAGACTGGCCAGGAACTATGGATTAGGATAGCTATGGAATAGCTACCAATAGTGCAATGCTCCGGAAATCGACATCAGCCTCGGTACATGGATGCACACCGCCGAATTAATGTGCTTAGTGTGGCTGCGTGCACTCGACTTTATACAATCTGTTTTAAAAAACTGGTTTCTGTAAAATTGGTATAATCCTGTAGTGTAGACATACCCCTAATCAGCTGCATATGTTAAGGTTTTGGGGCTATGCCTTGATTACTTTAGCTAATCTAATGTCTTACAGGACTTCAGGCTTATAGATGTTTTTGTGTTACTGCCTTAATTTATACCTATAGCTTACCTAGCAAATACTTATTCCTATAGCAGGGATCAGCAACCTTTGGCATGCGTTCCGCCAAACCTTTGCTATTCCTATAGCAGGGATCAGCAACCTTTGGCTGGCTGGGCCGGTTTGTTTACCTGCTTCATCTGCAGGTTCAGCCAATCATGGCTCCCACTGGCCCAATTCACTGTCCCAGGCCAATGGAGGCTATGGGAAGTGGCGGCCAGCACATCCCTCGCGCCATGCTGCTTCCCGCAGCCCCCATTGGGCTGGAATGATGAATCGCAGCCAGTGGGAGCCGCAATCGGCCAAACCTGCGGATTTACCCTAGTGAACCATGTGCCAAAGGTTGCTGACACCTGTCCTATAGGCTACATGGTGCCTACAATACATATACCATGGGCATCAGACTATCCTTTAACTTTAATCTCTTTTGCTCACCACCTTCTTCAGATAAGAGCCATCTAATCTTTCTGGTAGAACCATGGGGACCATGTGAATTTAGACAAGATTGCAGAAGGCCTGCTGTGGATGATTAACTACTATGAGTGGTAAATATTTAGCTTTTATTGGTGCCTATAGTGTGGCCAGGCAAATTCAGACTAGAAGTAAATTGCAATTTTTTTAACAGTGAGGATAATTAACTATTTTAACTGTAATTTAACCCAGGTTTTGATGGATTCTCCATCCCTGGCAATTTTTAAAGAGGCTCTATTTTGAACTGGAATTAATGCAGGAAAGTCTTTTGTTGTACAGGAAGTCAAACTAAATTATCACAATAGTCTCTTTTTGATTTATAATCTATTAATCTATATATTCTATGGCCTTCATTAAAAGGAGGACATTACCACCCAGATTATTTAAAACAATGATTTGTTTTGCACATAGAGAGAGGAAAAATAAAGTATGTAAAGGAGAAGATGTGTTGGGGATAGAGTTCAGTACTGACTCTGCTAAAATGTTTCTGCTCAGAGGCAGATTGTGTTCAGGCTCTTTTTAGTCTGTGGTCAGCATCAGTGCTAACCCTGATCATCAGCACTAAGGACCCAGAACTTTTATGCTCATTATTGTTTGTACGACTGCTTTTGAATTGTCATATTTATAGTATTGCAAAAATGACACATCAGCATTTGGTACTGAATGCCACTCTTCCTGACACTATAGCTGGAGCATGAGGTTGTAGGTGCTGCTGCAGGAAGGCTTACACAGAAATGAGAGGTGATGGGATAAATAAAATGAAAGATGTGACAAAATGTATGATTAATTGATTGATGTCAAATTGAAACCTTAAAATTATTAATACTTAATACATGGCCCACTTTTTGATAGTGAGAATATTAACAGGACTAATGAGAGAATTATCTGAAGCTTAAGCATGGTAATATATTTAAAAGATGTCTGCTGAACTATAAAATACACGACAATAAAGTATCAATACCTTGAAAGATTAATTAAACCGTAGCCTGTGTAGTTAACGGTTACACAACATTTCCATTATAAACTAGGTCTGTCAATTAAAAGCAGTTAACTCACGTTAAAAAAGCAAATGCAGTTTTAGGATGCATCAGGCGAGGTATTTCCAGCAAGGATAAGGAGGTGTTAGTACCGTTATATAAGGCGCTGGTG
>NC_133773.1:52065248-52088327 GCF_003597395.2 Chelonoidis abingdonii | reverse complement strand
AGTGCAATTTACAAATGTAGATTTGTTACATAACTACACTCAGAAACAAAACAATGTAAAACTTTAGAGCCAACAAGTCCACTCAGTCCTACTTCTTGTTCAGCCATTCGCTAAGACAAACAAGTTTGTTTATATTTACAGGAGATAATGCTGTCCGCTTCTCATTTACAATGTCACCTAAAAGTGAGAACAGGCATTGGTATGGTACTTTTGCAGATGGCATTGCAAGGTTTTTATGTGCCAGATGCGCTAAACATTCATATGTCCCTTCATGTTCTGCCACTATTTCAGAGGACATGCTTCCATACTGATGATGTGTGTTAAATAAATAATGTGTTAATTAAATTTGTGACTGAACGCTCTGGGGGAGAATTGTATATCTCCTGTTGTTTTACCCACATTTTGCAATATATTATGTTATAGCAATCTTGTTTGATAACCCAGCACATTTGTTTTAAGAATGCTTTTACTACAAATTTGACAAAATGCAAAGTAGGTATCAATGTGAGATTCCTAAAGATAGCTACAGCACTTGACCCAAAGTTTTAAGAATCTGAAGGACCTTCCAAAATCTGAGGACAAGGTGTGGAAAATGCTTTCAGAAGTCTTAAAAGAGCAACACTCTGAAGCAGAAACTACAAAATCCTAACCACTAAAAAAGAAAATCAACCTTTTGTTGGTGACGTTTCCCTCAGATAATGAAAACGAACATGCATTGGTCCTCACTGCTTTGAATCATTATTAAGCAGAATACATCATCTATATGGATACATATCCTCTGGAGTGGTGATCGAAGTATGAAGGGACATATGAATCTTTATCACATCTGGCACACAAATATTTTGCAAAGATGGCTACAACAGTGCCATGTGAATGTCTCTTCTCACTTTCAGATGACGTAAACAAGAAGCATTATCTCTGTAAATGTGAACAAACTTGTTTGAGCAATTGGCTGAATAAGAAACAGAACTAAGTGGAGTTATGTTTTCCATTTTTTTTTGAATACTTGCACTAGGTGACTTGAAAAATACTATTTCTTTTGTTTCTTACAGTGCAAATATTTGTAATAAAAATAAATATGAAGTGAACACTGTATAGTTTGTATTCTGTGTTGTAATTGAAATCAGTATATTTGAAAATGTAGAAAACATCTAAAATATTTAAATAATTGCTATTCTATTATTAACAGTGTGATTAATCATGATTACTTTTTTTAATCACGCCATTAATTGTGATTAATTTTTAAATTGCCTAACAGCCCTATTATAAACCCTTCTTTTCAAGGGAATACAATTTGACTATGGACATTTTATCTCCTGTATGAAAGGTGGCATGCCTTATTAAAAGAATTTTTTATTTATACTTAGCATGCTAGTGTTTATTAGTCACAGGTTTGGGGTTTTTTTAGGATACTTTCCTCAGTTGGTTTATTAGCTGGAATTGAGTTATGAAACTTGAAGATAATCTGCAAATTTGCAATCAGATCAGATTTTTTTGACCTTAATATATTTAGTGATTTTTCTATTTTATTCTTTGGACTAGGGTTTAGTATTTGGCTATTTGAATAAGAATGAGCTGGATCATCAGATGACATAAATTAGAATGACTTGATCTGTCCCCATATGTCTATACTATTTATGTTAAAGTTGCATTCAGGGGCCCTATTGTACTACATGTTTTATGGACATTGACAAATATAGTCCCTGCCCCAAAGAGCTTGTTGTCCTGTGCATGTGTCTATATCAATCTATACATAAAAACATATACATCACTCATTTTGATTTATTATACTACTCTTCCCTCTTTGCATTTAAGTGTATAACTTTTATCAGCTGGCTTGTATTCTCTTATGGGCAATTAAATATTACAAATAGAATGTGACAATTATTTTTTGCATCCCATTTTGCATGAGCAAATCATCGTGCATGTAATTACATGTACATTTCTACTTACAATTATTTGCACTCTTCAGACTCGGACCAGTTAGATCATCTAGCTCATCTCAATTATTGTGCAGGATTCTTTTCTTCAGTATATTTTCTAGTTATTAGACTAGCTCCATGGATTGTCATTACAGTAAAGGTCATAGAATTGGACTGGAAACAATGTCAATGGTTTTTAAGGGCCAAGGTGTGCAATACGGTGTGATATTGGATAATAAAGGGTGATTTTCTCATTAGCCCACTTAGGAAGGAAATTTCCTGTAACATTTTTATTATTGATTTGGCAATGAGACTTTAAATTATATTAGAAGTCTAATGTGTAAGAAAGAGAAAAACAAAACTCGGAAGTAAAGAAATAATGCAGTTTATGAAAATGACGTGTACATATTTAAAGAAAGATGACAAGTATGAAGAACAAATGGAAAAATAATGGAAATCTTATAGTTCCAGACATTGGATATGATTTTTAGCTCTTTTACACCAATGTGCATCCACTGATTGGACTGGAAAACCAGGCCCCTTTGGTTAACTATAGGAGTTGATGTATCTGTTCTTGTTTTTAAATAGGCAGTCTCCAAAAGCTGCCAACACTATATAGGAAATGCTAAAGAAAAATAAATCCCATCTATAACCCATTTTAATATTGCACATAGTTTAGTATTCTATATATTTTCCCTTGTTCCTTATTACCAAGGACACTTTCATGAAAACAGTATTTATTTTTGTTGCTGCTATTTATCTATCACTAAATGGCAAAAATCCTTCATTTTTGACACTATAATGATTTCCCGAACAACCAGTTATATTATTAGAAACAAATGGGTTTAACTTAAGGTGAGAAATAAGCAACAGCAAATAACTCAAAAGAAACAACAGTAGTTTTTCTTGCCCAAAGAATAAAATGAAAATGATATAGCAGATTTTTTTTTCCTAAATAGAACATTAGATTTAACATTTTCCTTGAGGTGTACGTTTTTTTGGTTCTTTTTTTAATTCAATGGCACAACTCCAACTGACTTTCTGATTTTGTTAAACCCTTATGTTGTTTGTATGTATGCTTTTTAATTAACTCCTAAGAGTTCACTGTCTGCTAATTATTCCCATTTCTACAGGATTGTGTACATGCGCGCACACACATATGCACACACGTGCATGCACACAGAGAAAGTTATACAGTAAGGCAAGTTATATTCAGGAATTACATCATTTGGTAGATTTGCAATACTGGTATAATTTATCCCATACCTTTTATGAGCTAGTGCCTGTGCCATAAATATATATATATACAATGGAAAAGTAATAAAGCAATATCCAAAGATAGGAATAAATTAAAATAGGGGAAACCAATAAAGAAAGAAAGAAACAAAAAGCTATTTAATGTCTTAATAGTCCAAAATCTATTCATGTCTGTAAGTTTTACTTGCATGATCAGCTTCACTGAAGTGGGACTAATCATGTGAGGAAAGATATGCATATGAATAAGGGTTTGCAAGATCAGAGCCTAAATCAGTCATTTGGACCCATCAGTGAGCTTTGGATCAGGTCCTTAGTTTCCATCAGCAGCTTAGATTTAGTCATTTCTGAGGTGTGGTAACCACTGTGTACAGTGTCTGCATGTGGTGTTTGTGGTGTTTAAGTCAACTTACATCTGCATAACAGGGCTTATGAGACATTTAAGAGGCACACAGGCCTTATGCTGGTCCTCTGCAGAGGGGATGTGTTGTACAAACAAAAAGCTTCTCTCCCTGACTCAGTGTTTGTTAAAGGAGACTCCCAAAGGCAGGTAAGAAATGAAAAAAAATACATAAAAGGTTTACGTTTCCATAGAAGAAGGAGGAAATACTTAGTCTGACATGTGACAGTTTAGAAAAGGAGGTTTTTCAATCTAAAAGGTTGCAGATAGTTGAAATGATCACGTGTATGTGTGTATGTGTACATACATAAATTTATGCCCCCGTCCTCCACCTGTAGGATAGTGGTTGTGTTTTATGATAAGTCTTTCAACATTACCATTCACAAGTACACTAGGTGTTGGATAGCAGCATAGAAATTTGGATCAAAAGATACCTTGTGTAGTACAACCCTGAAAGCATGTTAGTATTCAGTAAAAAGTAATATGAGGAAAGTGTCAGGCAGAGTCAAAGATGGAAAAAGATAAGAATGCTATTGCTAGCATAAAAAATGAAACATTACTGAAAATGAGTAAATAAAAAAGTAAATCAAGCACTGGGAAGAAAAATATAATGCAGTTTGCAATGTGGAAATGAGAAGGGAGTGAGCAAATGAAGCTGTGAAAAAAATGTGAAGAATGTATGGGTGAAAATAAAGATTTTATTTCAGTAAGAAGGTATTCAAGATTTGTGTACAGAAATAGAACAGAAATACTACTTAGAACTGTTGTAAAGAATACTGTCAGTCTGGTCAGTGGAGGTTATGCTATCTTAAGGGAGAAGAAAAGTCATTGAATAAAGAGTATTATAGGAGGAAATTCAGAAAATTCTCTGCTAAAACACTTGATGTAGATATAGTTCAGAGAACTGTTGGAGAAAATTGGATATGTATTGCTTCATCAGAGGATTGCCTCTTTGAAAAGATGCATTATTGTGTAGACAGTAAGAAGTTCACAGAATAGAAATTCCTTTGTAAAGTTAATGCTTTTTTGTAAATTGATCAAATTTTTATACAAATATTCCAACTCATTAATCAAGTCATCAATATAATTGTATAGAGCTTGCACAATTATATGTCAATGTTTCTGGTGATCATTTGCAATTAATAATAGGTTTACAGCAGATAAATGTTTAGAAATAAGAACAGGAGTACTTGTGGCACCTTAGAGACTAACAGCTGTAGTCCACAAAAAGCTTATGCTGAAATAAATTTGTTAGTCTCTAAGGTGCCACAAGTACTCCTGTTCTTTCTGCGGATACAGACTAACATGGCTGCTACTCCTGAAACCTGTTTAGAAATACAATTTCAGAATGAATAACATTATCCAATATACATCTTTGCGTTTTAACACAAGCTTACTGTATCACTTAATTTATAGATGCAAAAAGTTTTAAAAATATGTGTTGTAGATTTACAGTGGAAGAACCACATAGGTATAATACTAAAGCAAAGAAGTCTGTATTAACAATGTTGTAGTTACAGATGTGGGAACATTACTAACAGTACTTACAGCTTTTCTCTCTCTTATCTAACATTCATGAACTAACTTCCAAAAATTCCCACTACAATATATAGCTCTACAACACATGTAAAGTGTCTCTGAGATTATTGTTGTTGTTATTAAGTGATTTCATTGCGATCAAGAAATGCGTAGTAAAGGCTGAGACTCCATGTTTAAATCACACTGCTCTGGAAAAAACCCTTAATATTTTAATTATCTATGGAGCACATTACTGTAGTATCTGAGTGACTCACAATCTTTAATATTCTCACAACACACCTGGGAGGTAAGGAAGCACTATTATCTCTATTTGAAAGATGGGAAATAGAGGTTTAGTGGCTTGCCCAAGTTCAAACAGGAAGTTTGTAGCAGAACAAGGATTTGAACTCAGGCCTCTTGGGTCATGTCTACACAGCAAAGAAGAACCCACGTGTGGCCCATGCCAGCTATTTTGGGCTGTGGGGTTGTTTCATTGCTGTGTAGACTTCCAGGCTAAGGCTGGAGCCCCAGGCCCAGGACCCTGTGGGGTGGAACGATCCCAGAACCCAGGCTCTAGCCCAAGCCCAGAAGTCTACACAGCAATGAAACAGCTCTTCAGCCTGTGCCCTGCAAGCCCAAGTCTGCTGATACAAGCTAGCTGTGAGTTTTTCTTTTGCTGTGTAGACATGCCCTTAAAACCTAGACTAGTGGCCTCACCACTGGGCCGGTTAAGAATATGAAGATAGCCTTGACCATGAATTCCCTGAATTTTAGTTATAAAGATACTAGAAGGAGTACTTTTTAATTGAATGTTTGTGTATGGATTTATGTATGTCTATTATAAATGGAGCCAGTAATGCTGCCTGTATTTAGGGTTGTCAAATGCATCCTCTTAAGACCCTTTTTTCATTTGCTTATAACTTTAATTACGGCAAACTATTGGACTGAAATTTCTCATGCCTGAGGTCTGCTTCAGGATGCATCTTCTTTTTGTGTTCAGGAAAAATGATCCAGTTATCCCCAGCACAAGTTTATGGAAAAATACCATGTTTCCTCAATGTTTAACATGCACAAACCAAACCCAACCAAACCCTTTGCTTGTGTTCATGAAACTTTAGAGAAAAATGTGAGTAGTTGGAAATGGTTTTAACTTTTGTTTCGGAAATGCTGAAATGGCAAACACTTTTGTGAAATGCATACTTGCAAATATGTCATCTAAATGCAAAGCTCTTAATATCACTTTGATCGATCAGTCCATCGGCCCCCGTAGAGAGCGTGCTAATCACAACACGTCATTTGTCTTGTTCTAGCTAGTTCTTCAATCAACTGCTGGTGAGGCTGTCAGTGGCACTAGACAACTGATTGGCATAACGCACCACAGCCTAGAGCCCCTGAGCGATTCACCAGCCTCAGCCTCCCAAGTAGCTGGGATTACAAGTGTGTGCTACTGCACCAGATGTAAAGCTTTAAATATAGCTTTCAATATTACTGCTATGTAAATGGTAAAATGATTTATGGACCAACATGGATTCTAATAACCTTTCTAAATTAATTACTACTGTAAGAATCCATTTAAATGTACAATATTTATATTAATAGGAAATTAATTATTAGCTGCATGCAAGCAACTCTCAACCAAGTCAGTAAAAAGAAAAATCATCTTTTCAAAAATTGCCATGTAGAATCAACAACTTAAACCAAAAGAGTTATTTAATTTTCAAAACTAAAATTTCTTACACAAGGAATATGAGCATTTGGACTTCATTTCCAGAATTTAATTGAAGGATATCCCAAAAAATGAATAAAAATAAAAAGTTTAAATTAATTTATCCCACAAAATAACTCAGGGAATTACAAACGTCACATTCATTAAACAGATTGCATATTCAGAAGTTGAAAGTGTTACCTAAGCCAGACCCAAAGGCCTGGAACCAATGGCAGCAACCAACATTAAATATAAACAAGCCTTAGAGGTGTGCTTTCCAAGCTTCATGAAAATAGGAAGGAAAAGGGTATAAAAATATCTGCAGTGAGCACCCCTCCCTTTGCTATGCTGATTTCACAGCATGAACAGACCTCATCCTGTCCATCTCTACAAGCAAGCCACCACAAACAGCTAAAAAGAACAGAAGACTCAACAAGCAACCAATCCAGGAAACTAAGACAATACCAAGGGGTTAGATTTAAAACTTTTGTAGTGACTTTTATTGGAATGTTGAAGTGCAACTGTAAATTAAAATATCATGTTTTAATCCTGTTATTCACTAGATGGTTAAGCCATGTTTTCCTGGAGAGGAGGCTGAGGCTAATGCTGGGAAAACAAGAAAGTGGGATTTCATTAGATTTTAATTCATAATATTCATAATCTATCTGTCTTTAAAGTAGCTCCTTAAAGGGTTTAGTCTAAGTAACTGACTGGATTATTTTCTTCAATTTCTTCAATTTCATTGGATTAAGATTGTTAACAGTAACCAGAGTTTATAATTGGGCAAAGTAATTAATTAATAGGATCCGTCTTTCCTTAAAACACACAATAATATATTTTGCCTGTTTATGAAAGCATCTTAGTTATCAAAGGATATACTAAGATCGGCTTCTTATTTCCCAGAATTATCATGAACTTGGTCTCAGCTTTCCAAGAGAAAGCGCCACACCAAAGTTGGGCCCACTCTGAGATGTAACCTCTGCTTAAAGCTCTCCATGGAGACATCTCTAAAAGATTGTAATGGAAATAACTGGTTTATCAGTTGTGTTCAGTTATTTGTGATTTAAAATTTTTTTTTTTTAATTTCTTACTGATTAACCACGGATATTTTAATAATACTGATTATTTTGCTTAGTCCCAATCATGGTGTTCGCTAAGGAATGTAAAAGAATGCCTGTAACTAAAACAGTGTGTGTCACATTCCTGAATTGGCAGTAAGAAAAACAGTAAGAGCTAGCCTACTGTTTCCTCTTTCTCTAAACTAAATAACTTTAGTAATTTTAAAAATTACTTAGTGTCCAATAATTCTAAATTACCCCTTTCTATCCATTTGAAGAGTAAAGCTTTGAAATTTGGCTAGGGGATTACTGTGATGTCACAGAAGAGCCTTTTGCTGATCTCATGAAAAACTGCTATGGACTAAGTGAGTCACTTAGCCTCTCTGCTTCAGTTTCCCACCTGTAAAATGGGAATAATAGTACTTGCCTACATTGCAGGGTTGTCTTTAGGATAAATACATTAAAGATTGTGAGTCGCTTACATGCTACGGTGATGCAGGCCATAGACATATTTAAAACAGAATGTCAACAAACTCTGGTGCTGTGGGAGCCCATGTAGAAGCACATTCTAATATTGAAGGCCCCTAAAAAAGCCCCACCAAAGGTCCTATGATTAAATTAAAGGCCCTTTTTGACTTGGAAAGAGAGGCAGTTTAAGGTAGTATAAGAAGTGCACCATCATCTTAAGTGAGGGCAGCCTATGGCATTAGTGACAGTTAGCACAGTAGCACCTGGTAGCCATTTTGAGCTTGCCTCATCAGCCTTTGCTTAAGAAGAATCTCCTACTGTAAAGAATACTGCAAGGAGGGGACATATTAATCCAAACAAAACACCTCCCCTCCATAAATTACCCATTCTATCATATCTACTCAAGTTCCATCTCTTTTGATATTTCTATAGATACACGTCTGAGCTGAGATCATCTGTAACAAAAAATAATCTGACACCAGATGCAATATTTCTTAATGAACCCATTTTAAAATTAATTTTAATAATGTAAAAGAGAAGTTGATAAAGAGAGGTTATGTGTCATGACAAACGAGATGTTGAAGGTTCACCTTGGGCTAAAATAATGAGTGTTCCAGAAGGGTTAAAGGCTTTATGAATGCCTTTCCCTCCAATTTCAGTTGTTCTGCTCCCATATGGTTAACTTTGATAGTTGTGTTGCTGATATACTAGTTCTCAATGTCATTATCTCAAGTGCTTTTGATGTAACATAATTTGGATTACCTGTATCAGCTGCATGGAAAAATGGATGACATAAGTACAGGGTGATGGATAGCTCAGTGGTTTGAACATTAGCCTACTAAACCGAGCCTTGTGAGTTCAATCCTTAAAGGGGCCATTTAGGGATCTAGAGCAAAATCAGTAGTTGGTTGTGCTAGTGAAGGCAGCGAACTGGACTTGCTGACCTTTCAAGGTCCCTTCCAGTTCTATGAGATAAGTATATATCTATTTATTTAATACTTTCCTATCATTCTCACACCAAAAAGACAGACTTAATATATGTGCTCTAATGTTGGAAATAAAACACAGAAGTCAAGTTAGAATTTATGCAAGCTATTGACATTGTCTAATTAGAAATTATGGCAAAAACAAGCAAACCTCCCTTTTCTAGGGTTAGATAACTGTCTTTTTAATGAGGAGGGTTTTCAGTATCAGCTTGGTAGATGCTTTATTTCTACCAAGCAAGAACATCACAATAATACTGCATCTTACCAAACAAGGCTCTTTAGTTAAGATTCAGCAAGAATTATAAAGAGAAAAGGAAATAATAAACAATTACATCATTTGAATGCCAAGATCATCCTGATTTTTTTACATTTTGCAAGAAATTTTTCAAATAAACATATATATTCAAGTTATGGACAAGAATATTTTGATTTTTAGCCAGCTATCTCCAATAAGCAGTAAATTTGACATTTATGAAATTGAATATATAAGAGTAAAAAAGAAACTTGTCAGTGTACATCTCTTAGACCTTTAAGACTGACATATCAATCAATGTACAACACTTAGCCAATAAAATACAGTCCTGTAAATTAGGATGTGGTGAAATGTTATTCTTCTATACGTTTAAAACTGAATTGGTGACCAATGAACTGAATCTATATGGTAGGTCATATCTTTGTGGACATTGGCTGCCATTTATTAATAGTTTAGTGAAAGGATGAGTGGATAATCTGGCAATTTTTGATGGCTTCATCAAGCCATGTGGATTAAAAAATATGGAAAATATATAGGTCTCTATGATAATGCTTCATTGTCTGGCTATACCTAAAGAAGGAAAGGAGACATTTTACATGGGTTTAATCAGGCCTCAACTTTATAATTAGATGTCTGGGACTACCCGACAGATAAATGTGTACAGTGTAGGTAACCCCATGTTTTTCCATAATTACTTGGTTTTTTTTTACCAACCCCACTGTTTTCCATGCAGGTTCCTCCAGAAAATCCATGGCTGGGACATTACCATCCATGTTCCTCCTAGGAGGGCTAAGTTGGGCTATAAGAATGGGGGGTTGGCTCCCTGCTGTACCAATCATAGGAGTCCCCAAATGCCCTCCCCCTTTGTTCCTTTAACAATCACCTCTTTTTAAGTCCTTTTCCAAACCATTTATCCAGTCATTGTGCACCTTTCCTATGGAAAACCTGCACTGGACATCCGCTATACACTTAAATAATGAGTTCCAACATATAGACTACTAGCTGTCATGCCATGAATGAACAGAGCCCTTCCTGAACCTGCTGCGGGGAAGGCGAAAAAACCCAACGGCACCCAAGCCAATATGGTGGTAAGGGAAAAATTCCTTCTCAACCTTCATAATGTGTAGTGTAATGTCTGCAGCAGGTCTTGACCAAACATGATATTGTACCAAATAAAGGGGAAGGAGGGTGGATCCTGCTTCAGACTTTTCTGCGTAAAAGGGAGGTTTCAGGCCCGGGGCTGCCCCTGCATTCCTAGGGGGTGAATCAGCAACCAAGCTGAACCTTTTGCAGCAGTTTTCATCTCTCTCTTTGCCCCCAGAGCACAGCCATAAAGCAACATTCCCTTCATTCAGCCATCCAGCCAAACCCTTCCATGCTTAAAGGTGAAGGGCAGTTATTCTAACATATTGTTTGCGTTTCATAAGCCCTCTTCCCTTGGATGGGTTTTAGCCTCCTAGCAGAAGAATGTTTTAATTAGTTACTGTGTATGAAACATATTGCAACTGAGATTAACCAGGATGCACTTAATATGATGTGGATGTACATTATTCTCATTTTGTCTAAACCATGCCAGCAGAATTCCTGCTCTGTCTTCCGCCATATTCTCATTCTCACAACATAATCCAGCTACATGTTTTTAATTTGTTCCTAAACAGAATGGTTTTATAATGAATAGTCAACTTGTAGCAGATTTATGGCCATATAAAGGAGGTGCACTTATTCTTGTTTGTGTGAAATAGCATGTGGACATCTTGCCAAAATTTGCCCCATCATCAAAAAAAGGTAACTTTTTGAGGAAACTTTTAAAAAATCTGAATGCAGTGGTTTATAGTGGAGTTGTCATTCCAGTCATGGGTATAGCATGATACCACAGCTCTCAAATGTATAAGAGTAACCATGTTCCATAAAACATAAAATTGGAGTAAAAAAAAATTAGTAACAAATAGGAGTCTTATTTCTATAAAGTAACAATGGCTGAGAAAATAATCAATTATTGCAGAAAAGTCCAATAGAATAAGAGAGAGAAAACCAATAGGATTGTATGCAAATAATATGGGATGTGTAGACATTCATTAATCTTATAGAATTTAATAGAGATATATTTTCTATTGTTTTAAAGCATCTTACAGAAGGAATAGAGCTAGGGGAACAAATCTTCAGTTGCTGTCAATCAATGCTGTCAATCAATTGCTGTCAATCCACTGTCATTCTCTATTACAACCTATAAAATAGTTAAAAAAAACAACAACTAGAGAACAAATATTGTTTTCTATTACTCTACAGGAGTTTTATATTGGAGAAGTTGTTCTAATTTATCGTAGAAAAGAGACGAGGGTTGTGTTTCCTGCACACAACGTGGAACTACCAATGTTGCCAATTATCTTGCAATTTCACAGTGAGTCTCATAAAATTTGATATTTTTTTTTAAAGGCCCCACCTTTTGGAATCAAGTGATTGTGAGACTTTCACTGTGCTTTTTTTTTTTAAAAAAAATGAAAGTTTAAAGTCCTCATGGTTATAGAGAGAGGCTTGGAAATGTGAACCCCAAAACCCAGAAGATAAATTAAAAGAACAAACCTTATTTTTTTAAATCTCATTTTTGGGGAGGTCTGAATGGTGATTTGTCAATGGTAATACTGAACTACAGCAGAACCTCAGAATTACAAACTGACTGGTCAAACACCCCCCTCATTGAACTAGAAGAATGCAATCAGGCAGCAGCAGAGACAAAATAATTATAATAGAAAAGCAGCAGCAAATACAGTACAATACTGTGTTAAATGTAAACTACTAAAAAAAGAGACAGTTTTAAAAAAGATTTGACAAGGTAAGGACACTGTTTCTGTGCTTGTTTCATTTAAATTAAGATGGCTAAAAGCAGCATTTTTTCTTCTGCATAGTAAAGTTTCAAATCTGTATTGTTAATGGTCAGATGTAAACTTTTCAAAGAACAGCCAGAATGTTTTGTTCAGAGTTACTAACATTTCAGAGTTATGAACAACCTCTGTTCCTGAGGTGTTCGTAACTCTGAGGTTCTACTGTACTCTCCTTCTATAGCTGTAAAAGTCCCTTCTTCTTGCTCTGTCCCTGCCCACTGTTATAGTAGGATTCTTTATTCAGGGTGCTGGACATTCACAGATAATGTAGCTCAAAGACACAGGAAAAAAGCTTGTGTTTCAAAGTTTTACTACATAGTTTCTGTATAAATTCTGGTCCAGATTCAACAGTTATGGAATTGATGTTAACTATATTATAGGTGGAATTTTGAAGTGTGAAGAAAAAACAACAATCTGTAAGATAAAGAAAACGTTACATATGTATACTCCTTCAGTTGTTTATCACATATTGAAATGTTTGTTTAGTAATGCATTATATGTACTTGTTTTAGTATAGCTCTCTCCCATTTGGATGTGCCTCTGTCATTATTTCTGAAAGACACTGAAGGCTCTTTTTGCATGCAAATAAATTCCTGTAGCTACATGGAATTATTTTGGTTAATTCTCAAACATAAACAAATATGTCAGTACAATAGTTTTCATATATTTGTATTTAAAGAGAAAAGAAACACTAGCACTTAAATGTAAATATTTCCCAGCAAGACAGCAGGTGGAGTAATTAGATGAGTACAATTAAAGAAGAAACCATAAGAAAGCTGAGTAACTTCAGAATTCAGTACACTGAGTGTGCCTTGTGCATGAGAAACTCGCCAAATTTGCTGGAGTGATTAAATTTAGTTTGGAGAACAAGTGCTCACTTTATTTTCTTGACAATCCAGTTCCATGGTTAACGTGATCAAACGGCTTCAAATATTTGAATGTGGCAAAGTGACAAAATTCATCCAAATTGGGTTTTCAAACAGGAAGGGCAGCAGGAGGAGCTAGAGGGAGCAGAAACTACTTGGCATTTACAGGAAGGGCGAGGGAGTGGGGACCTCTTGCAGACCTCTACATACTGAAATTCCCGTGTTAGAAGCCAGAACCATCTTAAAGATTTATCAGGAAGAGAAAAAAAAAACCTGGAGAGGGAGACAATGGGGAGTCTTTGGACAGGGAAGAAGTCAGTAGAGGATATACAAGTTTGGTGTTTTGGAGGATGTTAAAGGAAAATATCAGAGAAAATGGAAGCTAAAAGAGTTTCCAACTTTGAAGGAAAGACAGTGAGATGAACTGAATAAATGGGATCTGCTTTTTTGCTTTGCTGGGAAAATAAGCTGCAGCAGAAGTAGGTGTTGTGTGAAAGTCTTCATGATGGAAAGGAACATAGTGCTTTTGATTAACTGAAACATCATGGCAGCATGTGTATATGTTTTGTATAACTGTTATAGATTCCTAGATGCTAGATTGTAACTTGGGAACCTGCCCTGAATTAGGGATGAAGTGCAGCTGCACCATCCCAAGAGCAGACTGGAAAACAAGCGGTAAACCAAAAATCATATTCACCTCCACCCATTCCAGCCTGCCTGCCTACCTGTAAGGGAAGAGTAAATTTTCATTCCTCGTCATGGAGCAGCTTACTAGTTTCACATACTTGTCTCCTCTTTCCTTCTCCTCAGGGCCATCCAGAGGATTCAGGGGGCCTGGGGCAAAGCAGTTTCAGGGGCCCCTTCCATAAAAAAAATTGCAATACTGTATTCTCATGGCAGCCCCTGCGGGGCCTGGGCAGATTGCCCCACTTACTCCCTCCAGTGGATGGACCTGGGAAAAATAAACCTTCTGCATCTCGGCACAAACCCAGTTTTGAGAAAACTTCTTTACAAGGTATCACTGTTTCTCAGAATCAGCTAGTGCTAAAAGGCACTAACGTTCATTAAAAGGGTTGGACAAATATTTTCCATCAAAACTTTTTCTGGATCGAAAACTACAGGGTTTTTAAACAGCAGAAAAAAAATCATGGACAATGTCTGCTTTCCTTCAAAATTTGTTGTGTTTTTTTTAATTGAAAAGCTGAAATTAGTCTGCCAAAATCTGAATATGGTTTGAGGTTTCAGAACTGTGTGGCCAAATATTTGCTATTTGCTGGTTTTGATTGTTTAAAGAAACAATAAAAAATTCTGTTTAAAAAAATCCAAAACTTTTGAACCACCTCAACTTGTGACCAAATGCCTTAGCCCATCCAGTCAGAGATTTTTCCAGGTTTCTGATACTCTGCTGGCTTCCTTGGCTCGCATCTGTCTCCATAACTTTGGGTTCATTTAGGTTAGAACATAAGAACAGCCATACTGGGTCAAACCAATGGTCCATCCAGCCGAGTATCCTGTCTACAGACAATGGCCAATGCCAAGTGCCCCAGGAGTGAACCTAACAGGTAATTTTCAAGTCCCCTGCCATCCATCTCCACCCTCTAACAAACAGAGGATAGGGACACCATTCATTACCCATCCTGGCTAATAACCATTAATGGACTCCATGCATTTATCTGTTTCCTAGAGACTGGCTCCAGGGGGTCCCTCACAAACTGGAGACGGTTACTGTGGGTTTGTCTTTAATATAGACTATGTACATACTCTACAAACTGAGCATTTGAGCTTGTTCCAGAATCTGGGATGAGCCTATGTTGTGAAAACTGATATGCTCAAAATAGCACATGCATGTGAATGGAGAGAGGGTGCTAAAATTAAATTAACTCAGAGGTTCTCAAACTGGGGGTTGGGACCCCTCAGGGGTCACAAGGTTATTACTGGGGGCCATGAGCTGTCAGCCTCCACCTCAAACCTCGCTTTGCCTCCAGCATTTATTATAATATATAAAAAAGTGTTTTCAATTTATAAGTGGAGGGGGGGCACTCAGAGGTTTGCTGTGTCACCAGGACACAAGTTTGAGAACCACTGAATTAACCCCTCTCAAGCCTCAGGGAATGCAAGGGAAGGGTCTCTCTTGGTAGGCGGTGCAGGCTATTGCTCTTCTCATGTGATCCCTCCCCCAGTGGCTAATTTTAAATGAAGCTACCCTCCCCTGACATGACTCTCCCTATGGCACTGAAATTACATATAAACTATAATTTGGCATTTGAGAAGTGAAAGGTATGGTAGCCCTAATTGAAAATTTAACAGCTTGGCTCTTCTGCAAGCCTCAAACTGCTGAATGGCTCCTTATCCAACCCCCACCCACTTCCTGCCCCCAACTGCCTGCCCCACTGAGAATCCCTGACCCATCCTGCTCCTTGCCCCCTCACTGTCCCCCAGAGACACTACCCCCAATCACCACCCCTGCTCCCTGTCCCCTGACTGCCCTGACCCCTATCCACCCCTGAGTCCTGACAGGTCCCCAGAATGCCCACAATCCAACCCCCGCACTCCCTGTCCCCTGACCGCCCCCACAACCTCTGCCCTCTCCCTGTGCCCTGACTGTTCCTGGGACTCCCTGCCTCTTAGCCAACCCCTCCTCCCCCGGCCCCAGCCTCTTACCCCTGGCTCCCCCCTCACCTGGAGCCTCAGTGCATTGTATCCAGGAGTGTCCCTGAACAGAGGTTCAGCGCGGCTCCAGGGGGGCCTGAGCCGAGCCTTGGCCCGCTCAGAGCCGCGTGGTCAGGGAGCGGGGCTGGAAGCTCCAGGCTGAGCGGGGGGAGCTGAGCTCAGCCTAGAGCTCCCAGCCCTACCCCCTTACCACTCAGGTCTGAGGGGGGCGGGGCTCAGCTCAGGCGCTGCCGGAGCCACGGTGCATCGCTGTACAGAAACACTCCTGGATGCGCTGAGGCTCCAGGAGAGGGGCCGGGGCAGGAGCCTCACCCGTTCTCTTGGGGGCTCCCTGAGGAGCCTGCAGCAAATTGCCCCACTTGCTCTCCCCTCTGGGCGTCACTACTTCTCCTACCCTCTCATTCTCACCCACCTAGAAAAAAATCCTCTCCTCCCAATCCACGCTTCCCCTGTTTTCTACTCCATTTGTACTAGAAAGAAGATGTTAATAAGTGAGAGGGAAGAAAAGAGCATGACCCCTGTGTCCCCCCTTCTCTCAGGGGTGGAGGAGCTAGCCAGGGCTATTACATAAACAGTGTGGGTTTTGCACAGTTAGAACACTTGGAGATTGGTGAAGGATTCCAGATTCTTCAGTATAGTCGAGGTCTCAGTGGGAGGGAGCATATTTGGAAAGGCACTGACATATCTTTCCCACATGGAGACACTTGCCCATGCTGAGTGAGAAGAAATGGAAGCCTTTTCACCATCACCAATATTCTTAAGCTCATTCTAATTTATGCATAATTGAATGTACAGGCTTTTGTGGGAAGATGTTGCTAAATATAAAATATATTATAATGAAAGTAACACACTGAACTGGTCAAAAAATTCTCAAGAGGATTTTTCTGTCAGAATATGCCACTTCAGTGAAATCAAAATGTTCTATGGGATTGTTCTATGTTCAATTGAAACTTTTGCAAGCAGGCTCGCAAGCTGATTCCCAGACTCCCTAGGCTCGTCAGCTTCCTGGGCTGCTTTGCTCACCTGGCTCCTCTGCTAGCCTAGCCTGCCGACTAGGCAGGTGAGCTTCCAGGCTGCTCAGTTGTCCCCTGCTTGGAAATTTTTTTTTTAAATCTGTTTCAGTTCTCCCCAAATTGAGCATTTTGGAAATTTCCATTCTGAAGAAAATTTAATGTTTCCAATGTCCCCCCCCCCCAATTTGGAACAAAAATTAATAATAATAAATACATTTTGAAATGCAAAAGTGTCCTCCAAATGGAAATTCCATTTCCTTCACAGAGTTCACTACGAGTGAAGCTGTTTGACTTTTCTGGAAGGCATCTTCCACATCCCGCTTTGCTTATAGGTGAGCACTGCACTTGTATGTGCATGATGAGAGCAGGAATTGTTTACTATTTTCTTCAATCCAGCAATATTTATTACATGGAGGATCCTTATTTCAAACAAAAATTAGGCATGTTACAAAAAATAGTTTTATTGTATAAAATTAACTTTGCTTTCTGAATTCAGTCTCAATATTAATATCTTTTACTGATATTTCCATCTAGGCTTGTGAGCTAGTCATTTCTGGCTGCCTATTACTTTGCAAAATCTCTGTTTTGTAATGCAGCATGTGCCTGATAGCATTGGAAAAACTAGAGAGGATAACTTAGAATTTAAGGCATGAATGATTAAAGATTTTATTTTTACATCTTGGCACTCAAATGCTGTTAAATACATGCTGAATTATTGCAAAATATACCAAAGTCTCCTATGTTTTCTACTTCCAAAACTCCATGTGCACTGTACCTAATAGTGTTCACTTATGTAGTAGGGAAAAATAATTCCTTCTGCCACAGGAATCACTGGATGAGGTTCTGTGACATGAGTCATGCAGGAACTCATACTAGATCATAGTGATCTCTCTCCTACCCTAAAATAATCTTTAAATCAATTAGTTTCTTCACTAAGCACTGTACCTGTCTGTGAAGTGTCAAGATTTAAAGGAAGATAGCATTGGTCCCCATGTGGATGTCACTAACATAAGCAATTTACACTGTACTTTCATGACAAATAGTTTGAGTGGAGGTGGGATGATATGGCACATTTAATTTATTATTCATTGTGGTACCAGATCTAAAAGGCATACTAATTCCTAGTTCATCAGCAGAACAACTGTTGTGCTTTGACAAATACCTCTAAAGAAACATATATTAACAATACTAAGGGATCAAATTTTCTTCTCCCATAGCAGGCAAGTAACATCTATTAGTATAAATTGAAATTTTGAATGTGTATTAAGGGGAAATATATCCCTAAAATGGATAATTTCCTGTGGCTTTTGTTGCCTTTGCTATCTTAAATTTCAAGACAAATGAACAGAAGCCACAACTGTACAACTTTTCACAAAATTTCCCACAACCAAACTAACAGCACAGAGCAGCTGCTTATTTTTTCTGAAGTCATTTTAAATAAAATTCATATTTGAAAGTATTCCATATTGCTAATCATTGGCTTATCTTCCTAAACCCTGTTTGAATTGCTACTCTTTTTCATTACATAATAATGAAAAGCTCACTGAAAGTAAAGCAATGTCAGTCCAGTAACCCAAAATTGGACTGTGAAGGATTTTGGAAACCGAGATACTAACTGACAGGGATTAAAGGACACAGATGTAGAAAAACATATCTTGTAATTATGCTTGTAAAAGCTTCATTGTAATATGCACTTCTCAATGGCACTAGACAAAGCTGATTTGCTTTGGGTTCGTGAAAATACAAAAATTTTTGTAAGCATTTAAAGTAATTCAAAAACGTCATATGGCTATTTTAACCGGAACTTCCATGCTTAAAGAGTGACCCCTGTCAATTTAAATGTTAGTTATGTAATGAGAATGACAGCTATAGAGCATTTCTAGAAATGAAGTTTGAAGGAAAGAAGGAGACCCTGAACTCATATAGCAGATTTGAGAAAGGACTGATTAGACTTTGGCATCTCATAAATGTTTGGAAGTTAATATCTCTGAATCTGGTGGTCAGTTAAGGTAGTTTGGGAAGCAGGAATATTACTAGAACTGCAAACTGCAGAGGAGAGAGGAGGTTGTGGTGGTATGAATAAAGAATCAGAAAACAGAAAGCAATGCTGCAGTTATATATAGGGTAGGTGAATTAATAACTGTTTGACCATAGTACGTCGTCTTGAGTGTGTTTGGGTTTCTCTTGCACATTTTTGTCAATAAGCAGTAATATTATGCATTATTTTAAAATGCATAGGAAAGCTATCAATTTCGTTACCTGCATTAAGTTCTCCTTGCTACCTGTGAGCTAGATCTTCCAGCTGGATCTGTCCTGGCACAGATGTGCACACAGGAACATCCAGCTGCAGTGTCTTGTTCTGTTTTTATAAGAACCACTATCAGGATTGCTTTCTTGCTGGTCTACTTAGAACTCTTACTTCACCTTATAAGGTTCTTTTTTATGAAAAGGGATATTACACTGTTGTTCTTGTTGCCATTCTTTAGTGTGTGTTTTTTTTCTAGTGGAAATAGGCCACCTTCCCCCCATGTCTCCCCAAAAGTCCCAAGTCCAAATGGAGGCAGAATACATTAAAATGTACCCTATTAAATATAATCCCAGGTTGTAGACTTGAAATTAGATGGATATTTCATCCTATCATTAAGGCACAATGTGACTTTGATCAACATAATGAGCAGCACTGCCTGGGGCTATATCAATTCTAACACAAAGATCTTAGTATAAATATTTTCTTAGCATATTCATTGGGTCTGGCATTTAAGGCAGTATGAATAGGACATAATACGATTTTTAAATTATTTCTCCTCTTTCCCTGTTTAATACAAACTAAAACTAGATCTCTGATTCAAATTAAGTCAAGGAGGTTTGGTGTACCTTTATGGGCATGCTTAATTAGAGAACAAATTCAACACAGTCCAAAACTACTACTCGATTTCAATTCTTGAAATGAGAAAATTGCTTTGTATATCATCAAATATATCTCAATAAGTAGTCCAGCTAATAATGGAATAATATAATATTGGAATAACTCAATGTCCAGTTGCCCCTGTGATGAACTTGTGGTACGTAGTCCAATGCACAGTTGCATATTCATATTTAGGATGTTTGGAGAGCAAATAATTTCCACCCTAATCTACATGGTGTGTAATAAGAATTTTAAAGTGCAGCCAAACTAAAAATCCCCCGTTTAAAATAATTTTCAAACTGTTTAGTAGAATAGCTAATTTAATTGCCAGTAAGGGTACCATATGCAGAGGAGATGAAAGAACAAAGTGAAAGAAACACATGGTTATTTTGCATTTATTTTTTATTTGTGATCCTCTTCTAGTAGAGTAGACAACATGCTGCCTCTTTTCTGAACTATAGAAATTAAAAAGAAATCTATCTTGACTTTTTCAATGTGTTTACATAGTTCCTGTCACATGTGTTGTATTTTCACATTGTGAAAGTTATTCCTACAATATCCTTTTGATGTTGAAACTGGAGTAAGAGATGCTCATAATTTGTTAAGGAATATGCTCTTACTGTCTCATTAATTCAGATGTTATTGTACCTAGAGTAAGTATACCTGTGTAAACAATCATGTTTCCTGGAGCAATCTTATTTAAGAGATTTGGTCTCATCAGATTTTAATGGCAGCCTGATTCATGAATAAATATTCAGATTTTAAAACCATTTATTTGGTGAACTTTTTGTATGTTTTTTCATATTTGTACAAAAATCAAAACCACACATCTCTACTATAATCAAACACATTGCTGTTGCTATGCTCTCATACTGTCCTATCCTGTCTCCAGTATGTCACACACACAGTTGTTTGCATAAAAGGCTATTGCCTTAGTTATAACAAAAACTGAGCAGGACCTGAACCGACACACAATATCCAACCATAGATTTCTATTTTTTGTTTGTTTGTTTATAATCACAATCCTTATACTCTCTTAATCATGGTTCTAGGACATAATTGCATTAGAGATTTGTCAGTCTAGGATACACATCCTGTTTTTTAAGAGGTACCAGTGATGTTTTCTTTGATGCTCATATGGAGAAAAAGAAATGCTGTTTCATTTTTCATCAATGGTATAGTCACTATATGCTATAGATACCAATGTCTAACAAACGAAATCATAATCATCTGGGGCAAAATTCATCACTGAGCTACACTGTATACCTTTTAGCAGACGAACAGAAAAAAAATTGGAAGCTTTTCCAGGAGTCACATAGAGGTGTATAGTATGGTACAAAATTGCTGTAGTTCTGTCATTTGTGATGATGCAACACTGAGGGTTTTGTTTTAATTTGGACAGGATGAAATTGTGGTAACATGAAGATCTTAGTGATACTGCATATACTGTGTTATATAATACACTTTTTTAAACCTGGTTTCTAATATCTGGTAAACTTATATTATAGGTTTTTTGCATTATTTTCGTTGTAGGAGATCACTGAGATATACTGTACAATGACAATACTGGCTAGCTATGTACTGTATTTTCAAAAGTATACACTTCAATGAAGTTTGGGCCAAAATATGTTACGATACACAACTAGACAGCAATAACAATTTTTTGCAAATAGAATGGGGAGGACTTACTGAAACTTAACAAGGAGAGAATAACTTCTCATTTTTGTCTAGTTACAAAATTAACCTTTCTCTGCGTAACCAAAAATGAGTTACATAGAAATTGGTAGACCAAAGTGTATGCTATAGTTAGGTTTGGCGTATGCTTGTGCCTTCAGTTGAAATTTATCTTGTTAACTGTCTTTTCCTTTAAGTGTTCTACAGAGAATGTTTGTGGTACAGTTCCTGTTTGATGAACAATAAAACGCCTCTGCTGGTTCGACATGATTAGTTTGTCCCATCTATCTTATTACTGTTCTACAAATTAGGGAACACCATGTTGTGGGCAGGTCTCAGATGTTTGACCTTTCTATGAATGGTTTGGCCATTCTCTTCTCTTACAACATAGGTGTATGCATTTTGATGTTGGTCTGTATAGTGATCATTTCCCATGCTCTTTACTCTAGACTTTTGAATGTACACCTTATAACATTACCTTAAACTTTTCAGCAGCAATGTTCCTAGCATCATTTCTGGGATTCTTTCTCTTTTTTCTTCTACAAGAACTTTGCCTGTTATACAGTTTCTTTCTGTTATTTATCTTTATTTCTTTGTGATTATGCCAAATTAAAAAGAAATGCCTAAGAAGGAATTTTTAATAAAAAAATTAAAAAGCAGCTTAGTCCCCAGCAGGACAGATTTTTTTTTTTTTTTAGAGTTGAAATAGTTTTTCCCCTTCTTTTCATTAGCAATTGTGCAGGCCTTACCCTCTCATACTCTGCCATGCACATCAATGAGCAGAAGTCTCACTTACAAATTAACTTAATTTCTTGAAGTTTTCCTTAAATTTTTGGAATTTTGAACTATGCATTTTGGAAAATAATTTGACTGATGATGATGAGCTATGGAGCAAGTCGTCCAGAAGCTGTATAGATTCTATACTTCCTGTTAACTCTAGATGCAATCATTTGCTTCCTGGTACACACTTCCTGCTGAGTTAGAAAAAAAAAAAGGAGCCCAGGACAGGGCAGTCACAGGCTGTGACTATTTTGAGTAGAAGGAAGTTTGTTCCCTTATTCTGTACACAGTTCTGTTAATCATTAAAGGATTTTCTTGACACAAGTCTGTTTGTTATTAAGACATTTCAGATGAGTGAGACTTGATGTTACACTTTTTCTTATTTCTGTTCCACTTGAAATTTACTAAATTACCTAACATAAGAACATAACATAAGAACGGCCTACTGGGTCAGACCAAAGGTCCATCTAGCCCGGTATCTGTCTACCAACAGTGGCCAATGCCAGTGCCCCAGAGGGACTGAAGCTAACAGGCAATGATCAAGTGATCTCTCTCCTGCCATCCATCTCCATCTGCTGATGAACAGAGGCTAGGGACACCATTCCTTACCCTTCCTGGCTAATAGACATTTATGGACTTAGCCACCATGAATTTATCCAGTTCTCTTTTAAACATTGTTATAGTCCCAGCCTTCACAACCTCCTCAGGTAAGGAGTTCCACAAGTTGA
>NC_133773.1:51959622-52056593 GCF_003597395.2 Chelonoidis abingdonii | reverse complement strand
TGAGCGGAGGTGGGACAATTCTACAGTGTCCCGGAAAGCCTCATCAACATACCTTTCTGCCTCTCTTAGCTCCTCCAGTTCCGCCACCCTGGCCTCCAAAGTCCGTGCGTGGTCTCTGAGGGCCAGGAGCTCCTTGCACCGACTGCACACATACACCCGCCCACAAGGCAGGTAATCATACATGCTACACTCAGCGCAATAAACTGGATAGCCCCCACTCTGCTGCTGGGCTTCTGCCTGCATTGTCTCCTAGTTAATGAAAGGGTGGTTTAAAGAAAGAGGCTTTGGAATATGGTTTGGATTACAGGTTTTAAGGGGACTACAAGGGAAGAGGTAGGAGACCCGCCTCCCTCCCTTCCCACTCCCCTTCCTAAACTCCTTGTTAGCAGCCCCTGTTCGCAAGCTCCCTGGTCGCTTGTGCGCGGCTTTATAAAGCCCTGGCCTGAGTTAATGCCCCACCCACTGATTAAGGCTCAGATAATTACCAGAGGCTTCAAGCTTTCAAACCTTCCTTTGAAGCTCATGGCCTCCAACTGCCAGCCACAGCACACGGTCCTTCAACCAACTAACCAAACAAACAGACTGACAAACACAAGCTCAGCACACAGCAAGTAACCTCCAAACACAAACACACACTACAGATAGTCCCTTACCCCACAGATACTATATTTGCTCCTCCTTCACCTGGAGAACTCCCTTTTAGCAGCCCCTGGTCACTTGTGCGGGGCTTTATAAAGCCCTGGCCTGAATTAATGCCCAGCCCACTGATTAAGGCTCAGCCAATTACCAGAGGCTTCAAGCTTTCAAACCTTCCTTTGAAGCTCATGACCTCCAACTGCCAGGCACAGCACAGGGTCCTTCAAACAAACAAACAAACAACCAAACAAACAGACTGACAAACACAAGCTCAGCACACAGCAAGTAACCCCCAAACACAAACACATGCACGCTGCAGACAGTCACTTACCCCACAGATGCTGTATTTGCTCCTCGTTCACCTGGAGAACTCCCTTGCCAAACTCCCTGTTAGCAGCCCCCTGTGATTTGAAACCTATTGTCAGTTCTGAACATTCTACTGGCCAAATTTAAACATTCTTGCTCAATTTAAAGCAATAGCATTGGTGACTCTGAGCATTTTTTGGTTAGTCAGCTGAGTTCTGTATAGTTACTGAGGGGATCAGGAACTATATGATGTTTCTTTTCTTCTTGTTAAATATTGTAGGATTAACTCAGTTTCTTCTATGATATGTTCTGCTTTGGGACAGTGTTTAATTGTTCTCTATAAGTTGTCTAGTTTGTGACATGCAACATGCTTGTTCACTGCATCATTTTTGTCTGATTCACCATTGTTACTCCAGTTTTACCCCAGTATAGCTCCATTGGCTTCAATGGACAGTGATATTATTATAGTGATATTATTATGGCACAATTCTGATGCATTTTGTACAAGACGGGGCATGTAAGGTGTCATTGGAAAAGTTATGATTTGCTGAATATGATTATCTTATTTGTATGTGTGTATGATTTTTGTATCTGAAATTATGAATATTGACTACGTATCTGTATTGCAACACCCAGTAGTCAAAATGCTTCCAGTCTAGATAGCCAGCTGTGAAGGGCCTATTCAAGGTAGTGCACCATTAGGAAAAATAATAGACATTAGAAGAAGCTTATCCCCCACCTGGTAAGCCTTCCTGAGAATGCTCCAGACAGCCTGTAAGTAATGGCTGCTATGACTCAGCAAGGTATGCAAGCGCATGTGACCAGGCCACATGACATGGAATTCTATCTTGGATTCCAGTGTTTTTCCACAAATTGAGTTTGGGACAAAGGGTTCCCAGCATATGCTAAAGCTACATAAGGCTGGAATTGACATCATCAGTTGTTCTTCTCTCCCCCACAACTAAACACCTAGGAGAAGCTCCAACAGAAAGGAATTGGACCAGGGGTGGGGATCACAAGCTGAAAAGCAAGTGCAGTTTGTGCTTTGAGAGTCTGCAAGCCTGCTTTTATCATCAGTCAGTGTGAGAGATTGTTAATTGAAATCCTATTCTTCTAATACAGTGGTGGGCAACCTGTGGCCCAGGGGCCACACTCGGCCCATCAGGGTAATCCACTGGCAGGCTTCCAGTTTGTTTACATTTGCACGACCACCCACAGCTCCCAGTGGCCGCTATTTACCATTCCTGGCCAATGGGATCATGCGAGAAGCAGCGTGAGCCGCAGTGACATGCTGGCTGCTGCTTCCTGCAGCTCCCATTAGTTGGGAATGGCCACGTGGGACCACTGTTCTAGTATGTTAAGCTTAGTTTGCGTTTTTTATTTACAAGGTAATATGCTTTGATCTGTTTGCTATAACTTAAAATCTATCTTTCTGTAGTTAATAAACTTACTTTATGTTTTAATCTAAACCAGTAAGTTTGGAGTGAAGAGCTTGGAAATCTTAGCTCAAGGGGCAAAGGCCATTGCATTTCCTCGCCACATTGAGGGGGAGGCAAAGCTGATAATAAATTCGTACTGGTTGGAGTTTTGACCAGGAGAGGTCTTAGGCTGGGATGCTGGTGGTTATTTTGGTTGTAGCCCCTCTATTGTTGGTTCATGTAGTGACTGGTCAGACAGCCTGAATGTAACTGCAGCTGGGTATGTCCCTACTTGTGTGAATGCTGGTGGAAGTATAGGAGCAGGTTTGCAGCTTGTCACAGCAGCAGACTGTGAGAGGGAGCCCAAGCTGGTGAGTCAGAGGGTTCAGTGATACGCCAGTTCCAGGAACTGGAACCCATCACATATACTCACCTTTTCTCTGATACAATGATGTATTTTTGAGTATATTTTCCAAAACTTTCTTCTGAGATTCCTTTACATCTGTTCTTTTTCAAATTAGAATAATGCCACATATTTCTGCTGGTTCATCTTTCTATTGTTACTGTTGCTGCTACCATCACTTTAAATGTTTTTTGGACAATATGGTTGGTATTATCTTGGTCAAATCCTGCATGACTTATTCTTTGCTAGTGGCAGTTCTCCATTTGTCTTCCAAATCTGCTCAAATAGGTAATTGTAAGCCTACAGGATATATGTGTTGCTTTAGGGATGGTTCATACCATGAGATGTCTTGAGAGTAAATGTTGTTTGAGGAGTGTGTCCACCATTATTACTTTTTTTCTAGAAGTGTATTTTCCTTGTATGTCAAACTTCCATAGTTTTAGTAGCATTCTCTACAGGTGTGCACATTTAGGGATGAATTTAATCATTTGCTGACTAAATTTTCTGTGGTTTATGGTCTGACATTTGTGTACCTTATTGTCACATACATAAGTTTAAAAAAAATATGCACCCACAATTGCAAAGTAATTCATTTTCCAAGAACCATACTGGATCTGATCTAACTCTTACAATGCAATTGATGCAAAAAATACTGGCATCCATTCCTGAGAACAGTGGCTTACAGATGTTTCTAATAGATGCCAACCTGATAGCTTGCATTAGTCTACTGACCTGGTGAGAATTTCTTTAGCTTGTTGCAAAACTGTTGTGATGTCACTGTGCCAGTCTTATGGAACACTCATCTTGAGAGGCATAGTGACACAGCATACCTGTACTGAAGCTTGAGAAAATGTTGAGACGAATTTGTTTAAGTTCTTGAAAACCCCTAGCAATGATTCCAATAGCTTTATGTTATGTACTGTAGACAGTTGTGTATTAACATGTATTTTGGATGGTTCTGGTTTTATGCCACCCTTAGTGATTGTCAGGAATTAGGGCTTGCAGCAGATCCTTGGACTTGTTAGCTCACCTACCTAGTGAGCAACAAAGAATTCACAGATGAATCCTGTCTGGCTTACCGCAGAATAACCTGATTGGCTGGAGGAGCCAACCGAGGTGCTCTTAAGCCCAACATTAGGTCAATGGTTGCTCAGATCTTACATGTGCAACTGTGATTGCTCTTGTACCTGCCTTGCTCTCAGACTTGTTCCAGTCCTGCCCAAGTCTCTCTAGCACTGATTCTCTGCTCAGTTACTGGCTTTTGGTTCCAACCCTGACTCTGACTATTGGCTTTGGATCATGGTTCATGATTGTGATTATTTGGTTAATATAGTCTATTATAATTTGTGGTTGGTCTCTATTGAATTTAAAATAGCTTTCTTGGCATTTTTTTAAATACATCTCTGATTATCATCCTGTATTCTTCTGTCTTTCCTATATCCAGTAATATCTGTCAGTACTTAGACTTCCTTTAGATTTGCTGTCCTTGAAATTTTGCTGATCACACTATTGAATAGGAATTCACTCCATCTTTCCTGTGTTTTGGTTTCTCTGTATCTTGTTTTTCTTAAAATACTGACACAAACAAACTACTTAGAGAAGTTATAAAAGGGAATGAGATAATCTTTTACAAGGGCAATGCATTGAAATAGAGGATTGTTATAGCAACTTTCTGAATAAAGACCTCAGTCAAGATGAAGGCCCCATTATGAAGGTGCTGGAAAAAACCCTTAGTAAGACAGTACTCCTGCTCCAAAGAGATTTAAAACAAGATGTGTGTGTCTCAGACAGTAAGAAAAGAGAAGGTGGAATCAGAATAAGAGTAATCAGTTTGAAGTTAGTCTTGCTACATGCCCAACGTAATGATTTTGAAACATTTTTTCTTACATAATTCATTTATGAATGCACAAAATTACTTACAAGTAATTAACATGAGAATTCTTCCTTCTGGCATTCTTGCTAATTTATCAAATGTTTAATTTACAGCTGGAATCATACCAATTTTATTTTAAACTTTAACAGTATTCCCAGCAGCAGATTACAACCTCTTCCTGAATACCACTTCTTCTAGGATGAAGTCTGAACACTCTTTTTTTGTATTAATTACAATGAGAGTTTAAATCAGAATGTGTATGATTTTTATATGGAAGTACATGCAGAAACAAGTACAACCAGATTTTGTCCTATGGTCTTTGATTCTTTGCAACTGTTTGCTCAATCTGGAAAATGAATTGCCTGTGGAGTAGTCGTGTCCCTTCTCTGTTTGCATTCAATGACTATCTGAGCACTTTACTTTTATTTGCATGATGTCTCATATAAATTTAGCCTTCTTGCATGTCTCTGACAAAAGAGGGTTTTATATGGATTGGGAAACTACTCAGGGACCAGAATCTTCCAAATGGTGAAATCAGTGGGAGTTGAAAGAGTCTGAGTGTCTCCCTGGAGGCTGATAGCACACAGAAAAACTAGATGCTCACATAGGAGTGAGGTGTTTTCCATATGGCCTCACAAGAGTAAAGGCCCCAATCCTGCAATGTCTGAAGCACATGCTTAACTTGGGTTCAGTGGGCCTAAATGAGGCAGAGAAGGATCTGTATGCTCCCTAAGTAATTAAGACCAAACATAAACATGACTTGTGACAAAAACTGGTGATGCCAGAAAATTTCAGTCCAGTAACTTCAACTCCTGCCAATACAAAATATATCACTTAATATAACAGGGGGCAGTGTTCTCCAAACCAATGCTAGAGTCCTAGAAGAGAGAGAATTAAATGAGTTAAACAAGACTTGATGCCACCTTTTACAACCAAGGCTATGCACGTGCCCAGGGCCGGTGCAACCCATTAGGCAACCTGGGCAGTCACCGAGGGCGCTAGCATTTGGGGGGCAGCATTTCAGGTCCTTCAGCAACGACCACGGCGGCTGCATCTTCGGCAACCCTGGGCGTCATCGTCATTTAGATGGAGGGACCTGGGGCAGGGGGTCGCGGGGAGGGCCAGCTGCAGCAAGTAAGGGGAGGCGCGGCACGCAGGGGAACCGCTCCCCACCCCAGCTCACCTCTGCTCTGCCTCCTCCCCTGAGCACACCACCCTGCTCTGCTTCTCTCCCTCCCAGTCTTGCGGTGCCAAACAGCTGATTGGTGCCGCAAGCCTGGGAGGTGAAGCAGTGGAGTGGCAACAGTGTGGTCAGGGAGGAGGCGGAGCAGAGATGAACTGGGGTGGGGAGCTGCCGTACGGGCCGGGGGGAGCTGCCATGGGGGAGGGGGGGTGCCTCAGGGTGGAAGGGGGAGCTGTCATGGGGCGGGGGTGCCTTAGGGCAGAGAGCTGCTACAGGGCTGGGGGGGAGTGGGAGTGCAAGGTGAAAGTTTTGCCTAGGGCGCAAAACATCCTTGCACCCGCCCTACATGTACCTTTGTGTTATTTTGTGTGTAATTATTGAGAAAAAATAAAATTTAAATTTATGCTCTACACTCAGCCAGGGAGCATAATTTCTCTAGGAACAAGTCTATGGGTAAAGTCTAGGTGACCCAGGAAGCAAAAAGTGCAAAACTCCACATTTGTGTTTCTCTTCTACCTTTCCCTGAGGGATTCTGTGATCCAGTAATGAATTTATCTATATGTCTTGGTTCTCATGTGTCCCCCCACCACCATAGTATCTGAGCCACAGATTCTGCATTGCTTTCTGCCCCCATTCAAAGTTCTGTGTAATTTTTACAAAAGTGGCTGGAAAATTAATGTATTAAAGCAGTTTTGCTGCAAAAACTAATGACTTGTTTACTAAATTAGTTAAAAATTATTAAAACTGTTAAAATAATCATGATATTTAAAAAAGAACATCCTTGCCCACTTATGTAAGATCTTTCATTCATTGAGGTCAATGCCCGTCTGTTTTCAAACTTTTTTTTTTTTTTTCAGGACCAAACATAGAAAGAAGTTTCTGCAGACAGACAGCTGCTATAGAACAGTGGTTCAAGGTGCTGCAGACGCTCCTTGTATTACTGTTCCACAGGCTATCCGATGCCTGCCCAGGTTCCACTCCTCTTCAGGACTAGTGCACCAATGTAAGAGCTATCTGCAGAAATGTTACTGCTTACATGTAGGATGTGACCAGTACTTATGGGCATTCCCCTAAACCATATTCAGTTGTGGCTTTGTGAAGCACTGGTTCTGTCTGACAGGAGTAGGGAAATGCATAATTTAACAACACCCTGAACATTTGCATTGCCAATAAATTGTTATATTAATGCATCAATGAGTAATGTGTCATTAGTGCAAGTATCTCTGGGAATTATAACATTCTTCCCACAGAGCTCTAAATACCTCTAGTTCAAAGATCCCGCAAAATATTAAACCAATGTGATCCATCTCTAGAAATCATGCTTTAACTTTTACTCAAAGTTGCAGATTTAAATTATTATAATTAGGACCTGGCATTTCAAACAGCCCTAAAATATATTATAGTGAGTTAACTAGTCTTATGAATCCTTGAGGATCAATTTCAAAATGCCTTCAGATTTTGATATATATTACACAAATTCCAGCATACTGTCTTCCTTATATTTTATGTTAATTTGACTTTAATGTTAGCTGCCTATCACACTAACAATAATCTATCTGACCCAGCAGGCATGAATACCAATTACTGAAATGACTGGATTTCATCTGTGAATTTCCTTCCCTCTACTTCAAGTAGACAGTAGACATGTCAGCAGATAGGGAATAGCACAGATATATTAAAGCTTTTCAAGTAACCAAGTATCTAGATTTATGCTGTGTAATGGAACAGGCTGTGGTTGACATATAAAGGGGAAGAAATAGATTACAAAGCCCTATTATATAAAGAAATAAGGTAAATAAGGAAAATAATGTAATTTAAATTTATTTTAATAACGTAATTGATCTAGCTCTCTTGCCATAGTTCTTATATTTTTTATTCTTTCTTTATCTGAAATTTCAGAGAGTAAAACACAACATTTCAGTGTGCATGTACTGCCAGTGGCCTTTGTGTGAATTTGAGTTGCACATCTGCGTTGGGATTTGGCCATTGATCAACTAAAGCAGAGTACTGTATGTATGAAAAAGTGCATATATTCTTTTTCACGTGCACTTTTGAAACTTTGAGATCTGATTCTTTGCTCAGTTAAATCCCTGAATTGAGAGATTAGATTCAGGCTTTTTTAGGTTTTAACAATTTGAAAGAAGTTCAATCCTCAACCCCTAATCTAGTTGCTTTGCAAAGTAAAGGAGCTTGAAAGCTGCCCCTAGAGGGTCAGTTGAAGATTACTCCTAACACAGGAAAATATTTAGCTTCTGTAGAGCTGGCAGATGTTGGCAGAGGATGGTAAGGGGTTTAGCAGAGTGTCTAGTGCTCTACCTGATCCTTGGCTGATGAAGCAGTCAAGAACTATAAAATGCTACTTAATCAGAATGATTCTGTTCTACTACCAGATTGCATTCACTTTGCACTTGTGTAACTGACTTTCCATGGTGCTGCGCAACGGATAATCAGATCCTCTGTATTCTATGTAGAGAGTAGGACCCCAATATAACTTTAAAATAGTCTTGTCTTTTCCTTTCAGATGAGTCTGTTTTGCAGATGAAAAACACTTTGTTCTTACCATCTCTACTTTTCTATAGAGTCACTTCTCAACATTTGACATAGAATATCAGGGTTGGGAGGGACCTCAGAAGATCATCTAGTCCAACCCCCTGCTCTTCTTGAATGCCATGCCTAATAAGAGAGACTGTGTCCTGCATCAGTCAGAAATTTATACTCCTACATTTTCTTCATGGAAAACTATAGAAATGAACATTGATTTTTTTTGGTATGTAAAAATAGTAAATAAAAGGCAGATGAATATACATTGCTATAGCGCTCAATTGCTTTCAGAAAACTTTGTTACAAAAGATCCAGTGATTCATACTCGTGTGTAGGAAGTTCGAACAAAAGGATAAAAAGGGAAGGTATTACACTTCTATCGCAATTTCATCGGGGCCAGTTAAGGTACAGTCTACTAGTGCTTAAAATGACACTGTTGTGGTATCTTCTATAATGTTTGAGATAACCCCTTAGACACTTAAAAAACAAAACGTTGTTCTGTATTGACATATTCAGAGACCCTTCCCATCCTACATGCTGGTTATGTAAATGTTGTGGAAGACAGTAACCTAGGAACAGAAAAGGGAGAAGTGTGTGTGGCTGTGTTTTGTGGAAGCAGTAGAGAGACAGATTAGAACACAGGAGTGAGAGAAGGATAAAAGCAGGCAACAGCCACTAGAGCAAAGGAAAAAAGGGTCCAGCAGCTCCAAGTGTGTGTGTGTGTGGAGAGGGATCTGTGACATGTACACAACCAAGCTCCCTTTTTAGATTCAACTCTCTAAATTACTGATGGCAATAAAACTGCATGGGATGATGTATTGCAGTATCACTTCATACATATTCCAAAATCTTGAGCTTAAGGGGGTCTACATACATGAAAATAACAAATTGAGGAGGTGGTGTGACTGTTCTGACTGGTAATATAATATAAAACTTTTTTTCCCTAAGTCACTGAATCATATTTTGTCCAGGTTAATAATTGTTGAAAGTTCTTTAATTATCTGATAGCTCTGTGGTGCCCTCATGAAATGATTCGGCATTCTCCATCCTCTTCCAATAGCCCACACTACAATAAAAAACATCTATAGCAAGTTTCAGTGACTGGCAGTCTTGTTGGCATTCTCAGCAAAGAAGAAAGAATGAAGTTATATAGGGACAGAACTCTCAGCCTTAGGCGATCTTTTCAGGTCGGGGTGGAGGTACATCTATAAGATAGTACAGGGAAGCTTGTACTATTGTTGATCATGTGGAAACCTCACCTGTGGTTGGGTTCAGTCTGTAAAATTGTCTGCGGTGTTCTTCATGAACATTATGCTCCTATAGAGTCTGATCCAAGTCCCAGTACAGTCAGTGGGAGTTTTTACTGTAGGCTTCAATGGGCTCTTGCTCAAGCCTTTAATGATTTTGTAAGAAAAAAATAAAAACTTATACAGTTTGAAGTATATTTTTAACTTCTTAGTCTGAGAATTATTCCTCTTCCTCACATAATTTATCAGAACTAAAATGTTTAACTTTGATTTACAGAAACAAAACTTTTTTCCTTCAATGCTATCCAGAGCTTATTGTTCATAAGAAGAAAAATTTAAATCAAGACATTTCCAAGCCTACATTAAGGGGAAAAAAAATTAAACTTGAAAGTGGCAATGTCTGAATGACAACAAACTAAGATACATGAGGAAAAACAGCTCCCTTCTCACTAGTTACCCTGCCATTTCCAAATTTTAAAGGATAAGCCTTTTTATGAAGTTAGTATTTTTCTCAGCCAGAAAAAGAAGAAAGAAAAATTTGAAATAAGATGAGACAAGATCCTTTGTTTCCATGAGCAGAAGTTTTCTGGCTACTTTCCAGCTACAATGAAACAACGGACTTGTGGAAACCAACACAGCTTGGTCTGGAAGAATATTTTTGTATCTGGCTAGATGCAAAATATGAGGAGGAAATCATTTTTCTTTTCTCTCCAAGAACAGATAGTTTTATTTATTGATTGATTTATTTATTTAGGTCTGGCTGACTTTACTGGATTTAGCTTGATTTTTTTAAACCAAAAAAAAAAAAAATCAAGTTTTAAAAGTTGAGTGCAAGATGTTGAAATCATTCACCTTACAATGTTTACTTTAGACAATAATTATGTCCTTTGTCTAAGCAAGTGAAAGGCACCAGACTGAGAGTCGTCATAGAGCAGGAGTCGGCAACCTTTCAGAAGTGCTTGCCGAGTCTTCATTTATTCACTCTAATTTAAGGTTCCGTGTGCCGGTAATACATTTTAACGTTTTCAGAAGGTCTCTTTCTATAAGTCTATAATATATAACTAAACTATTGTTGTACGTAAAGTAAATAAAGCTTTAAAAGTGTTTAAGAAACTTCAATTAAAATTAAAATAAAATGCAGAGCCCCCTGAACTGGTGACGAGGACCCAGGCAGTGTGAGTGCCACTGAAAATCAGCTCGCATGCCGCCTTATGCACTCGTGCCATAGGTTGCCTACCCCTGTCCTAGAGACTCAAGTTCTCTATCTGCAAAGCAGACACATAAACAATGGCAATGTAAGTTTCATTCTCCTCTCTCAAGTGCCCTGTCAATGTGCCTTAATCCTGATCTGAAAGGAACATTCTTGTAAGTGAATGACAGGATAAATTGTGCTCATTTGATTATTTCACCCAGCTGCTGAGACTGTCAACAAATATTCCATTTGTAACAATATTTTCCTATGATATTGACATATTGGCAGTTCAGTATGACTACACTAAATGGTTTTCACATAGATGATTATAAGATATTCAGATATGCACCATAAAAATGATTATTACTTCTAATTTAGCTGTGCTGAATTTGGCAATGGACTAAATTCAAAAGCTCTGTATACATTATGTTACTGACTTTCTGAACTATATGATATTTTGTCTGTTTACTTAATAGTAGGGTAATTTTTTTCTTTTGAGTATATTTAAGTTGCAAATGTTTGACTTTGCACCAATAATCTTTGTCCCATATTATGTATTATAGTTAAATAGTAATTAAAATGTCTTCAGTAATTCTAGACTGTCCCTGAATATGTCAACCTACTACAGAGTCAGGAGCTGCAATAGTTAGCCTTCTGGATCTTGCACACTACAAAGCTCTTGGATATTTCATACTTGGTTGAGCTTCTTAGTTCTTATACGCATTATTGAGAAAATGATGCAAGGATAGTAGTGGCATAATATTTGTGAATGGCATTGTTTTGTTCTTAACTCTGCCTACTCTTTTCCTTCTTTGATTCCAGTGTAAAAGAAAATGTTATCTCAGGTTTGTACTTCTGTCTATAGTATTTATATGGCCCTATTCCTGTCATATTTGAGCACTTTTACAGTCTGAAGTATTTATCCTCACAATACGTTTGTGAGGTAGGGAAGTACTATTGGCTCCATTTACAAACAGGGAGCCACAAAGAGACAGAAGAACTTGCCCATTTTCTCACAGAAATTCTGTGATGGAACAGGTACTTGAACCCAGGTCTCCGGAGTCCCCTGTTAGTATCCTGACTCCTGGAACATCCTTTCTTTTATTTGTGTCTTGCATATCTATGCTAAATAAAGTTGCTTCTGCCAGGGTGTGATAGAGGCAGGACGAGACTTAGACATATCTTTCACAAGACCTTCTGTTCCTGTACAAGAGATAGACAAAATTTGGTTCTAAGCACTCCAGGGCACTTAGGGAAATGTTGGCTAGGATTTTGTACAGAGAAGACATTCTAGGTGAGGCATGGCTTATAGCATGCTTCCACCCTCCATGTGTTTGAATGACTGAGACGTGGTAAGTGCTTGCTCACATGCAGTCTTAATGTCCCCTACCACCAATGTTTAGATGGCTTCCCTCTTCTGCACTGCTGAGCCTCAAAGCATGCGTAACTTGGCAGTTAGGGTGCATTTTCTTCTGAAAAGATTTGTGTAATTCCTTTTATCATGACTTCATAGTTATCCATGAGAATAGGCTCCTTTATCTTGAGGGCAAAGAAACCTATACTCTTAAACTGGTTGCTTTCATCTCTTTAAGACCTGTTTCAACATTCATAACATTGTGGCAGCACTAAATGTTCTGAAAAATGTGCAGCTCTGCAGATTGAGCTAGCATGTATTATATGTATGAACTCTAGGATTTGTTTATTTTTTGTAAAATGTATTCTTTTGAGCAGAGGTAGATTAGGGTTTTGTAGGGCCCTGGGCCAAAGTAAGTGGGGGCCCCTCCCACCCCTTCTGCCTGAAATCATTGTGCTCCACTGTGCCACAGGAACGCCAGGCAGGCAGAGTGGGTTGGGGCGTGGGGGCACCCATTTTTCTAGGGGCCCCCAGTTGGCCAGGACCCTGGGCATGAGCCCCATTGTCCTAGTGGCTAATCTGCCACTGCTTTTGAGTCTTGATTGGTTGGGTTCCACAGGTGCTAAATGTCCAATTCAAAATGTCATTATTTGGTTTAAAAATCTACTGAAATTGTTGTCACTTGCTGAGATGTCAGGGACGCACTGCAGATATCTCCGTTAATATTTTTTTCCTAAGCCTTGATTACCAGATAGGTTACTTGAACTGAACAAGAGTTGATTAACTTCCATCTCTGCTCCCTGAAAGGGGAAGAAGTTGAGTGGCTGCTTTGTGAATTACAATCACAAACAGGAAATAACCTAAACTTAATTTATTATCTTAAGGAACAACATTGTTGGAGAAAAACATAGTTCTCACTTTCTGGTTGGGTGCAGCAAAGTCAGATACTTTATTCTCAAGCAATTGCATAGAGGGAGAGAGTGCACTAGGACACAGAGTTTCCCCCTGCTAGGCAGGTCTCTCTACGGGTAAAAAGTTACAGCAAGCATTTATACCTTCTGTTACATACAATAATAAGCAACACCTGCATTTTGTTTATACATAAGTCATCTTGATATCTTATTTTTCTCACTTCTATTTAGACTACAGTCTACATTCCATATCTAATACAAGTCGCAACAACTTCTCACACAGTTCTTTTTCATTCACCTCACACAGTCCTCGCTTCTACAGATCTTACGTTATTAGAATAACAGCTAGCCTAACTCTTGCTCACCAAAGAGACTATTCACATTGAAATCCCCTTCAAATCCCTGTCAGTTCTTGCTCTACTTCCACAGTGCCCCCTTTTGTACTTCTAGTACCACTAACATTTTTAAACCTCTATTTGCATTAAGCCTTGGATTTCAGATTCTACATTAAATGCTTCAACCTTAGGGGTTTTGATTAGATGCAATGACAATGCATGATTAGCCTGGACATGAAAGGTATTACTATTATCACATCCTTTACAACAATAACATAATCCTAAACTAAATAACAACAATACAAGCAGTAACATTCCCATGATAATCATATGATGGGGTTGTTGTACAGTTTTAGTCACAAAGCACAATACATCATACTTAGTACATAAAGCAGACATTCTATAAGCTGTATGAAAGGCATTCTTTTCAACTTGATACATATTTTGAAGCATGTGAATTTGCCCTTGTACTTCAGAGATTCTTTGAACTTCTGGTAACAATGAAAGCAAATCTTGAAACCGATCAGGTACTAAACTAGTCCAATTAAAGGGTATCTGGACTCTAAGAGCTACTTGTAAAATTTTGTCTGCAGGCCAGTAAATAATATGATTGCTTACAGCAGCAGTGAGATTAAAATGTACATCTCGCAACATGGTGATTTTAACATACACACAACTATCATTAGCTTGAAATACCACATTCCCAAGCATGGGTCCCACAAATTTCTTCCTGCCAGTGTATAATTCTTTGTTTCTTCACCAGGGTCAGTTCTTAATGTCTTTTGTAGTCAGGAATCCCTGGACTTTGGTGGTTGCAATGGAGCGAATGTTCCTTCTTCCCTTTTCCTGAAACAGTCCTGATTCAGCATCATACAGGGAAGAGGTTACCAGCACATCGCCCTGTAATGGTTTTACTTCTTCTAGAAAAATCTAAAGGCACAGTAGGTCTGTCAGCGGACAAGGGAGAAGTTACTAGCACTTCACCTTGTTCTTTCTCCCTGCTGTCTAGAAGGCATGCAGAGCTAGGAGGAGAAATAGGCTTATCATCAGTAGGAGAATCCTCTTGAGGTGCAGGGCTGGCTCCAGGCACCAGCCAAGCAAGCTCGTGCTTGGGGCGGTAGATTCTAAGGGGTGGCATTTTTTCTTTTTTTTTTTCTTGGCCACTCTGGCTGCCCTGTAGGTAGTGGTGGCACAGAGGAGGGGAGCGGTCTGCTGGGAACTGGCTGCGTGCTCCGTCTGTCCCAGACGGTGACAGGTCTGCTGCAATCCTGGCAGCCCGTGTCCTTCCCTCCCTGCTGACCAGAGCAGTTCAGAGCCCTCCCGGCAGGCAGCATGGCGGGAGGGGCCGAGTGGTGAGCGCCTTGGCTGAAGGAAGCCCTGGTCGCCCCCTTCTCTCTCCCTCTCCCCCACTGCCTCCCCCTCCTCCCTGCTAGCCAGGGTGTGCACTCCACTGCCCGGGGCACTTCTGCAGCACAGGGAGTCCTGCTAGCCGAAAGTTTGCACCCTGGCTCCAGCCATCTCGCAGGTTTTTGTTTTTTTTTCTGCTTCACCATTTCAGCTGCCCCAAAGGTTTTTTATTTTTTGGCTTGGGGCGACAAAAAACCCAGAGCCGGCCCTGCCGAGGTGGAGGGGTCTTTTTGCAGTGAGAAGCATGAGTCCAGGCAGGTAGTCCTTGGCACTTTACAGCAGTGTTGGTGGTTAACAGGACTTGGAAAGGGCCCTTCCAGCATGGAGCCGGAGCAGTCTTGCACTGATGGATCTTTACATAGATCCAGTCTCCTGGTTCCAAGGAGTGGAAGAACTGCTAGGGTCTTTGGGTAGCGCTTCTTTACCTGTGAGAAAAGAACCTAACACATTTCATTAATGCCTGGCAGTATTTTGCAGATCTCATAGCTGCTTAGGCACATTCAAGCCCCCCCCTTTTCTTGGTTGTCAGCCAAGTCTTAGCTGTGAGCAGTGTCCTTGAATGGGGCCAGTGTCTTATCTTTGGACTGAGCTTGCTAGCTAATTTTTTTTCCAGTGAATTCATTCTGTTCTTTTTCCTTCCCCCCTTCTTGGCTTCTTTTAAGCTACAAAGGAAACTTCCACTCTTCACTCATACACCTTTTCCCAACAATGAACACACACAGATTGCCATTATATAGTACATTAGTCTTATTATTCAATGTATGCCACATATACCCTTCCAGTAAAATAACTTTATTACAGAGCTTTGGAGCAACAAGCCAGGACAAGCATACCCACTTTCGAGGAATCCACTCAGTACAACTTCTGGTGTCCAATAACTTCCCTCCCTCCCCAGCCCTCTGGCTAGAAATCTGAGGTAGCCAGAAGGATCCCATGTACAATATGGGGAGTGGGTTAACTTTTCATGTCCTTGCTTCCAAAGACTGTTGGTGTGCAAAGTTTTAACAACAATTTTTCAATTAAAAGATCTGGCCAATGAAGTTTCTTTTTCTTACTTAAGCAAATGTATTAGACTTTAGTATATTACATTTTCCTGATTTATACAAACATTTTGTATTTCAAGTTGAATAAAACAAGTATCTGCATTTTGATTTAACCCTTCTGTTTGATTTTAAACTAGACTGTCCTATGACAATATTAAACACAACAATTCTGGCTCCGAGACAAACATCACAAGGGAGGATGGAGAACACAGAACATAATTCCTATTGTGCCTGTAAATGCATGGTACGTTGAATGCTGCTCAGCTGGCATCAATTTTGTCTGATTATCTGAAAGACAAAAACAAAAAACAAAAAAAACAGAGGTCTACCCCTTCTGGGCAGTTAGTCATTGCTTAAAATATACAAATACTCATGTTGATTTCAGGCAAAACAGAGGAATTACCCCATATTTTCTTGTATTTGTTTCATAGGAAGCCCAGGTTTCAGTGGCTTCTACCTTATCAATTAGATAATTTGCATTAATACAAAGCTATCCACAGCTTAAAGATTCTTACTTAAAAAGGGACACAATTAACTTTACCAGAATTTTGATTGCCTTTTCTTCTAACTCTTGCTTTCAAACACACAGTGATCTGAAAGAAAACACTACTTATTGTAGCCCCTTAGAGCCTAATAGGGTTTTAATTACATAGCACTGTATACATTTCTTTAGCTAATTCGACTCAATTGTTCATAGCCAAATGATTGCAATAAAATAATTTCTTTGCCTGGATTTATTTACAAACAAAGACAGCAAGAACTTTCCTCTCTAGCATTTTTACAAAGTTCAACTGCTGTTCCCTCCAGCAACTGTAGAGTTAACTTCTCACTCTTTCCTTAAATCACTTGCCTGCCTCCCAAGACCACTTTTTATCAACTCAAATCACCATTTCAAGTATTGTCCTGGGGATTTGAAATCTCCATCTTCATTATTACTTATTCCTTTCTTTCCACTATGCTCTCAAAGTTTCCAACCTGTTTTCCAATCTCTCTGTCTGTTGCCTGCCCGCCTGGGCCCGATCCTGCTTTTCTTGCTGAACCGTCCCTTCCATGGGCACCAACTTGTTCCACTACCAGTTTAGCTTGGAGGGTGGGCTTCTCAACTAGCCCCCACCCCTCCTGGTCCCTTCCCTTAAACATTCTTACTCACAAAGCTACCCGAGTCCTCCCCTGTGCGGCTTGCCACCTGGGCAAAAACGCATGGTCCATTTGCGTTTAACTATTCAGTTTCCTCTTGTGGCCAACACACTGCTGTTATGGCATATACTGAGCACAAATGGTTAAATTTTGACTTGCTTAGCCAGTGCTTCCTTTTCTGCCTGGAAGTCCTGTCTCAAGGCTTGCAACTTGCCCTGGGCGTAGGTTTAAGTTGCTGTCTGGTTCATGATCTGTGCTCTTAATTGCTCAATTCTAGTTATCAAGTACACATCTCTTCTCCTTTTCTCCAACTTCTCTATTGCCCAGTCCTGCTACGACAGGGGGTAGAGCCACCTGCCACCTTTCCGGTCAACTGGGGTGTAGAGAAGAATACTAAACCTCTTTCTGGTTCTCAGACTTACTTCAGCTGAGAGTGGGCACACCTTTAATCATGCAATCCTCAACATATAACACCAACAGTACCAAGCAAAGCAAACATAAAATAATAAGGGCAAAACAAATAGATGGTGTGCATTCTGCAGGGCTTTCCCCTTTCTCAATTGCCCACCAAACTGTGACAAATTTCTGTTACCAATCTATCCCTCGTGTCAGGTGATCAGGCTGACACCACAGGATCATTGGGGGAAGATACAGAAAACACACCATATGACTGAATTTTAAAGCTTCATGAATAAAATAATAAAACAACGCTCCCATATCACTCAGGGGAAATAAAAACATTAATGCCCCAAGCCACTTTCATACTCACACACGTATGTCCAGACTGGCCACATCTGTGTATAACATTCAGAGAAGGGGGAGAGGTGGATGGGAAATTATCCTGTATACAGCTTGTCCAGAATTTCCAACATGCTTCCGCTCTTGAGAGGGCTGTTCTTTTACACCCTGGGACTGAGATTCCAGCTCAGGCCAGCTGTCTGTGGCTTCTTCAGTGTCCCCAAACAATACCAGCTCCAGGGCTGCAAAGGCAGACTGTTGGATCTCACTGGAGAGTTAAGCTTTGAAAATTTAATCTCAGTCCTGTAACTTGTATTGCCTTTGGTTTGCCTCTGTCTATATTTTTTCACAGCCAGCTGGGGCCGAGAGCAGTTTTAGTTTGTACTTAGCATGGTCTGCATTGATTCTTGACCTTGAACACAGAGTAACTTTCTCTTTATCTCTGGGCCAAGCTGAATTTCAAATTAAGCCGTTCCTTTCCTCAACAGACAAATTGCTCCCATTGTGTGTCAGAGGCTTTTTTTTTGGTGATTAAAAGCTCCTCTGAGATGTATAATCTTATCTAGATTGAAGGTACCTTCTAGTGGGCATTGTTGAGGTGGATTTTCACGTATGTAAAGATTGGAATTTTCTAAATATCTGCAGGTTCTAGGACCATAATGTATGTACATGTAATATGCTGGGGTACCCTTAGGCAGTGAGGGAGAATGCTTAGACTGCACCCCACCCATTTTCCAATCAGGAGAACGCCCTATCTGCTAGTGGCTTAGAAACTAAGGGTCTCACCCTACAGGGCACTCAAACAGGAGAGGTTAATGAGGATGGGCATGACCCTCCTACACCTCCCTTCAGCAAAGAGTGTCGGCTAGTCTCAGAGAGACGGCGCCGCTTACTCTCATTGCTTCCAGTGAGATGATCAGACTGTCAGTGGCTCACACGTTGAGGAAAATGGGAGGGAAGATGGGTTCATACACTCCTAGACCCAAGTAGCTCCCTCGCCAGATGATGCCAGGCAAAGGCAGCCCACCATAGGTCGGATCTTTTACCAATCCTCTAGACGGAGAGTCACCGGGCCTTGCTTTAGAATATTTCTGGTCACGAGCCAACAGCTTCGCAGAATGCTCTGGGCATCTTCCGGCGACTCTCATTCACGCTAGTGTACAAACACACACACTCCCCAAGGCCTCTGTTTCTAAATACTACGATGCAGCGGTTTTCTCCTCTTTTATCTTTTTTTAACCTGAGGGTGTCATCACAACCCCTCTGCACGGTGCATTAACCTTATACATTTCCCTTATGCATTAACCTTATTGGGGGGGGCCAAACTATAGTCCCCAGTACCACATACATCTACCTATTGAGGGTGGCAAACTAAGTCCTCGCTACCATATCAAACTAACCTTATTGGGGGTGGCAAACCAGTTCCCAAGTACTGCTCTGCATCTGATCTTGCTGCATAGTCAACAAGTTTGGATGGTGTAAGCCCAACAGGGTCAGATGGCCCCACAGACAGTCCTCCTCGGATACCCGAATAGAGATTTCAAAGGGTGTCATACCTCTCTTGTGGTGCCATGGGGTTCGAAGGGGAATGATCCGCAGCAGCTGCTGTTATCTCAGTAGGCATTGTCATCCCGGACGAGCCCCCAGATTGTTGGAGAAAAACATAGTTCTCACTCTCTGGTTGGATGCAGCAAAGTCAGATACTTTATTCTCAAGCAATTGCATAGAGGGAGAGAATACCCTAGGACACAGAGTTTCCCCCTCCTAGGCAGATCTCTCTACAGGTAAACAATTACAGCCAGCATTTATATCTTTTGTTACATACAATAATAAGCAACAGCTGCATTTTGTTTATACATAAGTCATCTTGATATCTTATTTTTTCTCACTTCTATTTAGACTACAGTCTACATTCCATATCTAACACAAGGCCACAACAACTTCTCACACAGTTCTTTCCCATTCACCTCACACAATTCTCGCTTTTACAAATCTTGCGTTATTAGAATAACAGCTAGCCTAACTCTTGCTCACCAAAGAGACTATTCACATTGAAATCCCCTTCAAATCCCTGTCAGTTCTTGCTCTACTTCTGCAGCATCAAAGATCTTTCTTGCAATTACTTGAAGTTAGTTAATATTTACAGGAATGATGAGAAGTAAAGACATTAAATTTAAACATAAACCTATGGCTAAAATTTTCTAATGTGGATGCCTAAAGTAAGACACCTAAATCTCCGCTTAAGTAAAGTTCTGTTTTTTAAAGGTAAAGCACCTATGGTTAGATTCACAAAGAGACTTAGGTACCTAAGACCACCATCTAGGCACACCTGGGATCCTCCAAACTCCACTAAGCTGCTGTCTAAAGCTGTAGACATCAAAATTTCTGCCAGTAGGCATTCCCAAACTGCCAAAGGACATGTCTACACTTTAACTGCTACTGCTGCAGCTGCGCCACTATAGTGCTTCAGTGTAGACACTGCCTACGCTGATTGGAGGTGTTCTCCAATTGGAGTGGGTAATGCACTTCTTTGAGAGGCAATAGCTAGATTGACAGAAGGATCTAGCACTGTCTACAACTGTGGTTACGGCACCGTAGCTACATCTCTCAGGGGTGTAGATTTTTCACACTTCTGAGAGAAGTTAATTCCCAGTGTACACCAGCCCTAAGTCCTGACACTGCCAAGCTGCTTAGCACCAGGGCTCACTCCCAAACTCCAGCAGTATTCTCAAACCTACCAGAAAGGCATGGCAATGCCTAGTTGAGAACCATGCTGAGGTTTGGATGTGAGCACAAGTGCTAAGCACTTCTACTTAGAACATATTCAATAGTGGCGACTGAGAGAAACCCACTCCAGATTACCCAATAGTCCAGGGGTTAGAGCACTCATGAGGGATGTGAGAGACAAATTCAAGTTTTTGCTCCAAATCCATCAGAGAAAGAATTTGAAAACAGGTATCCCGCAGCTCAGATAAGTGCTCTGGGCTATTGACTATAATGGGGCAGGGTGCTTGTACACTTTCTCATTTTTATTTTTTTGAGAGAAAGGACTAATCTGTGCCTTTCTTCAGCCCAGACTAAGGTGTCTTTCAAAGGCTTAGTCGCCACCCCTGTCCTTGGCCTTTCTTACTGGCTAGCTTAGGTGGATCCCCACTGAGCTTGCTGGCTTCTGTGAATTTCTTGCTTAGGTGTCTAACTCTTTCTGTGCACTGTATAGGGAGTCTGGGTATCTAATTTGGGGCTAAGGATAGCACTGGGTAAGGCATTTCAATACTCAGCATCACTAAACCTAAATTCCTTTGTGCATTTAATTTCTGCTCCATGGGATGGCTGAAATTCAGGCCACTTTTATTTAGGTACTTTATTAGGAATTTAAATGTCTTACTTTAGGAATTCAAAATTGGGAAGAATCCTTTAGTAATAGGACTACAGACAAAGATATATTCATCCATTTATTCTTTCAAATAGTTGTTCAGAATATGAAACAGGTGGTTGTGGATCTGAAACAGGTGGTTTTCTGTTGTGTGTATTTGAAGAATCTTTAGGGATTTTTAACCCTCACAACAGAAATAAAACAAATGAAATATATAAAGGCTGGTCTATATTGTTTTGTTCTAGTAATTATTTTTAGAGGTCAAATAGACAGCTCTGGGAGTCCAAGTATCCTTCTGAATTATCCATGAATCCCTATATAAAGACATGAATCCTGACACGGCTAAACAGCACTTCTAGTGCCATAGGTTAGAGTGTTGTTGTTTTCCCCTCATTCTATTTTTGATTATAAACATTGTTATGATAGTCCTTGTAAAATAATATGAACTACCAAGTGAAGCTAGTAATCATTAGTACTGGGTGTAACATATATTGCAACCATTGTATTAAATTAATCATTTATGTATGATTGTGTTCTACTTCATGTAGGAAGAGTTCTCACAGCTTCTACAGGAACTAAACCAGTGAGCGGTGATTAAGGCTAGTAGCTGCAACGATAAACTCCAAAAAGGTACCACTTCCCTGAATGGCTTGCATATACTGGTTCAAACAGGGCTTTACAGAGACCAGCAAAGGACAAAGAAAGTGCTTTTGGTGTAAAAAAGCTGAGTTTAAACTGACAAGGCAGGCATTTTGATTCAGCAAACTGGACTTTCTGTCCCAGGGATCCCCAACTCTTATGTAAGGGTTAGAACGGGCACTGGCCAGCTAGGACTCCATAAGGAAGATGAGTGATTTCAGGTATATTAAGTGTATTTTACATCTGTTTATTATTGTTTTGTTTTCTCAAACGCTTTTACCTTCATGATTAAATGTACTGTTGAGAGACCTGTGAGGTCACTTGTAACTTTTGGCAATGCACTATTCAAAGCCCTCAGAGAAAGCAACACAGAGGCACTGGCTTGTTGGCCACATCACAGTATATGGTAGGGGGTTGTGCAGCCTTTAAAAAAATGGTCAGGAGGGAGTGGGACAAGAGTCACTACCCGAAGACAGCTGCTGTCTGGGGTTCTGAGACCTGACTGTGGGACATAAGTGCAGTTATCTTGAAATAGGGATTATTTGACATATTTAGAAGTGGTAATAATAAATTAATTGTTTGGGGGGAAATGTTATTCCTAAATATAGTTGTCTCTCTGCATAAGGTGGAGGTGTAGCTGTATTGGTCTCTCTGTGATATTAGAGAGAAAGGTGAGTGAGGTAATATCTTTTACTGGGCCAACTTCTCTTGGTGAAAGACACAAGCTTTCAAGCTTACCCCAAGTTTTTCTTCAGGTCAGGGAAATGTATTCACAGTGTCACAGCTAAAAACAAGGTGGAATAAATTGTTTAGCATAAGTAGTTAATACCATAGGCACTGACTCCATGTGTGTTCTGGGGCTTGGCACCATACTCTAGTATGCATTACTTTGATGTTTTCCAGCAAAGAATATTCAGCCAAATATCCCCTGTTCTTCAAACAGTTACATTTTTGCTTAATTTTATGCATGAAGTAGCCTCATTGAAGTCAATGGGTTACTCAGGCACTTAAAGTTAACCACAAACATATGTGTTTGCAGGCTATGGGGTTTGTTGAATTTCAGGGTTGGCCTACTCTAAAATTTCAATGATGTCTACTGAGAAATGTTTGCCAAGAAAAAGTTCGTACAATATAAATTAGACTTTTAAATTATTGACTGCTCAGTCATATGAAATGTCTTTTTTCATAGTGGATGTGAACACCTGCTACACTTTTAATGAGTTTTAAAATTATGCTATATACCTGTGTAGCAAGACCTGATATTACTCTTTAGTTACCAAAGAAAATACCAAGGATGACTTGTTGCTAAGAGCAAGAGAATGTCATAAATGACACTGCCTCTGCTAACAATATAGATAGATTAATTGAGGAAGGTAGACAGAAAATGGGATATACTGAGGGTTATCAATCTTTTAAATTTTCTTGTCTTTAGTGATTTAAGAAAAGTCTGTCAATGTTTAATGACTTTTCCTAAATTATTTGTTCCTATTAATTCTTGTTCTGTATCCTAGTCTCTCTGATTCATACATTTCTAAGGTAAATGGTCTGAGGTAAACCAGATGAAGTTCAATAAAGACAAATGCAAAGTGTTCCACTTAGGAAGGAAAAATCAGTTTCACACATACAGAATTGGAAGAGACTGTCTAGGAAGGAGTATGGCAGAAAGAGATTCTAGGGTCAGTAGATAACAAGCTAATATGAGTCCATACGAGTGTATACTGTTGCCAGGAAAGCAAACGTGATTCTGGGATGCATTAACAGGTATGTTGTAACAGACACAGAGTCATTCTCCGCCTACTCTGCGCTGGTTTAGGTCCTCAACTGGAGTTTGTGTGCCAGTCCCGGGCACAGGCATTCAAGAAGATGTGAGCAACAAGAATGATTAAAGGTCTTGAGAACATGACCTATGAAGGAAGGCGGAAAGAATTGGGTTTATTTAGTCTGGAAAAGAGAAGACTGAGAGGGGACATGATAGAAGTTTTCAGGCATCTAAAAGGGTGTCATCAGGAGGAGGGAGAAAACTTGTTCACCTTAGCCTCTAATGATAGAACAAGAAGCAATGGGCTTAAACTGCAGCAAGGGAGATTTAGGTTGGACATTAGAAAAATGTCAGGGTAGTTAAACACTGGAATAAATTGCCTAGGGAGGTTGTGGAATCTCCATCTCTGGAGATATTTAAGAGTAGTTTAGATAAATGCCTTTCAGGGATGGTCTAGACAGTATTTGGTCCTGCCATGAGGGCAGGGGACTGGACTCGATGACCTCTTGAGGTCCCTTCCAGTCCTAGAATCTATGAATCTATGAAAAAAAGACACCTACAGATGGCAGCAGATGAGTCTAATCATTAGACTCGCAGAAGGAGTCTTCCTACGAGATAGGGGAGCAAGCACATACTGGTAGAGTGTTGGTATATAATCCACAAATACTCTTTATTGGTTACAAAATAAACCACTCACTCCACATTCATACCAAGCAAACTACACCAGAGTCTGAAGATCAGAATTTGAAGTCACGATGGCCAGTCAACATTCAGCCCTATCAGAAGATGTGGGGAGCCACAATTACCACATCTGAATCCAAACGGGGCTCTGGATCCACGGACGACTCCAATCGTGAGTGTATCGAACATATTTTATAATCTACTCTGTCACATCATCAGTTGTCTGGGCAATTTCAAAGAGACAGTTCTGGGCAAATTGCCAAAACTCAAGGTGTTTAGAAACAGTCCCAGGCCCAAGATGTTCCTCTTTCCCCAGTTCTTGTTTACAACTGCAGCAGGTATATTGCAACAGGTCCATTGTCCCCAATGTTATTTTCTTATCTAGTATTTCTTGATCTTTCTCATAACAAAGTTATTTTTCACAAACAGCTCTTGACTGCTTAAAACCTCAAATTCTTGCTTCGGTTGTCAACACACAATTCAGGTCAAACACACTTCAACCACACTAGACCTATAATATATTACATGGATACGTGGATTATGTATGGAGATATAATCTCTTCTACTCTCCCTTACTATCCATTCTACTCAGTCTTGATAGTAAACATTACCACTAGAAGAAATTGTTTGTAGGATTAAGCACTATGCTTCCATCCATACATATTTTGATATTTCTCCTTTTGGTTTATTTCCCCTATGAAAACAAAATCCTTAATCCCAATCATCCCAAATGTTTACATTTAAATATAATTGGTATGTTTTAATTACCTTATTGGTGAAAAGTCCCATTGATTTGGGACCAGGTACCAGGACTTCACCCGGAACGTGCAGTCACTGGAAATATGAATACCAGGTAGAAAGTATAGCTCTGGAAGGTCACTGTCTCTTTAAAGGACTTTATTTTAGATACTGAAGAAGGAAATGGAAACAGGAAGAAAGCAAGCAGCAGAGAGGAATGAGAAAGAGGGATGTCTCAGTGCTGCCCAGACATAAAAGATAGAAAGTGTAACTGAGGAGCTTTAAGAGTTCAATACCTGTGAAGTTTCTTTCACTAATCCGAGGAATACTGAAAAACTGAATAAAGAAAGCTGGAGATACAGGAGGAAATCTTATTTTTTTGAGGCAACCATAACTTTGCCAAAGACCAGTGAACAAAAACTAGATTGTTCTTGTAACTGTTCTTCAAATTGCATGCTAATTTTGATAGCAAAGAAACTACTGAAGCAATCCCTTTAGAAAGAATAATTTATTGATAGGGGTATAACACACCTAAACATAGTAAGAGTTCACATTTGTGTTTTGTGATGTAAAGAGCTCCTCCATGACCTGGTCAGAACCATATGTCTTTGTTGTTTTCTAGCTGTACTCCTATCTATATAGAATTGGATCTCTGAGTTCTTCTTCTACATTCCAGTCTGTCTTAAGCAGTTTCTCAAACTACACAGCTAATCAAATACTTTTGTTTGACATCCATCTAGTTTCAGGTCTTCCAACCCTTCTCTTACCCTCCACTTCTCTGCTTACTAGCCTATTTCCTATATATTCTTCTGATCTTCTTTTCACATGCTCAAACCACCAACAGATTTAGTCTGTTTCACTACAATTTACCGTCTTCACACTTCCCCTAATTCCTTCATTACTAACTTGATCCATCATTGTATCTCCAAGCATCCTGCTTAACATTTTCATTTCCACTGTATTCGAGATCTGCTGCTATCTCTTCCTCAGTGCTCAGCATGCAGAATCACACAAAAGTGTAGGTCTAACTACTGTCTTGTAGATCTTACTTTCAGTTTGATAGGCAATCTCCTATCGCAGATCACTCTGCTCACTTTTCTCCATTTAGTCCATGCCTTTCTTCTTATAAGTTTATCATTGACTTCACCATTGTCCTGTACTATTGAATGCAGGTCTTGAACTTCATCATCTTGGTTAATGACTGGCTTCCTAGACATGCAATCTTGTTGTCTTCCTGCAAGATATCATCAAATCTACAGTCCATATACTCTGTTTTATTTCTGCTGATTTTTCATGACACTCTTTCAGGTATGAACTCCCATCTCTCTAAATGCTCTTTCACTTCTTTTTTGTTCTCCCCCATGAGCATTACATCATCTGCAAAAAGCATTCACTGGGGTGCCACTCTCTAGGTGTAAAGCATCAAGTACCAATATGAACAAAAACGGTTTTAGTGCCAAGCCTTTATGTTCTCTGACTCTGACTAGAAACTTGTCACTTTCTTCACATGGCCTTCTACCAGTGGTAACACCACCCTGTACATGTCTGGCAAGAGTTTGATATAGTCTTCAGGTATCTGTTACATTCTCATATGCCACCAGATGACTTCTGTCATAAACAGATAGCTAAGGGTTAATGTCTCTTTCACCTGTAAAGGGTTAACAAACAGGGAACTAAACACCTGACCAGAGGACCAATCAGGAGACAAGATACTTTCAACCCTGTGTGGAGGGAAGTTTTGGGTGTGGGTCCTTTGTTCTGTCATGTGGTGTCCTTTTCTCGGGGTATGAGAGGGACCAGGACCATTACTACAGGCTCTCTAAAGTTCTGTTCAAATATAGTAGAACAGGCGGTTTAGGCTTTTTAATTGTTGTTCTACTCTATTTGCCATTGGATCTGGCTGGTTAACCTTTTTATATGTGTAGTTGCGGAATATTTTGTTGTATGGTACTGAGAGAGGGTTTTCTCCTTTGTCGGTAAACTATACGGACTATGTAATATTTACATCTTGCAAGTTACAGAGATAATTCTTTAACTTTTTCTTTCTTTTATTAAAAGATTTCTTTACGAGACCTGATGATCTTTCTTTTCCTTGTTTTATCCCAGCGAGGGGTTGTAAACACCAGGGCTGGGTGGGGGAGGGGAAGGGGAGAGAGAGGCTACATTTCTCTCGTGCCAGGAAGTACTCTCTCTCTCCAGGAAAGTCTGGGGCGGGGAAGGGGAAATGTTTTAAGCATCCCCTTGTTTTCAGAATCCCTTTTTAAGAATCCAAGGGATTTGGGTTCTTGGGTTCCCAGGAAGGTTGGGGAAGGTAGAGTGCCCAAACATATATTTTTGGGTGGTGGCAGGCTATCAGATCTAAGCTGGTAATTAAGCTTAGAGGTTTCATGCAGATACCCAAATTTTGGACGCTAAGGTTCAGATTTTGGAAATATACCTTATGACAACTTCTCTTGGTATGTAGTCATAAACCTCCTCGAGATCAATGAATACTATGTGCAGATTAAACAAGATCAACAATATCCCTCATATATAAACCATATCACTTTCAAAGAAATTGCCTCCAGATAGTAGAATAAGAGAGAGCCTGACTCCTGGGGCTCTTCTTAAAGTGGAGAAAGAAGTCCATCAACTCTCCCCCTCCTTTGCTGGTTAGGACTGCATCCAGAGATATCTCTCTCGCTATCCTATGGCTGAGGATGTGAGGACTTGCCATTATAGCTGCCTGAATTTTGCCAAATTTAGTTTGTATTTTTGCCAAAAAAAATCACTATTTATGAAAACCTCCATGTTTTTAATGAAGATGAACACTTTCCACAAATATTTCTTTCATCAAAAAAAAACAAAAAAAACCCAGTTTTCCATTAAAAAAAAAAAGCAGAAGTTTTGAACAGCTTTGTTACCAGCCAATGGAATCTTAAATGGGGCAGCAGAGGCAGATGGTACCTGATCAAGGAACTTGGAGGGGCTCCAAGACTTCCTAAAATATGTGAAGCAGCATCATCCAATAGCAGAATAACAGGTGACCTACCTTGAATTCTAACTACCTCCTTCTCCCCTTTCTGGATCCTTTTGCCCTAAATGGGAAAAGGAACATGTTTCACCAGCTGCCAATACCTTCCCAATACCTTGCTCTGTCAGTGAGGTGCATTAATCTGCACCCTGTGATGACAGATGTACTGTTAAGACCCTTATTAAGCATTTATTTTATAAGATTACCTCTTTGTGTGTACTTAATAGGTTTTCTTAGGAGTTCTGCATATAAATCTTCTCTACAATGAGAGAAAAGTAGACCCAGCTGGAGTTGCACGTTCATCATCCTGCTTAGGGTGATAAGCAAGAATTTCCATCAGATGTTCATTTATTGTGACTAATTGTGCTGCTCCATTAATGGCACCATGCTTAACTTAGATTTGTATTCATTAAATATTTAATCTTTTCTAGTTAACATTTGTTAGGTTTTAGGTATGTTTTTATTGGTGGTATTTTAGTATTAGTTTGTTTCAATACCTTTTTTCAGAAGTGGGGGGGAATGTTTGTTTTTTTATTATTTTCATTTTTCTGCTCAGTTAGTTGTTCATCCATCCTAATCAAGAAGTGCAGCTAGTGGGGTGCATGACGTCTGTCAAGAAATGTTTTTGCCACGTATCTAAAATAGTTAGAACATCTTTTGTCTCCCCGTTGAAATGTTTTTCATTTAGTTTTGTAGCCTTTGTTTATTTTGTTGTCTATGATTTGTGCTTGTTTCTTTAGTTGTGAGCTGCTTGGTATATAAATACATTCCTTGGCTTAATTGAAGTCAGAGCCTTATAGTGAATGATGTATTTTTATTCAAAGAGTAGAATAGGCTAAGTTAAAATCAAATGTCAATTAAAAGAACCAATTATTTTAAGTTATTTTTCATCATATCAGCTGTGATAAGTATCAAGTTACTATTATGGGTTTGACTATACAAATAAGATTATCAATGACTTACCAATGCTATGTTAAACTTCTGCACATGCTCAGTGAAGACTAAATGTTTCCAAATGTTGAAGGAGATTCAGACTGCACTGATTATGCAGTTAAAAAAAAAAAGCTGATTTCAGTAGGGCTCCTTGTGAATGTGGGGTTCATCTTATATAGATCACCATACATTTCTGGGGCCTAAAATTTCCTGATGATTGTGTAATTATAGTCTTCTTTTTAACCCTCTGTTAATATAGTTTAGCCAGATTATTAATTATACAAATGAATAGATGTGGAATTAATTACATTTGACAGTTTTCTTGTTTAGTTTGATTTTTTTGCAGATATATGTTTGAATTTCCTCCACTTTATACAGCTGCTTCTTTCTCTCCTCTGCAATGGAAGGATCAATATGTTCTACAGTGAACTGGGGAGAAGATCTACTGGAGATCAAGGACCTGGTATTTTACATTTTATTCAGTATTGCATAGCTTTCCCCCTACTTTGGTTATACTTCCACCGTGTTTCCACCCCTCTGTACACATGGAACTCCAGTCTTGATGTGGAGTCTAGGCCTAATGGAGCTGGTGCTACAGAGGTGGTCAGCCTCCTTCCCGCTCCTCCAATCTGGCACAAAAGGATTTTCTCCAGGTAGCTCCAGGAGGACACAATCCAGCCCCAAATTCCTTTGTGCTAGGTAGTTTTTGCATGCACTTCTAGAACCCTATTATCTCTGTCTATTAATCAATAGATATTCAGTTAGGATTTACTGTATCTTTTTTTCTTCTATGCTTATTTTTATAGTTGTAAAATTCTGTGATCCAGCATAGTTACCTGCCCTTTGGTTTTGAATATATGTTTTCTGGTAGGTCAGCTTATGATAAATGTCGGCTCTTCACCTCAGTAAATGAACTGTGGTTGGCTTTATATATTTGACAGTGGAAAAAGAAAAAACCTTTAGCATTTTCCTTTTCATGTGAACTGAAGCAGCAAAAAAATTCTTCAAGGGCTAGTGTAGTGTTACTGCTGTAGAGGCAGTCACAGACACAAATGATATGGACCTGTTTCAAAATAAACTGTACTTTATTCTCTTAAATTTCCAGTCTACATTAGCAGAATGCTGAACAATTGAGCCTTTCTTTTTTTCTTGGCAACAGTTTTTATATATTTTGTATGCTGAATTTTACAATCTCTCCTCCCCATTCTTTTTCTATATATTGAAAGGATAAGAAAGGTTCCCCTGTTGCACATTGAATACAATAAAAAACGGATGCTGAAACTCTCAGAAGGTACTGTATTCTTTAAGCAATGAGACTTTGTATTTGGTGGGTTTCATAGGCAAATACTGCAGATTATTCTAAAGTTGTCTCTTTTATTTATCACTTAGTTATTTAAGTCTCAGAAAAGATGTCTCTTTCCCTTTGACTTGCCTTTGAGTTTGCCAGCTTTAAAATACACAAGAATCATGCCATATGACTGACATGCAGTGCGGAAGGCTTTTAAGATAAGGATTCTTAATCAAATAGAGAAAGTTTGTTTGTTGTCCGGCTTTCCCTAATCCTATTAAAATCTTATTGTATGTGTTGTAAATCAGTCAAGAGTGTGAGAGACAGCCTTCCGCAAACATACATATCAATACTGCAAGTGCATACAATTGAAATTTTTAAAAAGGACAAAACAAAAACACCTTACTGAGTCTAATTTTCAGACACCCTGTGTAAGACTGTAGCCAATAAATACCATAACATTAAAATTCTTTCAAAGTCCATTTCTCTTTTATTACCCAGGAATTGGAATTCATTTGTAATTTGAAAGATTTCAACATGAACAAAAGCAGTAAAGTTTGCTGGGATGAAAGCTCCTGTCAAAGTTAATGTAAACTTGACTTTTCTGCAAAGCTCAAAGTGCTTTCAGATTAAGCGAGATTCAGGTCCCAGTGCCAGTATGACTTTGAAAGTGCATATATAAAAAGGGGGGGAAAGTCTTTTCTTTACTTGCAATTCTTTTGGGAGGAAAGTGTCATTTTTCTCTGCGTACTAGAACTGCCTTTAAAAACCCTCTTCAAACTATAATGGAGCCTTATAGTCAGAAAAAAAGAAATGAAAACAGAATTGCTTCACATATTTCATTGTACTGATATTGGAAAAAAATAAAAGAATACACAAAAAAATAAATTGTTCCTTTTTTCTCCCAATTGCCATAGGACTTTGTTATATGGAGGCAGATTGTGATAGTCTGCCTGGGTTTAGAAAGGAGTGCAGAAAGCCACAAGGACCTTCCTCATCCATATTGCTATGATATTTCTATGGTATCTATACTCCCTTCACAGTGAGCTACCCTTTGTACTCCCTTGAGTGTGCATAAGGATATGGAGAGATGATGAGGATGCTCAGGGGCCTGTCATGCTGGGAAGGGAATTAAGTTTTCTTTTCCTGAATAATGGATAAGGTTAACACACAGTTGGACAGTAATTGCAAGCTGAGCCACACATATGTATCCCTGCATCTGCACAGGGCCCCACTGAAGTCTATGTAGATACAGGCAGGGGCGGCTCTAGACATTTCGCCGCCCCAAGCATGGCGGTATGCCATGGGGGGTGGCAGATGGCTCCGGTGGACCTCCCGCAGGCGACCAGCAGAGCGCCCCCCGTGGCATGCCGCCCCAAGCGCGCACTTGGCGTGCTGGGGCCTGGAGCCGCCCCTGGGTGCAGGATACTGCCTATTTTGAATAGGTTGCAGGGTCATATGCTTGGTTTCCTGTCATCCTCAATTCAGAGCATACTTGGGGAGAGTTTATGAACCTAGAGTGAAGGCCATGATAGTTCAAATGATTTCATGTTTAATATAGCCATTTAAAAGGCTAACTCCTTTCTAACTGGAGTCTTAAAAATCACAGACAGATTCTGCTGCCAGTTACCCAGATACTACGTCCATTGAATTCAGTGGAGTTTGCTCCCTTGAATTTGAGAGCAGAATTCATTCCCACATCTTTTTGTGGCCGAACTGACCTTTTAAATTTTCATATGAAGCTTTTATTAGAATGATAACATTAGGTTCTTGCACTAACTTAGCTTCAAGTCACTTATGAGACACAGATATAATTATTTTTAGTTTCTATAATGGGAACAGTATAAGGGCCTTCAGAAAAAAAATCAAAAAGAATAACTATGGCACAAGTTTGTGCCTAGAGTAAAATACTGACATACTCTGTTCTATAGTTTTGCAATGATTTTCCTTGTAGAAAAGAAATGAATCTCTTTGGACTTCCAAACTCAACTTTCTAACAGGTTTAAAATATGCAAGAAGAATTTCTTTAAAGATTTTTTCTGCATAATTCATATTCATTATTCTATAGCAAATGCTTCCTTCAGCTGAAGAGAGGACTATGGAGACTATGTTTAGAAATTGTGACTCAGTCTAACAAATTTAAATATAAATGTGCCCAAATGTGCTCTAAAAATTCAGGTGCTGTAGAACTTAAAGCAGAGGAAATTGCAGGCATATGTTTTCATACCCACGTTTCTAGCTAAAGTATATAATAGGCCAAATCCTGAAGTTCTTTTTCAAGTAAACTCCCAGTGAGACAAGGGTTTTCACTGACTTCCTACATACAGACTTCAAGATTTGTCCTGTTTTGATTAATATTCCTTCTATGTGTTTGTAATAGAACCCATGCTTTTCAGAATTGGTCTATTCAGTGCAAGAAACTGTATCTCACTATTTCTAAGTTAATCTCACAAAGTCCTTACCTTCTTTGATTTACTGGCTTCAAATAGAAGCCATCAATTTTGGCTACATATTGCACCAAAGTTATGTTAAGCTTTTGAAACTTATAAATAAAAATGGCTCCATAATATGGAGTCAGTGTACAAACTGACACCCATTGGCTTATACTGGATGGTTTGTTCAAGTTGAAAAGTCCATAACTACATTTGTTGACTCTCTTAACACTCATGACATCCATCTGTTTGTTCATTCACTGTACTGCTATGCAGTGTTTCACATTAAGTCAGGCAGACTAACTACAGATATGTTATTTCTAAGGTTTTCCATTCCAAAAGTTAGTACACTTCTACCTTGATGTAACGCTGTCCTCGGGAGCCAAAAAATATTACCGCGTTATAGGTGAAACCGCGTTATATCGAATTTGCTTTGATCCACCAGAGAGCACAGCGCCCCTCCCCCCCGGAGCACTGCTTTACCACGTTATATCTGAATTCATGTTATATTGGGTCACATTATATCGGGGTAAAGGTGTATCTGTAATTTAACTTATCTCATAAATAGCAACATTTATGTTTATTTTCCTATGCATACAATACTGGATGCAATTTTCAGAAAAAATAGTTTATTCAACAAAAATGCAGTTTTGCTATAACCAAAACTATTGGACCTGTTGAGTTTTGGCTTTGAAAAAGTTTTTCAAGGCCAGCTTCAGAAAAGTGTGTGTGTTGGTTTGTTCTTTCTTTCTCCTCCATACAAGCTTCAGTCTATTAGGTAGGTCACTTGCTTGGGATATGGGAGACTGAGATTTGAATCCCTACTTTGGTGATTGCCCTTGCGCCTGGATTGTAAGCTATTTTGGGGTAGATTGCACTCAGTTTTTCTTGCTGAAGCGATACCACTTTGTATAAATACTTAAATATTCCTTGGGCCAAAGAGAGCATGAGACCAACTCTATGGCCTGGTTCTTAAGCAACCTGGGTGATAGGAGATGTGGAGTCAAATCCCTCCCCTGAATCAGACAGAGAAGATTTTGTTCTGATGACATCATTGTGATTATTCAGTTTACTGATGGAACCAAAACAATGAATCAAAAACTGGTTACTGGGTACAGTTAGGCAAATTTATTATCAGAAACATTTTGGCCAGATTATTGGATAAAGTATATATCAGTCAAGCATTGTTCCCATCCCATACTTGCTCAGTGAAGTAAGCTTTCTGAACTGAATAGCACAACATTCACTGGCTCCTCATTTGAGCTCCTAATTAACCTCTGTCACAGGTAGATCTGTTACTCCACTTTTTATTACTTTCAGGTATTGAGATCAGAAATGCAGAATCAGAAAATTCTGAACTTCTTGAAAACATTGTCTATTAAACAGGAAATCATTTTATTTTTCTATTTTAATGTAGTATTTCTCATGTTGGGTTTATTCACTGCACTATGAAGAGCACCATTTCAAATGTCTGACTATCTTAGAAAGTTGGATTCAGCTTTATGGGGAAATTTTCAGATCATGTCATTCAGGTTTAACTGTGTTCTGTAAAATGTGATTTTTTTGACAGGATACTGTGTTTCACACTCCCTTTGCATATATTTTGATCTGTTCAGCAGAAATTATATTTCGTAATACAGCCAAGGTAAGTAGAGTGTTCATTTGGACCCAAACAAGTTGATTTTCATAAGTATGTTTGTGGTATTTGTGCAATATGCAAATACTAATAGTTATGGCAGAAATTGGTCCTGAAATTAGAACATAGTTAAAAATTCTTTTGATGATTCATGAGCAGAGAAATTTATTCTCCTTAGTTTTGTAACTATTTTGAGCTTATAGTACTGTGTGAACAGGAGTAAAAAAATATAGTTAACTACTTTTTCAGTAAAGTGAACAGATCCATTTTCAAAGTCACTTTGAAAACGTGTTTTTCTTTGCAAAAACTGCAATTGTTAAATACGCTTACTAAAAGGGCATTTCCACTGAGAGCCAGGGCAGATTTTGGACCACAGTCCTTAGCTCTGTAAAAGCATATGTCCTGAACTACTGTCACATTGCCCTTTATGCTGTCCTTAATCATATGAAGCATGGACCATAGCATAACAATGTCCTTGACCACATTAAATTCCTCCTTCCCCCTTTCCAAATAAGAGCAAACTCATAAAATCACTTTTGGCATAAAACATTCTTTTTTACAACTGTTTTTCCAGTTGGGACTCTGAAGATTTTTTTTTCTTTAAATGACCCCGGTTCAGGCCATATTGGCAATGTGACTTTCTGTGCTAGAGTGAAATGGGGTTGACTCCTGTTAAGTGGGATTTTTGGTGTTTTCCTCCGTTAGTATGTACACAGAACACTCACATTACCATTCTTACTTTTTAAAGGAAGAATGAATAAAAATGTGGTAAGAGAAGAATTTTTTTTAAATACTGTTACTATTAAAAAAGATTAGGTCATTTGGAGATGAAAAGTAATTTTTTTTTTTGGCAGGGGGCGAAGAAGTTTGAAGCCAGTCACTCAGAAGTCATCACAAGAAGTGCATTGCTTCCTATTCTTTTACTAGCAGCAAAATACCATGCAGTACTTGGCATTATGAATTTGAATAAATCATTGGGGAACACATGAATCTGCATATGGAATTATTCTTTATTCCTAAAGAAAAACACATTAGTTAATCTTGAGAGTCTCTGACAGAAAAATGAAGACCTCAAAGCTTTCACAGAAATCATATGGACATATGGAGTAACTGAATAGTTGCTAATGCAAATGAAGCGAACAGTGGCTTTGTACTATTCAGCTAGAGGCAATGTATATCATTATCTCTATTCAGTAAAGTTTGGGGCATCTGTATCTATTTGCAAACACAGATAAAACGAACAAAAAAACCCTATCTTTGAAAGACATCCCCAAAATGAGGATCTAAAAATACCACCTCTCCCTCACCTGCTCCCTCACCCCAGACAAAATAAATGAGATATTATGTAGAGAGGGGCTTTTGTGTTTTGTTTTACATTCCTTCAGGCTTTTCATTTAGCATGTGTGCTCTCTCTCTCTCTCTCTCTCTCTCTCTCTCGTATCCTGAGGACTGGAGATGTGCCACCTCTGTTCCCCATTTCTCTGATAGAAGGCACTATAGTCAAAATGGTTAGATGTCCAGTTTATTTTTTTTAAAGTAACTGATCTCCATGACAAATATTGAGCCATGCATACTTTCTGTGAAATTATTTTCAGATAGGAACAGCTTCACAAATTGATATCTCAGTAGAACAGAGGATATCTGAAGGGGGCTAAGGATTGTCTGTTTAGGAGATAGCCAGCACAACAGACAACAAACTTATTGCTGAAGATAAAAGGCTAAATAACAATGGAAATGGTAGGAATGTGTCACAGAAATGCAGTATTTCTATTTTTTTTAAAAAAAGCTTGTCTAAGATCAACTTACTCACTCAGCATGTTGTTGTCCTACAAGGGGGAATCCCTCTCTATCACTACTTTATTCTTATGTTAAGTATTACCAAACAGCATGTAATCCCATTGTAACAGTCTGGTCTAATGACACTAGAATACATTGGCTTAGCACATGTGATATGATCAGGTCTCCTAATGAGTGGTCATAGTAGTGCATGTAACAGTTTGCTACTTTCTCATAGGTAAAGGAGTACTTCTTTTAACGCTAGTGGTAGAGGTCTGTGTGATTGGGGAGAGGTTTGATCCTCTCTGTTGCCGTGGTGTTTGTAGTCAGAATTCATTAGGTCATTATACCACTGGGAGCTTTAATCGTTGAGCCATTCTTCGGACTTTCGTGCTGTGTGGTCCCATGGGAGTCTTTGAAGTCAGTGGGGTTTCATGTTGTGCAAGTCAGTTGGCCCTGCGAGTTAGATTGATCCCTAGCACTCAGCTAGGTGCAATCAACATCCTTATATGTGCTCAAACATCATCTTCTTCTCTCCCCATTTTCACCATCTTTACATTCACCATGCCTTTGACTGTTACACTGATTCTATCAGGCAGTAAGAAAAACTTGCTATTAGTCAACATCTACACTACTATTTGAAATATGTGAACGGTACTGAAGAGTATATTATGTGTTATAAGATGTGAATAAATTGTTTTAAAAAAGATTTTTCTTTAATTCTTTGATATATGTTATGGAGGAGGTTTTGCACAGTAATTGTTCCAGGAGTTGAAAATAATATGGGCCTCCTACGGACACATATGGACCAATATTTCCTTTAAGGCCATGGCATGCACATTTTGGTGCAAGCTCCTTATACTCAATTCCAAGTGGCTGTAGATTCCAATAACTATAAAAGGTGACACACAGCATATCTTTTTTCGCATTTCTGTTGGTGTGCTAGTGACATCAGTTTAAAGTACAGAAGCACTATACTGCCTTACAGTCCCTCTGAGTATCCTAAAAATGACCAGTCTGGTTTCTGTCTCCAGGGTGCAAGTTTTCTAATGTATGAAACTCATAACTTTTCTTGCTTTAGGTTATATTGAATCATTATCTGCCATATTGCATTATGCTCTGTTGTATGTGATGTGATGTAAGATCATGCAAACTGCTGTAATGCAAGTAACAAAAAGTGAAAAGCGGGATTTTTTTCACTCTCCCTGGTAGCTATCATTTGAATTGCAAATTCATGAGCTGTTTTTTAATGTTCAGAGAAATGGTTTAATTTGCAAGAGAAGTTGTGTAATCACTTTCGCTAGGAACACTAGGCTTGGTGTCCATCTAATAAAGAGAGATTGTAGGGATAACTACTATGGAAGGGGATAGGCCAAGAGTTTTTTTCAAAACCTAAATCATTCTGTAAATGTGCATGATGGATAAAAAAATGTCTGTTATTTGGAATCAAATAGACATGCTTGGCCCCCAGCTAAAAGTTACTTTGAATGCAGCTAGTTTAATGTACTATGTTTCAGATACAGATACTGCACAGCTACCAACAAATTCAGTATAGCCACTGCATCACTATCACCCAGATTCTTCCACCCTTGGGTAATACCATACTCCTGAGTAGCTGAGAGTAAGATACTTCTCACACTGAGCAAAAGTAGCAGAATGAGTGTATGAGCAAAGCTTTTTATATTTCATTTTTGTTCTTAGGTTAAAATCGTCACATTTCATGCTGTAAAATATTTTTATTGTCTAAAAAGCAGCAGATTTATTTTATATAAAGCTAAAAATCTGGTAGATTCTTACCTATTGTACTTTATATTGGCTATGAACCAAATCCTGCAGTCCTTCATTAAAACTCCTTTTTATTATTAATTTTTATTATTAGAGCACCCAGCAACCCTGGTCATAGACCAGGACCTAGCTGCTTGTACAAACACAGAACAAAATAATGGTCACTGATCCAAAGAGTTACAATCTAAGTATAAGACATCAGATGGATACAGACAGATGGGGGAGTCACAGCAAACGATAAGACAATATTGGTCATCTTGACAGTGGCCTCAGCACACCAGCAGCCTGTTTAGGTTTTTTGTAGATATCAGGGAAAAGGAGAGTTTTGAGGAGCAATTTGAAGGTGGGTAATGAGGTAGCTCTGTGAATATTGATAGGAAGATGTAGCATGGGAGAAAGCACAATGGTACTTGTTTGAACACATAGCAAGGGGGAAATGGAGGCTAGTATCATCAGTCAGTCGGAGTAGAACATCTACAGCACAGTAGCGAATGAGAGAGTTCATGTGTAGGTGAGGATGGGTTGTTTGCTGTGGATTGTTTCAGAGGGTAACTGATCACTTCAGGATCTTTTAGGACAGTTTTCTGGCTACCTTCCCATCTCACTGTTGTAAGAGGAAGTTCCTCTTTCTTTGTGGGGGATGGAGGTAATGTGGGCAAGAAGCAGGGGCGGCTCCAAGTGCGTGCTTGGGGCGGATTGCTGCGGGGGGCGCTCTGCTGGTCGCCAGGAGGGCGGCAGGTGGTTTCGGTGGTCCCGTGGCTCCGGTGGACCTCCCGCAGGCACGCCTGCAGGAAGTCCACCGAAGCCACGGGACCAGTGGACCACGGAACCAGAGGACCCTCCGCAGCCACGCCTGTGGGAGGTCCACCAGAGCTGCCTGCTGCCCTCCTGGCGACCGGCAGAGCACCCCCCACGGCATGCCGCCGTGCTTGGGGCAGCGAAATGTCTAGAGCCACCCCTGGCAAGAAGCTATCTTTTGAGTTATCTGCCCAAATTCCTAGTTTCTCTTACGGGAAGGGCAGTCTGTATGCTCTGTGCTGGAGTGGACCAATCCAACATTGGATTAGGGCTGGAAGAGGTTAATGACCTGTCATGGAGATGGCAGCTGAAGTTTATTGTCATCATTATTGGCCTTGCAACACCTAACTGCAGTAGCAAGCCTGGATGGAAGGACATCCAAATGGAGGGAATAAAAATGTAGCCCTGCTGTCTTATTGGAGAGATCTAGGGTCTGAGACAGAAAAGATCTAGGATGTAAGCTGGGCAGTCCTGAGAAAGGAATTCTAGTATCAACCATGGAGTGGGGAGAAGGTTTGAGCTTTTATGCTGCTGCTAATTTGTTAATAAACCAAACCTTAGGGAGATGAGTTTTGAAAGCTAGGTGAGCTCCTTTGCTGTGGGGTGGCAGTATTGATATCTCACTGGTGAATCATGCTCCTGAAAGCACTTCAACAGTTAGAATGTCTGTAGTTAACTAAGATATTAGGCAAAATCCAATTGGTGGGCATCACCCCAGGAGAGAACTAGAACCAATGTGTTTGGAGCATGTGAAAATGGGCAGGGCTGGTTGCTGTTAAAAATCAAAAGGGACTCCTTTTGCACAGTCAGGTGAGTGTGGTGCTTTTGCATAACAGGTGGTAATAGTCAAGAGACTTTGGGAGAGGGAGAGCCAATATCCACCCTTTAAGTGGCTGCATCAATGATCCAAGTTATAGAACTGTTCTAATATCTATACAGTATAGCAATAGTTTTGACAAAATATCATTCTTTTTAGGAGCACAGTAAATAGATACATTTTTTGTGCCACTCTGATATTATTTTGAAATGGTCTCATACTTTTAAATAACAATATATGCTATTGTTCCCAATTGGTTTAAAACTCATAAGAGAAACTTCCTTAAAATCATAGTCTGAGATGCAGATAGTCAACTAGCGTCTGAACATGCCATTGAAATGATGCAAACTTTTAAGGATTTGGATATACATTTTGTAATTGGGTATTTGTTGCCATTGGGGCTGTGCCTTTCCATCTTTTCATGTTTTAAAGGTTAATGTTGAAATTCTGTATCATTGGCCTCCTCTAATTCTGGTTTGATGGTAATGTATCGATAAATCAAACAATATCCACAAATATTGCCGTTCCTAGAGGCAATGAAGCAGCAATGCTCTGTGAAAGTTACATGTGAAACAATGTATGAAAAATATGCACTGCAGAATTTATCACTTACTTTATCCATGATTCTGATCACTTAAGGGCAGACCTCCTATACTGTATGAACATTACATTCAGAATTTGACTCACTCCCAAATTTGGTATCTTTGTATTAGTACACATCATACCATCTCAGTCTCCCTATTTTCTATTATTTCTTCAGAAAAAGAAGAGTAAATATTTCATTGGTATATTTAATTGTCTGTGTCATAGAAAAGCCTCTTCCAGGACATCCCCTCATGGCTTCAGAGAAACACTGCAAATGGCCTCCTGCCTCAGTTTCCCCCTTCAAGGGACTTCTTCAATAACTTTCAAAACACTTTTTGAGAGTTATTGAACATTTCCCAGCCCTTCTTGGATCCTGGTTTATTAAATGAACATACATTCAAAATAAAATTCTCAGAACCCTCTTCAAGTCCATCCCTTATCAGTTCACTTCCAGGTCTTTCCTGCCTCTTTCCACTCCTCAAATTCCAGGGTGTTTTTTTTTCTGTAGCCTGCTCATTCTCAGAAGCCTCTATTCTCCTTGAGATAGATCTCTCTGTCCACCTTCTTTCTGCTCTTTATAGGGGAATCAGCCGATCCCTGCTCAGATGCGTCTGCTTAATAACTAGGGTTGGCTCGTCCCAGGATGCTAGCCTTTAAAAGAGCAAGCCACCCTGCTACCCTCTGTATGGGGAACACTGTCACATCAAAAACGGACAGTACCATAGCAATCTTTACATTAATATTTACAGGTAACACGGCAAGTTATTGTGCTAACCTTCCACTTCTAGGCCCCTGGGTTTAATCCTGGCTTATGTTACAAGTGAAAATGCGGATGGTAGTCTGATCTTAGTTTTCAGGAAATGTTTGTTCATTTTACAAGAATGTTCTATCCTTCAACATGACTGGAAGTTTCTTCTTATGAGAAGTCAAAGATTGCAAGGTGGGTGGGCGTACTAGGCAGGAGTGCAGTGGAATTAGAGCTGTTTGTGGAAGCTTATGAAGTTCTGCTAATCACAAGGCTGTTATTGCCTCACTTTTACAAGTATTTTTTATGAGACTACTTTTCTGTGTGGACTTGCCTACTGAAGTCTAAAATGTATTGTACTTGCTCAAGTGGTATAGTTAGTCAAGTGGTATAGCTTTTGCCAGTGTGTGTGTGTGTGTGTGTGTGTGTATAAAACACACTCATGTACATCACCGTGTACCAAATCAAACTGACAAATCAAACTTCAGAAGCTGTGGCTTTTTGATGATTAAGTGTTCAAATATGCTAAACCTATTTTTTATCATTTCTAAATGTGACAGCTAGTTTATACTCAAACAATTTTTGATATGTAGCATCCAAATTTACACTATGCCTGTGATAGTAATACATGTAGAAATTACCTTTGATGTGACAATTAGAGAGTTGAAAAATTCAAGGCAGAAATTACTTAACACCTCCAATAATTATAGAACATGAAGCATTATCCATTTCAAACACAGCAAGTCAGAGTTCAGAGCAGTGTGCAATGACAGGAAACATAAAAACTTGATTTCATTAACTTGCATCGATATAAAAAGAAGTTTGAATAACATGTACAAAGTTTGCAATTATAATAAGCCCTGTAATGTGACACTGTCTGCTGTCAACCACAAACTAAAATTCTAATTTACCAGACCATTACTGTGAAATATGCAAACAAATCACATTATTTTATACTAGATCTAAAGCAAAAGGATGATTCTATGTCACATCGCTTAATATCAGTAAATACTTGTATAAAATATTTGCATGGGAAACTGGCAATTGCTATAAGAAGTCTGTAATACATGACTGCTGGCAGGGAAGGAATTCAGAAACGTATTATCTTAAGGCTAGAATGCAGAACAAAGAGAAAATGACATTTTGTGCACAGGGTTACTGTCCTAGTTGCAGACATCTTCCACATCCATCTGGGTGAATCCATGAAGACTGAGGGATTTACACTCATTTATGTGTGGGCAAATGCCATCATCTATGGCTCAAGTGTAAATAATATTGTTGATTATTGTGTTGTTTGGGTGGGATTTTTAAAGCAGCGTAAGGGAGCTGTGCCCAGATCCTACTGAATTTCAGTTGCACAATTCAAGCACGTGTGTGCTAAATATTTGATATTAAAACAACAATTGAATACATATTTCTAAAATCTAACTTTTAATAAAAATCTAGAACTATTGTAGGATTAAACCATGTTTATTTTTACTCACATCTTCTACATGGGGCTTTTCAGATGTGAAGGCTTGCATTGAATTTAAAGTCACAGCGCTCTGAGGTAGCTTATAAAAGTCTCCACTGCTTGTTATCTCACAAGAGAACATTTTAAAATACATTGCTATTGTCACCCTCATAAGTAAAATATTTTCCCATTCATATGGTCTGCAGGCCTCTTGCAGCTAAATAACTTCGTCTCAGAAAATGAGTTAAATTTTAAGCTGATTGGCACCATAAACGTGTCAGGAATCAATATAAATAGAAGATCATTAAATATTGCGTAGGAAGATCTTTACTGAAATTTAAGATGTTCTACAACTATTGATAAAATGTCATCCTCGCTGTTTAAAAGATCCCAGTCACAGAATATTTACTTGATAAAAATAGCAGACTTAGAGTGAAGTGAGGTCTAAGGAAATAAAGCATTTGCCTTTATGGATTAAACCCAGTAGAATTTTCTCTCCCTTTCTTTTACAACCCTTTATACAATAGTAATTAATTTCACACAGATTCTTAAGAAACAAAAGGGTCTTTAAATGATAAAAAAATTGCATGTGTGAAAATGTTTAATTCTGTGATAAAATAAGAGACAAGTAAAAAATGAACACTTTGGAGAAAAGTACATTGCATTTTATGATGTTGTTTAAAGGGCTGGGTTCAAAAAGAAAGGGTTCTATATTGAATCCTCCAAAATATACAAACAGACATTTATGGGCACAGTTACCCATTTTTAGCTCTCATCCAGCTGGGACTCTTGAGATGTTATGTGAGAAGAGAGAGCGAGGTGGTGGATATATGTGCATACTGGGTTACTCATTGCTTTCTCCTCTTAAGCCCACCCTAATGCAATTGGATCTATGAGGATACAATGGCCTGCCTGCATGTAATTAGCTGCACCAATGTTTGTTCAAATATACCATTTTTGTGCATGGAGCATCGATCTTAAAACTATGATCTTAAAATATTGACATCATAAGTTCATGCAGCATGTATGCACATAAGGTGTCTCTATTAACTTCTTACTCCTGACATGTGGGAGGCATCATTTCTTTTTTGTCTCTTGCCCCCTGCCCATTCTGCCAGAACCTCCACCCACAGTTTCCTGCCATCCTTTCCACCCTCAACCTCTAGTTTTCAATTTTCTGTGGGGAGACCCTGAAACCTGGATTATGCCATGGAAAGCTGGTATAACCCAGAACTATATCAGTCCCTTTGTTTGTTCTTTGGATTTTCTGTCTCTCTATCTTATTTCTACCCTCTTCTTTCTGTCGCTGTATGTGGTCGTGTCATCCTCCTTTCCTTTTAAACCATCTTTCACACTAACACTTTTCCCATCCTACTTATCCTCTCTACCAACATCTGTTCCTTCTCCATTTCTTCAGGACAGCCAAAAGAAAAGCCACCATGCTGGAGAAGTTTTGTGTGAGAGTTGTGAGTGGACTAGGGGACTGGAGGCCAGAGGAAGAGGATCTGTACTTCAAGTATGGAGCAGATGTTTTGTCCTCTTACGGCTAAGAAATAGTAGAGAAATATCTGTTGCACTGAGAGGCGGAAGGGAGCCAGAAGAGTCCAGGTGATCATATTTCATGGAGCTCAGCAGAAATGAGAAGTATGTACATGTGTGGGAAAAGGATTTGTAAACCTGATCTAAAGACCAGGGCAGCCATGGCAAAAAAGGGGGATTCCTGGCACAGCAGGAGATATACAATGATAATACCTATCTTTTAGACTGCAATTTTCATCCTTGGTACTCAAAGAACTTTACAAAGGAGGTCACTACCATTATCACTATTTTACATCTAGAGAAACTGAGGCATAGGAAGGTGAAATGGTTTGCCCACAGTCACCCAGTAAACCACCAGAAGAGCTGGGATTTGAACCCAGGGTCTTCTGAGTCCCCCAGTCCAGTGCCCCAGGCAATGAGCGAAGCTACCTCTCCTAGGTGTACATAGTACAGCAGAGTCACCATCCACAAAGAATTAGATTTGCATGAGATAAATGCTGTACAATTTTGTTGTGTACGATACTTAGATTTTTGTATATTGTCTGTGTAAATAACTTCTATTAGAGGAGGTCAGGGTAACCATCTAACACAACATAGGTTCAAATGAAAATAATTACAAATACATATCAGGCTATCTGAGTGCAAAAAAAGACTAGAAAAACCAATTAAAAGTCATTAAACTAATGGCTAAAGTCTTGAGGAAAGAATATTAAAATGGAAGATGATTTATACTCCAGAACTGTTGGGGTTGAAGAGAGTAAAATGAATTACCTACCAAATGCACAGGGAGGAGAGGTTGTCTAATGGAAAGGTCAAAGAGTACTTTGAGATCAGATTAGAAAAAGAACACCAATAGACTGAGGTAGGGCCTGGATTAATACAGGGCAATATCAGGTTGGCAGAGACAGAGAGATCACAGACAGCTCAGAATGGAACACTGAAAGCATCTGTGTGCAGCAAGGAAAAGAGACTTATTTTAGATGTGCTGTTAGAGAAAATTAATGTTTGTAACACAAAGGTGTTTGGCCTGAAAAAGGTAGGATTTGTACAATTTCTAATTTCAGCCAACAAAGCACTCTGATTATGGATGTGTGTCTGAACTCCTAGTCATTGTAATTAATGGCTAAAGATCTAGGGAGTAACAAATAGAGAAATTTGGGTCAAGGGAAGTGGAAGAGACCTGTGAAATACTATAGTGCAGGGGTAGGCAACCTATGGCATGCATGCCAAAGGCGGCACGCGAGCTGATTTTCAGTGGCACTCACACTGCCAGGGGTCTGGCCACTGATCCGGGGGGCTCTGCATTTTAATTTCATTTTAAATGAAGCTTCTTAAACATTTAAAAAACCTTATTTACTTTACATACAATAGTTTAGTTATATATTATAGACTTATGGAAAGAGACCTTCTAAAAATGTTAAAATGTATTACTGGCACACGAAACCTTACATCAGACTGAATAACTGAAGACTCGGCACACCACTTCCAAAAGGTTGCCGACCCCAGCTATAGTGCCTTTACTAAACCAACATTTTTTGGACTATCTGCAGATAAGAGTCTCAAATTATGAAAATTTATGAGATCCCTTATTGAAGCAGATAGCAAAGCGTTACCAAAACATACATTAGAAATGGCTTTTCAAATTAGTTTCCAATGTTCAGATGTTCAAATTAGTCTCCTAAATTGTTCTCTCAGAGGAGTAAGATTTGGTATGTATAACCACACGTGCTGGAACTAGAGGTGCTGCTGCACCCCCTGGCTTGAAGTGGTTTCCATCATATAAAGGGCTTACAGTTTTGTTTAATGGCTCTCAGCACCCCTACTATACAAATTGTTCCAGCGCCCCCTTGTTTAACTGAGGCACAAGTCATACAAGAAATATAGATTCTGATTCTGCATCCAGATCTGATAGTATAGGCACCTGCACAAATTACTCAAGACACAGGCTCTGGTGCTAGTGTATCTCAGCACGGGCCTATACCATACTGACAGAACCTTATTCCAGAAGTAAGTCTATCTAGTAGGAACCCTGGTTTCAGCTGAGACCTTTAGATGCTACTGTCATACAGGAAGTGCATGACATGCTAGTCCACACTAGAGCTTACACCACTAGTGCAGAATAATGTACCATGTAGACAAGCCCTAACCCATCTCATCTGTGTCCAAAGTGGTCTGTGATATAAATACAGTCCCTTTCAAAACATCTTTCCATTAGCATTCCATATTCCTTACCATATTCAGGCTCTTTTCTTGTCCTGAGAACTGCTATGTCTTTATTAGCATGTTCTCCCTTCCCAGGCTCCTCTCTGCTTCTCCTTTCAACCATCACACCTAATCATACATCCTTTGAATCACAGTCATCCCTGGCCTCATACCACCATGGTACTTTTGTAAGTGGCTAGTGGTTCATTTGGCACTGATCAAAATTCATGGTTAACAGTTTCCTGTAACAATTTGTAGAAACAATGGGAATCACTTAGAACACATCTCTGAAAAACTGGGAGGCTGACATGTTCAATGTTTCCCTTTGCATTTCCACCAGAATTTCATATACTTAAGGATTTTGCCTATTGAGAAGCTCAAAAACCTTGTCAAATTACCTACTTATGTTATGGTTCCTACCTATACTCTTCTGCAAACATTATTATCTCTATTCTCAAACAGACCCTATAGTGGAGTTACCCCGCTCCTGCCCTGAAGGGCTTAAAACAGCCCTGGGAGACGACTGTGGCAGGAGAAAAGCTGGGCTGATTGGGAAAGCAGCCACATCTGCAGCCACTGCAACCAGGGCCTAGCTGGCCCTTATAAGAGGGCGGTTGGCCAGAAGGAAGAACAGACTCTCTCTCTAGCCACTTGAGAGAGAAGGATCTGACTGCCAGGGAAGCTGAGGAGGGTACCTAGTGTGGAGCAGTGTTGGGGAAGGGCAGAGGGAGCTGAGGAGCTCCAGCTTAGCTAAGCCCCAGGCTGCAGGACAAGTTAAGGGCCCACAAGGGTACTAGGGCTGCAGAGGGGCAGCCCAGGAATAGGCAGAGGCAGCTAATCAGCTCCCCCGCCTTGCCGATGATGAGCGGTTAACAGGCTGCCATCTGCCTCACTGAGTGGGGGCTAAATGGAAACTGGCATTAGCCACTGAGGGAAGGTGGGGATAGAGCACTGGGGGTTCCCATGGGAGGGGAGACCCAGAGTGAGGGGGTACTGCGATGGGCAGAACCCCTGGGCAAAGGGGACCAGGGTCTGGGAGGGACATGGGGGCCAGCGGCAGATGAGGCATCAGCCAGCAGAGGGCGCTCCAAAGCTGGAAAACAGCTAATTCCCTGGACAACCAGTAGGAGGCGCCACCCCAGTGAGTCTTCGCCCTGCCATACATGGTGGAGAATGCAGGCATAGGCAGTCTGCCCCTGATACAAGGGCCAAGGGCAAGGACTGTGGGACTATTGCCCAGACTTGAGAGACGTGCGGAACGGAATGTGGAGACAGATGAATTGGTATTGGAGAGTCTGTGTGGCCCGGTTTGCAGAGCAGCAAACAGGACTGTTTCAGCTGCTGTGGGAGAGGGCACATGGACCTCATGGGAGGCCAGGCACCTGGGGCTGGAGGCCAGTGCCATGGCCTAAAAACTGTTTCACCTGTGGGTGACAGGAACACTATAAACGGGATTGTCCTACTGGAATGGAATACAGAGGCCCCAACTGGAAAAAGGGGGAAGTGCGAGAACGCCCCCTGCGAAGTTAACGGGGGGGGGGGGGGCTCCAAATTTGTTGGGCCTGTGGGGAGCCAGGGCACAGGAAGAGGGACTGTCCTTGGGGGACTCACAGGACCTGGGCTAGCCCTGAGGTGGCCAAAGGAAGGCTGGGCATGTGCTTCCTGTGCCACAAGGGGGGGCATTTACGATGGCCGTCCCCCCAGCGAAGGAGGGGTAGGCAGGAGGGTCAGGCTGGGTCTGAAACTGCCCCAAAGGATGGGGTGGCGAAGACCAGGGCCCTCAAAAGGGGATTGTTGGGGGTAGAGTGGGAACCTGAGTAGAGAGGGGAACCCACATGGGAGCTGAGTGGGCTACGGTGGGGACCCAGACAATGGTGGCGGGGAGCAGTTGGCTCCAAATAGTGGAGAACCAGCAGCAGGAGAGGGATTCCCTGTGGGCCCAGCTGTGAGAGACACTGGGGTGATACTGATCCCCCATGCATTCTTAAGGGGAAGGGTGTGGAGTGGGGTGCTACTCCTGCTGCTCCTGCCCTGAAGGGCTTAAAACAGCTCTGGGAGAGGGCTGTGGCAGGGGAGAAACTGGGCTGATTTGGAAAGCAGCCACATCTGCAGCCAGTGCAATCAGGGCCCAGCTGGCCCCTATAAGAGGGCGGTTGGCCAGAAGGAAAAGCAGACTCTCTAGCCTCTTGAGAGAGAAGGATCTGCCTTCCAGGGAAGCTGAGGAGGGTACCTAGTGTGGAGCAGGTCTGGGGAAGGGCAGAGGGAGCTGGAGGGCTCCAGCTTAGCTAAGCGAAGCCCCAGGCTGCAAGACAACTTAAGGGCCCACAAGGGTACTAGGGCTGCAAAGGGGCAGCCCAGAAATAGGCAGAGGCAGTTGGTCAACTCCCCCTCCCCCTTGCCAATGATGAGTGGGTAACAGGCTGCCGTCTGCCTCAGTGAGAGGGGGCTAAATGGAGACTGGCAGTAGCCACTGAGGCAAGGTGGGGATAGGGTGTTGGTTGTTCCCTGGGAGGGGAGGCCCAGACAAACGGGGTACTGTGGTGGGCAGAACCCCTGGGCAAAGGACACTGGGGTCTGGGAGGGACATGGGTCCAGCAACAGGCGAGGCATCAGCTGGCAGAGGGCACACCAGAGCTGGAAAACAGCTAATTCCCTGGACAACCAGCAGGAGGCACCACACCAGTGAGTCTCGCCCTGCCACAGACCTCCTACTTTGGTTATGGGCTGAGAAAATGTTCTTCTCAACCAATCAAATTCCTTTTCCAGTTGCTTTGCAGTCTAACACCTTTTCTTGTAGATTACATGTCTTATTCACAGGTAGACTATTAGAGTACAGTGAAATATCCTTTATCCTTCATGGTAAAACTTGAATATAGCAGTGTGTGTGCTATGATAAAATGTTTTTGTACTTAAAAAAAAAAAGGCAAATTTTGCCTCTTTTGCCAGTGAAACTGTTAAGTGACCTTGTACTGTGTCACATTGGCGAGGGAGACAGGAAGGTCAGAGGATAAATTCTGCCTACTGAGATAGTTTTCTTCAGACATAATCTTAATCACATGACTAGCAGCACTCGGGAGTGCCAAGAGAGGAAAGTTTTTGTTAAAGTCCCAGAACATGGGAGAAGAAAAGTTTGGGAAAACTTCACCAAGGAATGAAATTTGCCTCTCTTCACAACCTCCCTTCAACTTCTTTTAATTAAAAAAAAGTTTTTTCTTTTTGAATGTGAAAATATGGAAATGTGAAAGTGCAAAGGAATGCGCTATGGGGAGATAGATCAGGGAAAGATTAAGCATTAGTGGGAGGAATTAGCAGGTCAGGCCAGGGCCCAACGCAGTATGAAGAAATGTACCTTTGGTCCCCCTCCTCTCCCACCCATGCTTCCCTGAAGTAGTCATTGCACACAGAGAAACAGCAGCAGTTGCACCAGAAAGGTGCTGGTTACAATGCTCATGTCTCAAGTGGCAGTATTGATATGAAGAATATGAGGCAAATAATCTGTTTTACAAAGTACACGTCAATGTGCAGATGACAAGCTGTTGGGGATATAGGGTCTTGTTTTTTAAGATACCACAAAGATTAGACAAGGAGGCTTAGATAAATTCCCTTTGGACTAAACTCATGTATTTTTGGTTTTGGAAGGGTTCAATGTGACTATTATTCATTTTACAGATGGCTTGAAAAATGCACTTACCCAGGGGGCAGGGTAAATCTAGACACTAACTGAGTGAATACATGTTTCCCAGACAACCCTGCTAGGTACCCTGTGAGTGCTGCTCATGCTGCTTCCACGCCGCCAGCTTCTGTTGATGGATGTACAGGTTCCTTTGACTGTCTTTAAGCAGAATGAGCAGAACAGCAATCACAGGAGTTCTTCCATGGGTGGTCTCCTGTGATTTGTGCACATCAGACAGACCAAAGAAGGGAGTCATCACAATCTGACATGCTGAAGAATGCACTTTGTTGCAAAGGGGAAAGAGATACAGTACTTGGCCTCATTAGGGACTTGATCTTGCAAGATGCTGAGCATTCCAGTCCAGCAAAGCACTCAAGCACATGATTACATGCTTAAAATGCAGACTGCAGAAACCTCTTAAAGGCAGAATGTATCTCTGACTTCCCTCTCAGCCTCTCTACTGTGAAACAGTACAAGGCTAATTTTCACTGAACACAGTGCAATTTCAGTTGAAGCCGATGGGACTAATCACTTGCTTAAAGTTAAGCACATGCACTATATTAGAATTCAAAACAACCTTGGCAAGTCAGGGAAGTGGTCTGAAATCAACAAGCTAAAATTCAATAAAAACCTTATTCAATAAAAGGAACCTGAGGGTCGAGGAAGCAGGACTCTCTTGCAAGGAGAGAATCCCATTGAACAAAACAAGCAGACTCTTGTAAAAGAAGACCTGAAAGGAAATTTAGGGGATCTTAATGCCACCCTGTTAATGGGCAGGAGAACCCACTTTGTTTATTGTTGATAGAAGCTTCTGATGATGATGAGCTTTTGATATCCTGGAAGAGGATGAGACTGGAGAAGTGTCCTATCCAAAGAACTAGGTTACAGAGCACAAAGACAAAGGACAAGCTTGTGAAGTGCAGAAAAATCGACCCAAGGGAGTGCTTGAGGCACAGATCAGGGCAACACCAACTCCTGATTCAAGGAGATGCTATGACTGTAAGTAGGGATGATTACAGGGGACCTAATAGTCTTTTAAATATATTAAGGGCTGTTATCAAGAGGACAGTGTTCAATTGTTCTCCATGTTCTTTGAAGGTAGAAAAAGAAGTATTTGGCTTCATATGCAGCAAGGAAGACCTAGGTTGGATATTAGGAAAATTTTTCTAACTGGAAGGTTAGTTAAGCACTATTATTATGGAATCTCTGTCATTGGAGGTTTTTAAGAACAGATGAAACAAACACCTGTCAGGGAAGGTATAGCGATACTTGGGCCAACACAGAGGAGTAGACTTTTTGAGTTCCCTTCCAGCCCTGAATTTCTATGTTTCTGTGCCTAACTGCTTTTGCTGGGTCATGATCAAAGTGACTTCAATGGAACCACGCTGATTGATGCCAGCTAAGAATCCAGCCCAATGGCTTCAACAGCAGTTGAGGATCTGCCCCTAAATCTACTAAATGAAAACATTCGTATAGTGTAGTAATCAGACTTTTCTCTCATCAGTAAAAACTCAAATGGATGCAGCATTCTCATGGAGGGGAAAATACAGCATGGAAAGGGCCTACAATAATTTTGCTTTCACATAAATCTATTTTTTCTCCTTTCATAAAATCTTGTTACCACAGACCAGTATCCAGATGATTCTATCACTTTTTCCCATATATGGAAATATATTCTGATCAGCTGCACAAAGACATTGAGAGGGGAAAATAATCAAAAGAGCATAATTGATTAGTAATGATGATTTTATTGTGGTAAAATGCAATGTTCAGTGAAGTTCCTTTATATTATAAACTAAGCCAGTCAGAAAACTCTAGCATCTTCACCACAGAAAGGCTCTCCTCCCAGAACCCAGGTTCCTATGGCTGTGATAAACCTTTACCGTGCGACATTGTGACCTTAAATACAATTACTTGAATGTGTAATTCTGTCAGTGACATTATAGCAATAGCTAGTTTATTTTTTCAGAATCTGGTTTGAAGACTGTAATTCCCATTAACTATACAGAAAAACATTAGAGGCAGCCTTGCAATGAGGTAGTGATATGACTTACAGTATTTTCAAATCTTTAATCATGTCTAAATAAATTGACCCACCATCTGGTTGCACTATCTAGTGCATAACAAGAATGTGTAATGGGATTTTCAAAAGTACTTAGGCACATAACTTGAGTGGATGGTAGGTACCTTGAAGCTTCTGAAAATCCTACTAATGAAAATTTGCACTCCTTACATACAATCAGGAAACTGAATGGAATGAACCTTCTCCTCTGCAGCTCAATTTGTTTTAATCTTTCTACTTTTTCATCTTTCTGCTTCATTGACTGTCCAGCTATTTTCAGACATCTGAAAGTAGGTACAACTTTTATCAGTGATTTGGGGTCAGGCAGAGGTTTGTTGCTTTTGTTTTTAAACAAAGAACAAAATCTGTTTTAAGCTTTTATACCTGGTCTTTCTCAATACTTACTTATTTCTCTAATCCTTAAAGTTAGTGATATTAATGTTAAATAACTTCATGTCAACTGGAAGAAATTCTGTGCTTGAAAAGTGATACTGTATATATAAAAATTGTTTGCACTCAGGTAAGGAGGGAAATGGTTTTTTTCAGTGTGAAGTTGGGCAAAACCTGCAATGCCCCATTTTTTGGTCTGTCTAACCCTATCTTCCTTAGTTTCAGCACTGCATGAATATTTAACTACTACTACTATTTTGCACTTAGACCCTTTTATCTGAGAATATCAAAGTGATTTCCAAATATTAATTACTATAAGCCTCACAAAGCCCCTTTGAATCAAAGAATCCTTGTAATGCAGCACTTGTTTTACTGGTGGCTTAAACTGAGGCTCAGAGGTTAAGTGACTTGCTTAAGGTCACATAACAAATCAGTGGCAGAGAAACTCGGGGCCCCTGCCTCTTGGTTACCTGCCCTACATAGGGTTGAAAATATTGCATTCAGAGAATTTCACTTAGAAAGTATTCCTTGTGTTTAAATGTGCAGGTCACATTAGACAAATGCTTATCACTCCTTTAATGTAGGGAAATGAATTCTTTAATGAATATGTCTGTAAAATATTGCTTCTCAAGAAAACTGTTTAAAAAAAAAAGCAGTGCATATGACTCAAAAGGTGACAATTAACATAAACATGGTTGTTCTGTGAATGGAGATGGTGGAATAAAAAACCAGTAATTGCTGCAGACTTCATTTTACATACAATGAAATATGCATGGCAGTACATATATCTGAACCTACATCATAATGTAATCTTGATTCATGAGTGGATGTCATCTGGAAATCAGTTTTGATAGATGTGTAAGAAAAACACCCACTGCAAGAAACAATCTAGGGCATATTTTTATTTAAACATCAGAAATAAACTGGCTGGAAATCACTTAAAAGAACAAATTGCTCCTGTTGGCAACAAACGTGATGCAACAGCTACAATCTAATTGCACTAATTCCCCTTTTAAATTAATGTAGTAATTTTTTAAAATTAATGACACTAACCTAATTAACGTATCCATGCTCATTTTTGGTCCTTGATCAACCCATTCTCCCTAAAATCATCCCTTTCAAAAGCAGTTTATTAGGTCTTATCAAATATTTCTACAAGTTCCTGAGAAACCTTCTTATTAATATAACTAATGAATAAAACTTCACCATGGTTAAATGATCTCTCAGTAGTATATTCTGTGCATACCAGAGTACATAATCTTAAAGCAGGAAAAAGATATTAAAGAGCAAATGATAAAGCTTTGATCCTTTGATATTTTTCAGATACGCACATTAAAAGAACCCCTGCAAATCTTTTCAGTGTTCTCATTTTACCATATTTAAATGCCCACCACCAACCTCGAGCTGTTAGTCTCTCTTTTTCCCCACCATTTCAGTCAGAAGGATCTGAGATTTTTAAAAAGGATTTGGTAATCCAATTTGAGACAGTTGACTGAGAAATCTAATTAACTGCTGAAAGACAATCTTTAAGGATAAAGTAAGACTCTGAGACTTGAAAGAAGAGAAACAAGCTAGTTCTGTAGCCTAAAACTATCTCAAAAGCACAAATGTTTATCAGACCTATATTATGTTTAAACTTGTCCTTCAGTTAGGATTAAATTGTGAAAGGAATATGTGTCAATAGTCTTTTATAGAAATCTAATATTTAGATACACACAAAGCTATAATGGACGGACACAGTCTTAAAATCTAATGATCATCTTGACAAAAGAGATTCTAATAAAATCTATTTTTTACAAAAGGGCCCACTTTGTTTACTGGGGTCATGGCAATGACTATTGAAATGGATGTTTAGTTAGATAATTTTTGAAGACACTCAGTAGTTCAACTCATTGAGACATTCCTATATTTTATTTTATTTTCATCTTCATTTGTAAGAAAAAGCCAATTCCTGTCTTGAAAACCATGTTATTTCACATGGCAAGAAATATATTGGTTGCTGAGTCTGTCAGTGGGGAAAATAAAAACCCGACTGATTTGTGGTACTGAGTGATAATTTGTGGTAATGGTCAGGAAATTAAATGGCAACCTGTTTGTCCACATACTGTTGTTGGTATTTGTGTCTCTTGAGAGGAATCTATTATTCTTAAAATCCCACCCATACCTCTTATAAGGTGATATTTGTTCTTAAATCTCAAGGTGCTTTTCACTGGACATAAATGTTGTTATCCTCATTTTACACTTGGGGAAATGAGGTACAGAGAGGCAAAGTGACTTGCCCATGGTCCTCCAACAAGCTAGTAGCAGAGCTGGGAGTAGAACTGAGCTCTCTTGAGTCCTAGTCCAGTGCTTTATCCATTAGGTTGTTCTACTGCCAGTGCAGAAATGCACATTTTCACAAATGACAATTCAATGCCCATATACACTAGTAACAAGCAGCCTCACTGAAATTTGCAATCAAGCTGCCCTGCTGAACTCTTCTCTTAAAATCAAACAAGTTATGTTTATATAAAATACAATGTGTTAGGGCAGCATTTGTCTATTTTTTCAGATTGGCGACCTTGTACTTGAAGTTAAATATTTTGGCATCCCTTAATATTGTTTAAGGTAATTTTTGTGTGTTTTCTGAGAGGTGGACAGAGAATAATTGATCTTGAAGTGTGTGGCAATCTGCTGAGGTTCTCAGAACTCGGAATTACTGTGATCTTTCTCAGCCACAGCCTGTGAGAGTTTTGCTACTGTTAAATTGCATGATAACTCTCTGACACAGCAGCTTGTCTGCCTTGCTCGCAAGCTCTTCAGGACTCCTCCAGTCCAAGCCTTGTCTTGCAAGTAACAAACAATAAATCCCCAAAGACATCTCCCTGCAGTGTCCAGCCCTTTCACTGAACACTCACAGATACTGTATATTGCTCCTTAAGCTAATCGGCTGCAAAGTTAAACTGAAGTTAACACACACTTCCCTTCAATAAGTGCACTGAATTTATTTGAAGTAAAACAACTTTATTTAAGACAAGGACATAGGATTAAGTGATATCAAGTGTGAGGAATAAAGTTAGGGTTACAAGCAAACAAAAGTTAAAAGTATGTTATCAAGACTAAAATATTATTTACCAAATTACAAACTCTTGTTCAAAGAAATGTTTCTCACTGGCATGGCTGACCAGACTCTCTGGCCAGGACCCTTCACGGATCTCAAAGTGCTCGAATCCTTTCTCTGTCCAGGTGAAGGATATCAAAATGGCTTTTTCTCTCCTTATATCTTCCAAAGTTCATTGACTCCGCTTCAAGAGGCAGAGAACCCTCCTGGGGGGTCAGCTTGTTGTGCCCGCAAGGGAGGCTGACAACATGTTAAATTTTGCAGTCCTTTCCCCCACCTTGATATAGGTAAGAGGCTATCTCCCACATTTGCTAGGGTGATCGTTTTGTTTATCTTTCATGGAATTGTACTTTCAGTGTCTCTTCCTGAAGATCAGGCTGGTCAGACAAGCAAATATACATTTCTTTGTCTAGGGCAGACTGGGTTTATGCATTGATTGCCAAACACATTTTAAAAACATAATTCTGGCAAATATTTGTAACTCTTTGAACACACCCTGCACATACATCATATGATGATTTTTTGGGACCATCGTGTTAACACTTTGTATAGGATAGCTTACATGATGCATTTTAGGTACAGATTAGGACAGCAGTGTAGTGAATATGTCAAACCTCAGAAGCTGCAGACACAGAGTAGTAAAGCACTGATGGGCCTCTGTCACAAAGAGTAAGGATGTGCAGAGAGTGAGATTTTCTTTCTTTAGATTGTAATAAAATTTTCAACAAGTACATTGTGACCCCGAGTCAAAGACCTGGTTAGGATATCTTGCAGACTCTAATGTCTTTACTTGTAGTATATTATTCAGCAAGCCACTTAATCATGTGCTTAAGTTCATCCCTATTCAATACAGCAGTCAAGCACCTGCTTAAAGTTAAGCATGTGGTTAGGTGCTTTGCTTAATCTGGGCCTACATATCTCTGTGTAGAATTCCAGATATGGCATTGTACCTGGTAAGCACCAAGAGATAAAGCTGGAACTTGAGCTGTGTGGAAAACTGTTAGTGTCTATAGACGGTAGTTGTTTTTCTTCACTAAATACCTCCTACTTAAGACTGACTGACTGTCTTTTGACACAGAATGAAATACTATTTGGAATTCATAATAAGATGGCACAGTTGGACCTTGTGGCTGATGGTGATATGAGAAAGAAAACTAGTTTTATTTTCCACTACCAGAACGACTTTCAGTTAGGACCATTTTATTTGGGATGAGCAAATAAGATAGTCAAGTCACTAAGGTAGAACATAGACGGCACAGAACACCAGGTGTGATTTCTGAGGAGTCTTTCTGAACATAACCACATTTTTACAATCTGACATAATTTGTAGTGTAAACTATGCTTTTCATGAACTTAAACCCTACATAAATATTTTCTCTGTCTAAAAATGGATCAGGAGCAAACTCTTTCTGTATAAAAATAATTTACTAGACTGGAGTGCCACCCTGTGTGAGCTGTCTCTTACCCACTCCTATTTTACCCCTTCCCATTCTCCTTAATCAGATGCTAAGACCTCTCCCCCAACAATTAACTCTTTACCCTATTCTTTTTTGTTCTTGTTTCCTTCCATGTCTCATATCCTCAGTTTCTCTCGGCTCCTTTCTCTTTAGCTTTAAAATAAGCTCCTTTGAAGTCCCCTCCCTCCTTTTTCTCCCTTATCCCCCCATCTCCCTCCACCAATCCTTATTCCATTGCTGCTTTTATTATTATTTAATATGTATATTACTATACAGACTATAAGCTTCAGTTAGGGACCTGGGGTAGGTATGGTAAAGACATATAGTAAAGAGATAGTCCCTGTCCTAAAGGACTTGCACTCTGTTAATGACAAGACACATCAGGAGGATGAAATGGACAGGTATAGATCTGGGGAGGATGGGTGTGGTAGGAATGATAGGTGTATATTTTCATGTAGACAAACTATGCACAACATAGAATTCTCTACCTAACTGGATGTCATCGTAGTAGGGTTGTGTAAACACAACAGTAGAAGAGAGTTCTAAGAAGAAATTTGAAATGGGATCTGTCTTATGCATTATTTTTTTATTTGAGTGTTTGTTGTGCACAAGAAGCATGGTGGGAGAAAGTATGAAAATGTCTGTGGGTGAACTGGACTAACAGGCAGCAGAGGCAGGACAGACTAGCATTACAAGAGCAACAATTAGTGATTCAAATTAATGTTAAGTTAGGTGGGGCTCAGTACTGAAGTGCTTTGAAACTGAGGGGGATAATTGTGTGTTATATCTGATGGATGTAATGAAGAAGGTGGAGCTGGCATTGTGCCTGAAAGAGGGGAGTGACAATCAGCAATAAGAAAAAAAAATATTTTGATGGCAGCAGTTTGAATGAACTTGAGAGCAAGATTTCAGTCAACAAGGCAAAAGAAGAAAAGACTGCAGTATCCAATGACTGAGATAAGGACCTGAACAAAATTGTTGGTGCTGGAAGGACCATATTCATTACTGGTCGCTCAGTCAGAATCTAGCCCAGAGAATGGTAAGCCTCTCATTTATTTCAGAAAATAACAAACAATGGTGAAGAAAACTAAATTGATTTCTTTTAGCAGGTAAACCATAAGTAATTGCACATGTACAAAAGGAATCAGTCATTTGCCTCCTCCTCCCCACACCATAATAGCAGGTTTACAAGACAATATGCAGCACATTAAGAGAGATTTTTTTGTATTCTTTATTGGTGCTTGTTAATGTGCAGTATGTCGGGGCATGACAGCAGAAACCAGATTACAAAACAGCTATGTTTTAGAAAGGTTTACAGCATTTAGATGCTAAAAATAAATGTATATTATCATGAATAGAATTTGAAAAAGAAAAATGGACAAATACATAATACCTTCCATTATATCAAGTTCCTGTTCTTAAAGCTTCAGAATACTTGGATCAAAATATGAAGAAGTCACATCAACATGAGAAAATAATTAACAGTGAACAGACACAGAGTATACTGCTTGTTTCCTCATGCTTGTGCCTTTTCTGGTTGTAGCTATAAGTGGAAATACCAAAATGCCATCAAAAACTAAACAGCCTAAGGTAGCTGGATTTTTTCATAATGATCACTATCACAATAGTAATCACATTCCTTGTCTAAGATGGTTGCATTTCACAATATCTGAAGATGCTTCTGATCTGAAGAAGATTTCTGTCATATCAATAGCAGGCCAGTTTTACATTGGTTTAATAGCAACAAAGAGAAAGGGATCTGCAAATAAAATCAATGTATCAGGCGGACAACTGAATTGAAATAGATGGTAAGACAATTTTTATGTTCCTAAACAAAATATAGTATATTTAAAAAGAGTTGTGTTGGTGAAAGGATAGCCAGCTAAATGGTTTAGTTAAAATAATGTAACTTGGATTAAATTAATCTTCTTCAAGAGTTCTGTGAGAGAGAGTCTAAGGTATGTCACCAAATTTCATGGCAAAGGAAAATTTTAAGCATGGGAAATCAATGCTACCTCAGTAAACAGCTAAGATGGAAACTAGATACATCCAGCATGAGGATGTGATCTAACAAATCAAGAAGACAGGATTAAACAATTAGAAGTCAGTTACCTTCATTGGGTAGGAGTGTTTATGAAAGTGGAGATCCAAATGGCCTTTGAAATTCTGTACTTGGAGACATCTAATACATGAGACTTGGAAAACCAGTCAGGAGAAGGATATGAGGAATTCCTCTGGACACACATGGAAGAGGCTGTGTCAGGGCTAATTAGGAAATGATCATGTGGGACTTATGTTTAGAAGTGAAAGAAAAGAAAATCTTACCCTATATATATCTAAGCCGAGAATGCCTGTCTAATTTAGTTTATAAGAGTAACGCTAGATAAATTATGCAAAGAACTTGTTTTGCTAGGATTTTCTCTATCTTCAATCACATTTTAGGAAAACTGCTGTTTTGTGGGTAACTTGACACAGATGACCCCAAAGAGACAAGATTCCTTTTGCCTCTAAAGAGAGGATCTGGAAGGTAAGTCATTTCTGGAGACTAACCACCTCTCGTGATCTGTTATACAGGGCATAGACATACATATTCCTTGCTCTTGAAGTGTATCACATAAGGGGTGTAGCTAGCAAACATAGGTGGGGTGGGGGGAAGGGGAGCCTAAAGAGCAGGGAGAATATGTGAATTGGTGAGAGTGCAGGTGACAAGTTCAAAAACACACACAAGTTCTCAACTGCACAAGGAGGGGGAGGACTAAGTTGCCCCTAATTGTGTATGACATGATAGGAAAAAGTTATCTTCTTATTTTTAAAGACAGCCTTTTTCATGATGTTTTGCTGGACTTTTCCAGACCAGGAAAGATATGTGAGAAAATAGGGTGGTGGCTGAAAATCTGAGTTCAATTTGAGTTTTGAATGAAGCTCCAAGTCAGATGGTGGTGATGTTACGGCAGTGCCCAGAAAACACAAACAGGATTGAAGATTTATTGTGGTAGGCTGTGTATGATGATGTGGAAGTATTTTGTTTAGCTCTAATATGGATCAAGCTAATTTGTTGTGACATCTGAAGGATAGATTAGGATTATCCATCCCAATGTTAAATCTTACTTGCCAGAACTCTGAACTTCTTCACTTACAAATTTGTAAATGTTGCACAGATTTGAAAATTTCAAACAAATGTTAAAATAGGAACTACCTGAGTGAATTTTACACTTAATGAAAGTGAGCTTCTTCTAGAACAAGTGCATGCTGGCCTTTTCTGGCCAAAGCATGAAAAATAACACTGGGATTCTTAATAACTGACTGTCTTTAGACGCTTGTGTCTTCAGCTTCCAGTCCAAATAACAAGTAGTAACGAATGTCACCTTGAAGGTCGACTGCCAAAAGAAGTCAGAATGGCAGCCACACACTAGTATAAATGTATATTGTTTGGGTTTTTCACTATCATTTCTGTGAAAGCAATGGAAATGCTATAAAAAATAATGCTAGGAATAGGCAGTGTGAGTTATTTTTATTTATGACAAACCACAGATCCAAGAGTCATAAAGGAACAATGGTCACCTGTTAACTTATTGACATTTGTCTGATAGACTAGAGCCCTGAATCCTATTACAAATTTCATATCCATCCACATATAGATAAATCAAAGTCATGCTGTGGATGCTTGCAGACTGGTTTATTACTTTTTAATAGAGATTTCAATTATAGAACTATTAGAAGCAAAGAAAAATAAATACTATGATCTAGTTAAAATAATGCCACTTAAAAGAGTAACTGGTCAGAAAAGAAGTTTAATAAAACTGATTTGTTTGAAATGTTAAATTTATCTGCCACTGCCTGGTTTAAAAGAATGTAGTTTGGGTTTTTGTTATACTGTATCCATCTTAAGTGTGCTAAAATGCTAAACTGTATAGTCTGTATATATAATTTTATGATGCATTATTAATGGATGCTGTGCTGTACAGAATCACAAGATTGGGGACATGTGGGAACAAGTAGTTTAATTTTGCAAAAAAGTTATTACTATTCATAAATAATGTGGTTGTAATGATTCTATTCACAATTACTTGTTATGCATGTATATATGCCAAATATTTTAGAATCAATTGAGACTACTTTTAAAAAGTGCACAGAAACACTTGTGTGGTTATAATGTACTGTATATCTGTGCTGGCGAAAATCATATTTTATATCTGTTAAACCATCAGATAATGATATTAATATGTAAAGTGGAAAAAGAGCTCAGATTTTGGAATCTTTTAAAATGGGAAAATAAGTTATATGGAAGCTGGCCAAGTTACCTGTGCTGTCACAGTTCACTGCCTACTTTCTGCCCTCCTTCATATGACTGCTTTGAACTGAAGTAAATTAAAATGGCTGTACACACAGGGAGGGGTTCATAAATTACCTGAATTGTTCTTATTGTGATTGTAAAACCCATGCTTTGCAGGTGGGTATCCCATAGTGACTTATACTATGAAACTTTTTCTATCTCCCTCTCACTTTATATTCCAATAGTTTAAATATATATACATGAAAATATACAGCATAAGAAACCCTCTACCATGGCTACATATTTAAATAGTAAAATAAAGCCAGTTTTATTAACATTGACAATCTTTAATAGTTTTGCTTAGAGAATAACTGGATGGCTGTTCTTGAAGTGAAAAGTACATCTTCCTCCTTAATTTACCTATTTGTGTTCAAGTGAGGTAATGTGCATCTACCCTCCACACTAAGTTCAGGCTCTGAGCCAGGTTTAAGCCCAAGCCCCCCTTCTATCCTCTCAAAAATCAGTTTGACCTGGGTCAGCGAGCACTCAGGACCCGGGTCATAGAACCCTGCTGGTGAATGGATCAAGGGGTAAGTGTCCGAGCCCTGTCATTTTGCAAGATGGATGAAACTCCAGCCACTGACCTGTCAGAAGGTTTGCATAATGCAGTATGGGTGTGCAAATGCAGCTCTGAGACCTCCGTCCAATAATTTTAAGCTGCGATCAGGACCGGTTCTAGGCACCAGCAAAGCAAGCATGTGCTTGAGGCAGCATACTTCCAGGGGTGGCATTCCGGCCATCCTTTTCTTCCCCAGGAAAAATCCAACCATGTAAGAAGAAAAAAATGCGTGAAGATCAAAAAAATCTCCAATAGTGTGATAGAAGCATGACGTGAAAAATACTGTCATGTCGTGACACAGTCACTCATAATGTGAACATACATAAATGTGTAAATGTTAACGGTTATTGATTGATTAAATCAGGAATCACAATTATTTGCATGTACTGTGTCTCCCTATCGGTGCCATTCGTGCCAATTTCCATGTCGTGTTGGTGCCAGTGATTATTGGGCTAAAATGCTCGGACAAAACCAAAAATTACTTTCTGATGCTGCCTACTGTCAACAAAGAGAGAAATGGCAAAAACAATTAGAAAAACTATCTCGTACTTCAAATAAGTATTTTTAAAAAGTCGACAATCAAGGAGAAAGCTCTAAGCAATGCACTGAAAGTGATTATTCATCAACTGATGAAGACCAATCGAACTAGAGATTATCTTTATCAACTGATAAAGATGAACAACATTCTGACCAAAGATTATCTTCGCTAACTGATAAAGACGAACAATCACAATCCATCCAAAGATTTACTTCTTCAGCTGAAGAGTCGAGAAACGAAGAACTGTTATCCAAATCTAAAACTGAAGAACAAAATACCGTTCAAATGAAGGATTTGAAGAAATTGTCAAAGAAGCAACAACAATAGCAGAGGATCTTGATTTTGAACTGATGTTTGTCCTTCAACAATTCATTCGTCCTCGGAAAAAAACAAGACAGTTTTGTTATGAGGCTCATGATGATCCTATTCTCAATCCAAAAGAAAGGTTTAAAGTTGAATGTTTCTGTTGTATTTCTGATGTACCTATAACTTCCACTGAAGAAAGATTTTTATCAGTTGCATGGTCATTGTGAAACTTTTCAATTTTTATACGATATTGGAAACATTAAAAATCAGTTTTCCAAAGAAGACCTCATGAAGCACTGTCAAGACCTACATTTAGCGCTCAGTACTGATAAGGCTGCTGACATTGATGGAGTAGAATTGTATGATGAATTAATAGCTTCATCTGAGCTAATAAGTCCTAAAACTCCTTTAAAAGTATTAAGTATCAGAGGGTTATCCATGTTAGTCTGGATCTGTAAAAGCAGCAAAGAGTCTTGTGGCACCTTATAGACTAACAAGTTTTGGAGCATGAGTTTTCATGGGTAAATACCCACTTCGTCGGATGCGTGTATCTGACGAAGTTGGTATTAACCCACAAAAGCTCATGCTCCAAAACTTCTGTTAGTCTATAAGGTGCCACAGGACTTTTTACTGCTTTTAAAAGTTTTAGAATTTATAGCAAGAAATGATTTTTTTTCACCCCAAACACTGTTATAGCATTACTCGTTCTTTTCACATTGCCAGCATCAGTGCCTTCTGGTGAGCGCAAGTTCTCAAAACTGAAATTACTAAATTGTTTGAGGTCCACCATTTCTCAGTCATTTGTCAGGGCTCACATTAATTTCAACTGAAAATACCATTGCAAAAAATTTGATTTCACTGAATTATTAAAAGACTACACAAGTATAAAAAACCAGAAACATTCAGTTCATATAAATTATTTTAATTTATGAGAAACTGGGTATACTAAGTCTGCAAGCCCTGATACTGCAGGTTTACAATAGTCAGAACAGTATGCTGTTTTTATCACATATGCTGTAATATGTGTACATGTACATTCACACAGACTGGAGTGAGCTAGCAATAGAATGGTATGTTGCTTACATATCTTCTTGCATTTGTTAGTTTGTCTTTGGCTTGGAGGGCTATTTTCATATAACTTTTTGTTCTGAAATACTTTAAAGCAGGAAAGAATCTCTATTTATTGTACAGGGCCAAATCCTAACATTTTTACTTGGTTTTTATTGATTCCTTACACAGAAAATTTCTAACCAAATTCAGTGAAATTTTGCTTGCAAAAGAACGTCAGGCCACTCATTCATGCCTGTGTGTGAATCTACGAGAGAGTGTTAAAAGGAAGGAAATGTGCAGATGTTTTTTCCTTACAGAAATTTCTTCACAATCATTCTAGCAGGAAGTGTGTGATTCCTAAGCACCAAACCACAGAAGTGGTCAAAGACATCTGTACAGATCTTTGGGCATCAGCTCTTTGTATGTGTTTTAGCTCTGCCCCCCTTCCCACTGCAGTTCTGACCTTATTCATTGGGAGCACAGTTTCAATGGAGCCAGGCTGGAACAGTCATTCTTATCTGCAACTGTAACTGGCCCTCTTTTATAGGGGGAATCCCACTGTGGAAATCTTAGGGCATGGAAATGTAATACAATTTCAGTCTCCCTGAGTTCTCCATTATCACTGGGGATCAAACTGTCCTCTGACCCATTCCACCTACAGGCACTGGCATAGATCTCCAAAGCATCCACTGATTCCAAGCAGAAGTGCAGGGGAGTACACATTGATGCAGGTGGCCGAGCCCTCGACCCCTTCCATGCAGAAAGAGGAGAGCTATGTGCAGAGGGTCAAGTGCTCTCAAGGTATACAAGTAAAGGGGACCTAAAACAGGTTTAAAAGGATAACTGCCTGCACACAGTTTTAAATGAGAATAGTGTAAAACAGAAGCTAAATCTAAATGCAATTAAAATATGGAGAGAGATGAGGAACAATTACCTAAGGTGGCATTTCTAAATCCTAGATGCTTCACTGGCAACTTTATTTCTAACAAAATTTTGCTAATATCCATAGCAAGAACTACTTGATAGAATACTTAAAGTATAGAATGTCCTTGGAGGTGGGGAAAGGAGAGAAAAAAATTTCAATAGAAAAACACTACATCTTTTTATGTACTATGCTCCTCACTAGTCACCTAATTTCTTTTAGACTACTGATTAATCCTCCTAGAGATCAAAATGATCAGCAACTTGGAATAGTTTCTCTCCCAGCAAAGCAGAAGAGCCTGCTAAAGGTAGGGAAAAAAAGATGACTTAACTGTCCTAGGGGGAATCAGAATACTAAGATTAGCAAGGATATGTAGGACTGCTAGAAAATCATAGATGCCTTTACAAAAAGAAATGGTTGAAGCCTTGTCTAAATCTTCTCAAACTGGCAATCTAGGCCTGAAGTATTCTGTGTGTGTGTGTGTCTATATAGCTCTTTATATATTTATCTATCCATTTATGCACATATATTCAATATAAATTAATAAATATTCAGTGTTAATTTGTGAATATATTATATTTACATATAGAATTGGCCTTTGGAGACTGCCTATGGTGCCATTGGCTTCCTGATTTTAGAGACCAAGAAATTCCAGAGCTAATCTCTGCATTTCCTATATATATTCCTATATATAGGAAAGTTTCTAATTTTTTTTTTCCTTGCAAAAATATCTTGAAAGCTATAGTATCAGGGTTAGATCTTTAGTTGATTTTCGTAAAGATCATGCATTATTTATGGTTGACACCAGAGTGACCTAAGTTTGTCCTTTTGAGCCCACTAATTTACAGCTATGGATTCCCTGAGTTTAGGGAAGGAGAACTAAACCAGTTCAAAGTTTGTAGAAGGGGTAGTGCTGCTGCTGCTGCTAGGACTAGGATGCTACTATACTATCCCAGCTACGTTGTATCTGACAAGGCTTTGGAGCAGAGCCCAGAACTGGAGTGCAGAGCAGCTCCAGGGCAGTGGAGCTGCAGGTTTTTGCCTGGAGCTGGAGCAGAGCAGGAGCACAGCTCCAAAGCCCTGGTATCTGGTTTGTCTGCTAATCATAAGTAGAGACAGCTTAATAACATATGAGGCATTAGGAGCCTGGGACAAGACAGGCTGAAGGGCCTAGGGGCAGAATGGGAGTCAGGTTTGGATGGGGCATAAGCAGAGGGTTCTGTAATGCCTAGGGTGACCACACGTCCCATTTTGGCAGGGACAGTCCCATTTTAAAGTCCTGTCCCAGCCATCCTGACTTTTTGGCAAAAGCGGGCATTTGTCTCGTTTGCACTTGCCAACTTGATCAATTGGCAAGAGCAAACGGACAAATGTCCACCTTTTGCAAAAAAAGTGGTGCAGAGGAACGTGCAGGAGGATGAGCAGCAATGGCAGCCTCACACAGCTGTGGTGGCAGGGCTTTGGTGGGGGGATAGGCAGGGCTCGGGTGAGCAGCGCTGCCGGTCCCAGCCTTGTGTGGAGGTGGGGGACAGGCAGGACTTGGGCAACTAGCTACACCAGCCCTGCGCAACGAGCAGGGCTCTGGCCAGCCCTGTGTGGGGAGGGGGGCTCAGGCGAGTGGCTTAGGCCAGCCCCATGTTTGTGGGGGCAAAAGCTTGGGCTAGCCCCACACAGTGTACCATTTTCCCCTTTGGGAAATATGGTCTCTCTAGTGAAGCCTCAAAAAGTGGAATAGGATCCAGGATTCCTGAGTCCCAACACTTCTCTCCTATCTAGCAAATAACTGTGAAATCCACTTGCAAAATGTCTGTCTCCAAACTCCCTAGTGATAGCAACATGTAGGTGATAGCAATCTTCAGCTGTTACACCATACTTTGTTACCTCATGTGACAGAGGAATGCACTACTGATCTAAAGATTCCAACCTTGCTGATGTGAGAGGTCAGTTTGGTTCTGCTTGATTGTTGTGTTTTTATTTTTGGTAAAATTGTTAAAGACTTAAGATATTGCATCAATGATAAGCTAGGAAATGCCTGAATGATGGTTGCCTGTGAAATGCTCCCATGTGAATTTGCATTATGATACAGTCTTTAATTATGTGATTATATACTATTTTTTTTCTTGTGCAGGATAAATTGTGTTCACTGAATGAACTCAATCCTCATCCATCAATGTTTAAGTAGACCTTATTTCCTGATTTTTGCATGCTTAACTTACTAACCTTCATGTTCTTTCAATGTATTTTTTGGTATGTAATATATGTATGGGTTAAAAGAGAGAGAGAAAATACAATGGTGGTGATTACTTAAATCTTGCCTTTAAGGTGAGCCCATGCATGAAGTTTTCTTGTAGCTACAGTTTTGATGAGAGAGGAACAGCTGAATGGGGCCTCACAGAACTGATACCCCAGAAATGGCCTTTTGCTTTTTCAGGCAACCTGGGGATATAAAAAGCTTGTGAGGGACCAAAATCTCTGCTTTTTCTGTATGAAGGCAAACTTTATTTCCACTGCACAGAAAGTCTGGGATGGAATTTTGTGTAGCTTGTACAACAAACTTCATGGGCTTTCCTACCACCATTTCTTTTCTGTTGGAGAGGCAGCTGGACCCTATAATTTTACATTTAGCCTTCACTTCTGCTGTTGTGTATTAGCTTTTATTTTTTGCCAGTCTGTGTTGGATTTATAATTAATTCAAACAAAAAATCATTAACCTTGAATAAAATTTGCTAGACTGCATGTCTTCCACCAACACAAACACACTACCCCTCCTCTCATTCATTCCCTTTCAACTCTTCCCTTCCACCACTCATAGCCCCATATCACCAACCTCTTCCTGAACAACCAGTGGTCACCCTGAAACTCCAGCCTTGTTTATTGGTTTTATATGTTTGTGTTTTGATGATTAATACAATTTTAATTAGTCTTTCATAAATTACATTGTTCTATTCCTGGTTTTATATTGGTAAGTATAATGGAGGTATGGTGACAGGTTGTTCATGGTATATATGTCATAAATGGAGGATCATTGTTCGTGTTCACTGGGTTCAGAGTTAAGACTTCTTTGTCTGCCTTGTATTGCATGGATTTGCAGACCCTCTATGATGAAAGAGCTAAATCTAAGAGTCCTAACACTCAGACCCTGTTCTTTAACTACAACATCCCTCTGTCCTGTTAGGAGCTGGGAATAAGTGTAAGACTGTCAGTCACTACATATGTTTTCTGCCTTTTGAGGAGGTTAGACTGCTTTTCTCTCTTAAACTGGATGTTCCATTTCATAGTGTCTGTCTCGTGCCACACCATTGAAAGGATTTGGTGGGTAATATTTAAAACCTTGCGTTTTGCTTGATAGATCACTTTGACCAACTACTCCTACCCACTAGCCTACTTTTGAGTCTTCCCATTAACTTGTCTGATACTGGAACAGCTGACTATATTTCCTTTCCTGAGTTGCTGTCCTGTACTTCAAGGTGGAACTGTACACGTTATTGCCAAAGGGGAGAAAACAATAACCCTGGGTTGGTGATCCCGTCCAGGATAATGCGTAATTTAGTTGCTCAGAAGAGAGAGGAAGCAAGCACCTCCGCTCTTTCCAGAACATGTGTTCCAAACTAGAGCTGGTCAGGATGCTTCTGTTAAAAGGCTTTTCTGATGGAAAATAGTTTTGGCAAAATCAAAATTGTCCACTGAACAATTTTTAAGTTGCCAATTTTTTTTTATTTTTCCATTGAGAAAATTGTAATAAATATATTTCACTTCAGGTTGGTTTGTTGTGAATTGGAATATACTGTTCTACTGAATAGGCTCAAACTATTTTATTTTAAATCCATTCATCAAAACATAAAACTGCATATCCCTATCAGCACATTGCCTTATGGGCATGTAGTTTGGGCCCCCATTCTCTTCTATGGGCTACTCCCCCTAAAAACTACATCTCCCATAACGTAATGTAAATCTCCTGCTAACCAAGCTGCATTGTGCATCATGGAGTCACATGACTCTGGGGGTATTAGAGGAAGGGCGCTCTGGCCAGGGAGCTGGGGGGAAATTGGGGCATCGCTTTTGACCTACAACTTCCATGAGGCAATGCACCACAATCAGAAAACAGTTTAATGTTGTATAAACTTGTACTAACTTGAAACAAAACATTTTAATTTGAGTTTTGTCAAAATGTTTTGATCCAAAATGTTGGAATAAAATATTTTAACACCTGTAAATTATTTTATTTTATTTTTTTCTGAATTTTCAGTTTGGGAAAAAATTAAACATTTCAACTTTCTATCTTGATATAGTATGAAACCAAATGTTGAAATGTCAGAATTTCCTGTATGATGGAAATTTTGAATTTTGCTCAGCTCTTAACCAAACATAGGTTTTTGCTGTTTGACACTTTCTACTTTTTGTAGAGTGGGTTTACAAGCAACATCTATTGCCACTCATTTGATCTCTGCAGGCTACTGTGCCTTCATATCTGTTTTGTCTACTCCAAGTTCTGCTCTCAAAAGGGGTGGTTAAAGTAGATCAAACTGGCACAGTAGATCAGGATGTTATAATCTATGTCCTCTGCGCCCATTCAGGCAATAGCTCCTTGCTGAAGAGTCAAGGTCCCAGCCATGGGGCACCATAAATCTGTCTCTTTCTAAAATCAACATTTCCAAAATTGTTTTGAAGATATTTATTTCTTAGCTTTGTGCAAACTAGATAGTTCGATCACTACCATTTGTTGTCAGATGCTACCGGTGTGGTGCTCTGCTCTGTTCAATGTTGATATCAGTCGTCTGCGTGCGTGTGTTCCCTCTGTGTGCTGTCCCAGCTCTGTTTAGATAGCTGATACAGCAGACCCCGAGAGAACCTCCAATGACCACACACTCTAGTAAGGTAGGAAGGCACTTTGGCCAGGTTATTGTCAAACGAAGCACAATGATATTTCCCTCTAGACTTTACTCTACAAGACATACTACGAATATGTGCCCCCTGGCAATGGACTCAGTTCAGTCAGTGGCAGGACTTTCCACTGCCCCCTAGGCTGGACAAAGACACTGCCCCAGGGATGCATTCTTTTACACAGGTACAAACAAGTTACACATCACACCTGACGTATTGAGGTCAACCCCTCTACGTAGCAAGGTACAACCCCTCTACGTAGTAAGGTGCCGCCTCTCACCTTGTACATGTTGGTTCGAACAAAACAACTCCTATCCATCATATTACCCTTTTGGCCCTGTCATTGGGATGGGTCAGCCTGTTCCTTGTTATCTGTGTGGAATGTGCAAGTATGTGAATGTTCTGATCTCTAGTGTTCAGTACCTTTTAGGTACGTATCTTCTTGCAGCATCAGCCCTTTCCTTGCCAGCTTCTGTGAGCAGGGCCTGCCTCTGGCTCACAGCTTCACTTTCTTTATGTTAGCAAAGTCTTGACCATTACTTTAGTTCAGGTCTTAGGCCTCATACCAGGCCTCTGATACCAAGGTTTATATCTCAGGGCCTCCTCTTACTACATTCCCCCACTTTTTGTCTTTTTATGGAGAGGATGTTTACCCATCATCCCGGAAAAGCATAATGCATTGACTAAAGATAAACCGTGATGTGATTATCTTAGTTTACCATCCATTCACTCATACCCCATCTGTCTTTTTAGTCTGCACATTCCCTCGTACGACTATTAGGCAGATTTTATTATCCAATTATTTTTTAGTCCCTTATGGTGGGCCTAGGAATGTTAGGCCCGGGACCATGACTGAGGAATGTAGTATTATGATTGAGCCTTAGAGGCACTCCCAAATAATTAATATATATGAATTATATGGATATGGCATATATATTTGTAGTGTGTATAGGCATATACAGTGGTGAGCTTGAGCCGGTTTCCACTGGTTCGTGGGAACCAGTTGTTAAATTTAGAAACCCTTTTAGAACCGGTTGTAAAGGGCCTTCAAATTTAACAAAAGCTCCAGCAGCTCCCTGCCCCACCCTGCCCCCGGCCCCAGCTCACCTGGCTTCAGCTCTGCCTCTGCCTCCATCTCTGAAGGCTCCCCCTCCGGACTTCCTGCCAATCAGCTGTTAGCGCGGGAAGCCTGGGAGGGCTGAGAAGGAAGCAGCAGCTTCCTGCATGTGAGCTGGGGCGGGGGGTACAAGGAGGGCTCTAGGTGCCGTGCGTCTCCGGTCCCGGCCTTAGCCTTGGCCCCGGCCCCAACTCCAACTGGCCAGCCGGGTGGCATGGCTCTGGGCTGGCCCCCGACTCTAGTGGGGCAGTGCGGCCCCGACCCTGATCCCGACTCCGGCCGGATGGCATGGCTCCAGGCCGGCCCCCAACCCCAACTCTGGCCGGGCAGCATGGCTCCAGGCAGCGTGGTAAGGGGGGCAGGGAGCAGGGAGGGGGTGTTGGATAGAGGGTGGGGGGTGGATTAGGGTCAGGACTTGGGGTGGTCAGAGGGCAGGGAACAGGGGAATTGAATGGGGGCAAGGGTCCCGGGGGGGCAGTCAGGAAGGAGGAGGGGTTGGATGAGGCGGTGGGAGGAAGTCAGGGGCAGGGGTTCCAGGGGCAGTCAGGACAGAGAGAAGGGTTGGTTGAATGGGGCAGGGGTTCCGGGGGGCCATCAGGAATAAGAGGAGGAGTTGGATGGGGTGGCAGGGGGCAGTTAGGGGACAGAGAAGGGGGGTGGATGGGGCAGGGGTCCTGGGGGTGGTGTGTCAGGCAACGTGGGAGGTTGGATGGGGCAGGAGTCCCGGGGGGTGGCGGGGATGACCCCCTTGTGGGGTGAGGAGGAGGGAACCAGTTGTTAATATTTTGGCAGCTCATCACTGGGCATATATGTATAGTATGTATGTGTACATATGACGTCAACTTATATCCAATCGTAATCATGTTTTTTCCAGTCTGCCGTTGTACTCTCACCCTTTTACTTTGGTGACAGAGATAGAAACACACTCTTATTAGGGCAATTCCAGTGACCAGCTCTCTTTTCATTAGTAGTAAGCTAAGTGTTTTGAAATACTGGAATAGGGATTGTGATAGTGTGTTCCACAGTGTATATGAGAAGTAAAACAGAAATTTGGAGTAGCAACACTACCACTGAGGCCTTTATATATAAATATATTGTAATTAGTTACTACATGTACTGTCCATTCATGTTATAGGTTATCCTTACTGATAGTTGTCACCCTCTGGTAAGCTTTACTGTGCAGGAAACAGAAGTGGCTAGCTTCTGTATTCCATTGGTTGAACTGCTCTGTGATACACCAATAGTTGATGGAGATACAGTTGTTTTTTATGGATGCTGTCTTCCAGTTAACCTACTGAACAGACAGTAACCAATTTATTAAATATTGCTGTGTCCGGATTTAATATTGGTACCCAGACACTGAACAAGATTGTTTTGAATAACATGTGCCTCAGTTAGGATGCAGTGTCACTGACCCAAATGATGACTGGTATTAAAAGGGAATTTGTTTACCCAATTTGTAGTTACTATGTTACTTAATTCTTTTACCAATTTGTTTTTTCCTTGCCTTTATGTTGTTGGCTGCTATTTGTTTGTTGATTTTTACCTGTGTGATGGTTAAACAGTTTAGCAAGGTGATGCACATTGTACATGTTGTACAGCAATAATACAATACAGCAATAATTCAGTACAATGATAATACAGTAGTACAGCAATAATCAAGTTGTTTTTACACAGTAACCAAGTTGAAATTAAATGACAGTTTTCCTGGTCGAGCTGGTTTTTTTCTGGTTTTTAGCTAATTGTTAACTTAATTGTCCAGTTATGGTAGGTAGAGGTGTATTTGACCAGTCTCTTATTTGTAAAGCACTTCATTTTTCTTTTCTTGATGCTTGGGGGTTTCTTCACTGTATGCTGAGTCTTCAGGGTGTGATATTTTCTGGTGTCTCGTCTGTGGAATGCAACTTAAACAACTTTTGTTAGTTAACATAGTAAAGTTTTTTTGTTTGTTTTCAGTAACCCAAAGTTAATACACAGTTTGAACTTAGTTTGTTTGCAATGTAATAAGAAAGATGTAATAGGGACCAAGTCTTTTATAACACAACTTATACTTTTGCAATTGTTGTAGAGACATTCATTTTCATTCGGGGTGCATCGCTAATGTTTCATACTAAATGTAATGCTTAACTGCTAAAATAAATGCTCACAATCTTCCATGAGAAGGTATATTGCTTTCCCTTGCTGAACACTTTGTCTTTAGTAAGATTATTTTAACAAGCTTTTTAGAGTTAATTTGCTTGTGATACTAATTTTACTCGTTAACTGTTTAGAAGCACAAACTTTAACAACCATTGCTCCCCATTAACATAACATAATAAAAGAAAAGCATATAAAATTAAACCAAAATAAATTTTAAATACAGATACATGCAAATACTTTGAGGGTATTTGAGGGTATACTTTCATGATGCTTTGTTATGTTTGGGAGCCAAAGGTGGAAACCTGTTGAAAATGTGGAAACCTGTTGAAATTGTTTGGTTAGCTTTATGCATAAATTGTTTTAAAACATTTTGGTTATAACATTCTTTTAACTATATTTAAAAGTGCAAACAAGTTTATAAAAAGCCCAAACAAGAATTGTGATTGATAAAAGAGAATTCTTTTTGTTTGCAATTGCATTATGTGTTGAGACAGAAATATATGTACATATATTTGTAACTGAAACCTTTTTGAACTTTGCACAAAAAATTGGTATTAATAATACTATGATTATACCCCAACCATGATTTTAAAATAGTGTGGTACCACAGCTACATGTATTTTTTTAAAAGGGTATAAAATAGGCTTTTGTTGCAACAAAATAAAAATAATTAAAAAATAGTCACGTGACATACACAACATAGACACAAGACACACACATGACATACAGGACAAAATTACAATTAAAAACAAATGGCGCCAGAATTCTATTCATAACTATACAAAATAACATAACAAAAGTAAAAGGGGTTACATTTGGATAAACAAGTTATTACCTTATTTAAAACTTGTAACATAAATTGATAAAAATATATTAATATTTGCCAAATGTATTGTATTAATTTGGTAACAAGGATTTTTGCATTACTTTATATTTAACATTATTTTAAAACTCTGCTGTATAGAAATAAGAAAAGCCCATGTTTCAAATATTAGTTAGTGGTTAGGATTAGAAGCACAGAGTGCATTTCTGTTGCTTGGCAATCATATCTTCAAGAAAGTTAGGAATAATAACAGCTGTTGCATTCCTGAAGGGTTAAAATAATTAATTTACTGGACTTATTTAAAGTTTTTACCTTGTTTTCTTTTTGTTTCTTTTGTTCTGTTTTTAATTGCTTTATCTTTTGGAGATTTTCTCTAAAAACTATAACTTTTAACTTTTAAAACAAAAAGAGAGCAGAAGTGAGGAGAGGTGGGGGAAAGGGGAGGAGGCGTGAAGAGAAACCTAGGAAGGTAGTGAGGCCTGAGCCAAGAAAGATTAACTCCATCAAGATATTTGAAAGTACAGGCACAGCAGCAAGTTTAGCAAACTGAGAAAGCATATAAAGGACAAAACTTAACCAGTATGTGTAAATATTTGAGAAAGAAGGTTATATTTTTAGATATGAGTACGGAGTGTGATTCTGTGGGTCAAAGCAATTGGGAGCCTGCACAGTTGGGAATTGCGCCCCTGGTTTTTATCTTGGCTCTGAAAGGAGATTGGGGGTAGTTACCTGCTCTTGTAAAACCTGAATTTGTTCCCCCAGTGTCTGTTGCTTTTGTGTGCATGCCAAATGGATAGTGGGAGTGCCCTTATTTGCTGCAGTTAACTGTTTTTGGGCAACTCCATGTGTTAATACATCAAATCTGAGTGTTAACCCGCTTAATTTCAGTTTTTTACTTTGAAATTTTTTTTTATTCCTTCCCCTGCGATCGAGTCGCAGTTCCTGTCTCCTGATGTGCTCTGTGAACTGTTCCATTTTTTAGTTCATCTGATTTACCAATTCAATGAGAGTATTGTTTGCTACTCTTTCCTTCTGCGCATTTACTTGTTCCATTCTGACAGGCACCAGTCTAGGTCTCAGTTTAAGTTTAACTGCAACCTGGCTTTTATCATAAGGTGGTGGTTGCAATGCAGAGGACCCCATTTCATCTTTTAATTTTACTAGGGCCACCTTTTTCCACTTCTGTCCCCATTCTTCAGGCACAGGGTAGCTACCTGAAGCCTGCTGTTTCCCACCGATATTTATAACAGGGGGCAGCACATGTATTTTTTGTAGGTTCCTTGCAGCTGTTTCCAGTGTTTCACTCTGTTCCTGTACTGGTTGTCTCTGGGCTGCTTGCCACCCTGCAAGCGGGGTGGGAGAACTCCAGGGCTGTGTAGCTTCTTTTGATTCTTCTAATTCTTTCTTTGTTACTGTTACTTGCCCTACCAAATTTGTGGCTTGGTGTTTCAACCATCTCACTACCATAGACATTAGTTGCAGAATTCTTGCTTTTTTACTTTTATTTTTTAGAGCCATTGCTCTCTATATGCCAGTCCATGTTTCCCCATTTTTAAATTCATATGGACCCCCCTTACTGTCAATCCAGCGGGTCCATGAGTTATCAAATACTGTGGGGATAAAAAGGGAGGGGATAAGGGGGTTCCCTAGTTCGAGGTTTTCTGCCATGGTAGATCGCGATTCCAACAGCGGACAGCTCGCTTACTCACCAGATCAGCGGTCAGAGTCATCAGTGTTGTCAGACGCTACCGGTGTGGTTCTCTGCTCTGTTCAATGTTGATATCAATTGGCTGCATGCGTGTGTTCCCTCTGTGTGCTGTCACAGCTCTGCGCAGATAGCTGACACAGCAGACCCCGAGAAAACTCCCAATGACCACACACTCTAGTAAGGTGGGAAGGCACTTCGGCCAGGTTTATTGTCAAACGAAGCACAATGATATTTCCCTCTAGACTTTACTCTACAGGACATACTACGAATATGTGCCCCTGGCAATGGACTCAGCTCAGTCAGTGGCAGGACTTTCCACTGCCCCCTAGGCTGGACAAAGACACTGCCCCAGGGATGCATTCTTTTACACAGGTACAAACAAGTTACTCATCACCCCTGACGTATTGAGGTCATCCCCTCTACTTAGCAAGGTACAACCCCTCTACGTAGTAAGGTGCCGCCTCTCACCTTGTACATGTTGGTTCGAACAAAACAACTCTATCTATCATATTACCCTTTTGGCCTTGTCATTGGGATGGGTCAACTTGTTCCTTGTTATCTGTGTGGAGTGTACAAGTATGCAAATGTTCTGATATCTGGTGTCCAATACCTTTTAGGTATGTCTCTTTTTGCAGCATCAGCCCTTTCCTTGCCAGCTTCTGTGAGCAGGGCCTGCCTCTGGCTCATGGCTTAACTTTGCTTTATGTTAGCAAAGTCTTGACCATTACTTTAGTTCAGGTCTTAGGCCTCATACCAGGCCTCTGATACCAAGGTTTATATCTCAGGGCCTCCTCTTACTACACCATTAATGCTGTTAACTTATTCCTTTGCACCTTGCTAACATAATAAGTAATCTCACAACATTTTCTTATTCATGAGATGAAGAAAACTAAATAACAAATGTTTTAGCCATCCAGGGAACAATTAAACTGTAAGGCCAAATCTCATTTTATGATATTTCTATTAAAATCTAAGGTGCTTAAAGAAACTTTTTGGTAGAAAAGTACATCTCTGAGGAAATGTATATAGTTGGATAAATTCACATATATATATGATTTTTTTAAAGTTTTGTTAGTAAAAAATAGTGGTATATAAAATCATTGTGTATGCTCTTAGTAAATCTAAGAACACTGTATAAAAATTAAGCATGATAATTGTGAAGGTATATTAGATTTTATTAATAAGAATTAGCTAATGTGTTGATAATAGTTTAAATGTCTAGGACGATGCTTAAAATAAACTAGAATACTCTAACCAGTTGGAGATAAGACATTTCATAATGAACCTTTAAGCAGTTTAAAATTATGCTAATTAACTGAAAGACAAAAGTACCTCCTTCACATCTAACTCAACTCTTCTAAACTGTTAATCTTGCCTAGAAATTCAGCTTGTAATCTTATATTCTACTTGCTTAAAATGCATTACTATCTTTAATCAGTTCCCAATCTTAGGCTGTTAACTCCTCAAATCAGAGCTAATCCTATCTGCTCTGCACTGTGGAATAATTATATTGGTTGATTCAGGTAGCTCTGCTTTGTTATGTATTATTATAATCATTATCAGTTAGCTCTGTGTACCTAAACACCGATTATTTTCAAATTGTAGTGATTATGTGACTGTGAAGTTGCCTAAAAATCATGCTTATCATCAAAATACTATTTTCTTAGGTCAGAAGTAAACATAGTAATAATGGTCTAGCTGTTATGTAAATTAATTAATTATAGTGTCCTATCCAACTTACATAGATTCATCTTAATTTTTAGTTTATAAGAGTTTTAATATTGAGTTAAATTATCATTGCACTACATTTACTTCATTGAGTTTATCCTTGGTTATCTGGTAGTATACTTTTATCTTCAGCTGTTGAATTATGTTACTAATGCTTAGCTATAAGTTGAACTTAATAAGGGTTAGCAACTTGTTGATGCTATGTAATTAAGAGAACATCATTCTGGCTAATGTTCATAGGTTTTGAATTTTATACTCAGATTTATTACATGAGTCCATTCAATATAGATAACCAACCTTGTTTTAATTTACTTAATATTTTAAAATTTCATGTTTAGTTAATCATCTGTTTTAAGAGTTGCTACATTGTATCACTCCTTTTTATCTGGTGTATCTGATTTAATTGTTTGGGATTTTTTTGTCATGTTTATCATTTTGCTATCATTTTCTTTATTTCAGTTGTTTTGAGGTATCTCTTAGTGTACAGGAAAAAAAATTCTTGGTAAATTTGTAGTGCCGTTAACTATAATCAACAATTACATCTGGGTTTGATTTCCCTGGAGTAGTCATATGAGAACCAATTAATAATTCTGTCTAATTATTGTTTCTCCCAATTACCAATTTTGCAAATTATTTTCTTTTGGTAATTTTGACTTCAAAAATTATCTGGCATCCAACCCCTTTCTATCCGAAAGATGTATTGATTCCCTATCCCCTTAGGTGCTCCCAGTCCCATTTCTATACATGCATTAAGATTCAACCAGGAGATAAAAACTAAATTGATAAACTGGGGATGGAGAGAGGAAAGTGTCAGAGTTTTTTTCTCAAAATTCTAAAATGCATGTATCTGAAATGATGACATTTCAGATAAATCAAAAGACACACTTATTTAAATCAATTTTCTATTAATCTGCCACCTTCTGTCTGCCAACAACTATCTGAGAGAAGATGGTATTTTGTGACTGATAAAAGATCTTCTTTCCCTTTCCCCTAACAATGAAGGAAAAGCCAAAGGATGGAACAGATTTCCTTTAGAGGAGAAGATATGGATGGGTAATCCTAGAGGAGGCATGTATCTATCTCTGATAGGTGATGCATGTCCTCCACCTACTGCCAGGAAGGCTGCAGCACCAAAATCTCCTTTAGCCAGGCACCAGCTATTCCTCATGCTCCCACTTCAGGGTTCCTTACTGGGCAAGTTCTCATCAGCTTAGGAGCAGCATTTCTTTAAGAAAGTGAAGAAAGGATAGTGTAGTAGCTAGAGCATTTGATTGGGACTTGGGAGACCAGGATTCAATTCCCAGCTCAGGCTCAGACTGTATGTGACCTTGGACAAGTCACGTAACTTACCCTCGGTCTGTTTGCCGTCTGTAAAATGGGGATAGTATTTCCCCTCCTCACAACAGTATTATAAGGATAAATTGTATTAATGATTGTGATGTGCTCAATTATTATTGTGAGGAAAGCCGCATAAATACCTAGATAAGGACAGGAAGGGAGTTCTCATGCTTTTCTTAAAGATGGGGAACTTCATTCCCCTTGCTTTAACAGCTCGCCTAAATAAAACTATCCTGATTACTGCACTATATAAATTTATTACTGCCTATCAGATTTGTGGTATAATGTGTCAAAAGTTACACAATGGTTAGGGCTCAATTTAGTTGTGATGAGGTGGCCCTGCTTCTTTCACCAACTTAAACTTAAACTAAAGAAGCCAGGAAGAAAATAAAAATAGCTGTTCATATTTTGTTCCCTTTTTTACTGAAATTTGTGATACCTGTCACTGTGAGTTTCTGGATTGCTATCAGCATCTGCAGCAGAAGCAATATCTTCTGGTTGGGCAGGAAAGGAGATGAAAGTAAAATAGCGAGATTCCTAATTGTGCTGTGAATGCCCTGTTGAACTGGTAAAGCAGTAATGTAGCTGACATATGGTCTGTACTGCAGATGGATTAGTAGTGATACATATGCAGTTAATTATAAAGGGTGTGCAGGGGGTTGATTTGATATTTGCCACTCACCATCAAAGCCAAAACGTGTAGAAGTCCCCCACTGTTCTTCCACTTAGTGTGTGAGGGGAAGGGGGAAGAGATACAGATAGACATGTCCTCTGCAATAAGCTCAGTGCTTCAAACAGACTTTAGTTTCATTTTTTGTCCATATTTAAAGCAACTCAGTTTCCCCTCCTTTCACCACAACTTCCCATGGGTTTAAGTAGCCACAAGTTATTACATTACAGTGCATAGTTTCTATTTTTTTATACGAAGAGGGATGAGGAAGATTATTAAGGGCAATTGGAAGCTTAATTATTATTCATCAGGCCTTCTGTTGTAACGATATAAGTGCCTCTTGTGATAATGATTAAAATGGGAATGAGGGGGAAGAACATGGGCTGAAATAGAGAAAGAACAGGTTAAAGAATGTTTAGATGACTTAGATTCAAATTGTCAGGGCCTGATGAAATTCATCCTAGAATACTTAAGGAACTAGCTAAAGCAGTCTTGGAACCATTAGCAATTATCTTCAGGAACTCAAGGAGGTCCCAGAGGATTGGAGAAAGGAAAACATAGCACCTATGAAAAGGGAAACCAACAGGACCTGGAAAATTAGAGACTGTCAGCCTAACTTTAATTCCTGGAAAGATTATTAAAAAATTAATTTGTAAGCACCTAGAAGATAAAAGATTGTAAGGAATAGCCAGCATTGATTTCTCAAGAAAAAATCATGCCAAACCAACCTAATTTCCTTCTTTGACAGGGTTGCTGCCTAGCAGATGCACGGGAAGCAACAGATATGATATTTCTTGAATTTAGTAAGGCTTTTGATGCTGTCAAAAGCAAACTAGAAAAATATGATCTAGATGAAATTACTATAAGGTGGGTGCACAATTGGTTGAAAGACCATACTCAGAGGTTTGATATCAATGGTTTGTTGTCAGTCTGGGAGAGCATATTTGGTGGGGTCCTGCAGTGGTCAGTCCTCGTCCAGTACTATTCAATATTTTCATTAATAACCTTAATAGAATGAAGAGTGTAATCATAAAATTTGCAGATGACACCAAGCTATGAGGAAGCACTTTGGAGGACAGGACTAAAATTCAAAATGGTCTTGACCAATTGGAGAATTGGTCTGAATTCAATAAGATGGAATTCAATAAGATGAATTTCAATAAAGACAAGTGCAAAATATTTCAAGTAAGGAGGAACCATCAAATCTCCAACTACAAAGTGGGGAATGACTGGCTAGGTGGTAATATTGCTGAAAGGACCTGGAGGTTATAGTGAATCACAAATTGAATACGAGTCAACAATGTGATGCAGTTGCAAAAAAGACTACTATAATTCTGGGGTGTATTAACATGAGTGTTGTATGTAAGAAAGGGGAGGTAATTGTCTCACTTTGTTTGGCTCTTAGCAGGAGTATTGTGTCCGGTTTTGGGTGCCATGCTTTAGGAAGGATGTGGACAAACTGGAGGGAGTCCAGAGGAGAACAACAAAAATGATAAAAGGTTTAGAAAACATAATCTATGAGGAAAGTTTTAAAAAAAAACCCTGGGAATGTTTAGTCCTGAGAAAAGAAGACTGAAGAGGGACTTGATAACAATTTTCAAATAAGTTAAGGTCTGTTTTAAAGAGGACTGTGATCAGTTGTTCTCCATGTCCATGGAATGTGAAATAAGATGTAATGGGCTTAATGTGCAGCAAGGAAGATTTAGGTTAGCTTTTAGAGAAAAACTTTGTTATTATAAGAGTAGTTATAGGCTTTCAATGGAGGTTGTAGAATCCCCATCATTGGAGGTTTTTAAGAACAAGTTGGACAAACACTAGTCAGGGATAGTATAAGTTTACTTACTCCTGCCTCAGTACAGGAGGCTGGACTCAGTGACTTCTCAAGTTCCCTTCCAGCCCTATAGTTTGATTCTATGTCCCCTTTAGTGATTTATTGTTAGATGCTGGGAAGAGAAGGAAGCAATGATTAATGTGTGCATAAGTTTCAACTTCCTAAAAATAGGAAGAATATTATTTGAAATTAAATGAGTAAAAATGTGCAGAGCTTTCACATATGACTATGTTACACAGCCTACTATAGCCATTCATTTATATAAAAGCACACAATCTTGATTTTTTTTTCCATGGAAAAGTCATTTTGTGCCAAATTAGTCAATTTCAAAGTAGAAGCCCTCCCCTGACATTTTTGGAGTTAAGCTGAACTGGTCTCTATAAAAGTGAACTTTTATTAAGCACATTGCCTGTATTTTAGCTACACAGCTTGATTTCTATCAATTTTATCATCAAGTAGGTGAGAGGGAGAGAGCAGAATAGTGACACTGTAATGAATTTAAACTAATGGATATTTTGAGCCTTATCTTTATGGAGAACAATCATGGCTCCAAAAAATCAAAAAATCTACACACATGAAACTAGTCAATTTTTTTATAAAATAGTTTGAGTTTTTGAAACCAACAATATTTTAGATAATATTCCTTCAGTGTCTCAACTATAAAAAAAAATCAGCAAGAAATTATTTCTCATTTTTAACTTTTAACTACTGATGATGATATTAAAATGGACCACGTGCCGGGTTTATTTACAGTTATACAAAGTTGTATGTAATTTAGCTTAAGTCAATTATACCTAGCAATTGTAATATCTGAATCTAATTTATTCTCCTCAAGGAATACAAGCCATGTTTTAAGGTTCGGGATTGTTGTATTACGTTATTTTCTTGCACAAAAAGGAACTCTATACTTTCATCATGAATTATTTCAGGTTGAGGTGAACAGAAAAAGAAGTCAATAAATTCTTCATGAGAAAGCATGTGTATCACTTCTGTAGCATGCTGCATCTCTCTGCTTTAGAAGATGTCAGCTTGCCAGTACAGATCAGTACACTGTTTAGATATTTAAAGGTGAAGTACAACAAAAGGGGGGAAAACAAAAATTACGTTGTTACTTACACCACAGGGATCAAGTTCAGTTCAGGAGACTTAGAAATCTGCCTCTTCACAACAGCCCCTTATCAAACCTTGTCTTGCTAATCCCCTATCAAATTTCCCCCTTTGTGTCACCCTAGAACTACCATCCATTCAAATTTCTCCTGCCTCTGTTTTGCACTGTGTTTTCCAGATGGCTTCCCAGGCAAGCAGTCTTTGTTCCCAAATCTCACCCCATCATTTAAAGATTGTGTGGATCAGCTGCTTCTCTCCTCCATATTTAATTCTCACATGCCCAGCTACACAATATGGTCTGAGGAATTGTGAAGTTATGTTCAGATTTGATTTAAAATAAAAGTTAATGCTGCCAATTGTCTATTCTCTATTCATGGTAAAACAAAGCTTCCATCTGTTTTAGTCCCACCTAACTATATCTGAGCAAAATAAGATTAATTTAGAATGTCTGTGCCTGCTTATGCTACAACTGACTTTGGCCCAATATACCTGCTTCTTGGATGGCATCTCCAACAATTGTCCTACTATAGTAATCCTTTACAGAAAAGTCCATATGGATCTTATTAAGGAGTGTAAACATTTACACCGTAACCATTTTTAATCCTGCTTAAGTCAGATTTAATGACAGTATCCTGTCTCACTGATTTTACTTCATTTCTTCCCAGAGCATTGCTGCATGATGTTTTGAAAAGATTCATATGATCTCTCATTAACTACATCTGTAAAGATTTTAATACACGTAGTTCTCCATACTTTCCAATTGACCCACCAAGTTTTACTTTGTTTTTAATCTTTAAATTTGAAATGGTTCTAATGTAAGTCTCTTAACATCTGATAGATAAGAAACAAATCTTCAATAGTATAGAATCAGGCAAAGTTTGCTACCATAAGGCAGTTTCATATTACTTAGCAGTTAAGAATCACAGCATAGCCTACCTAGGGACATATTGGGCTGTTATGAGTATATTTATTAGCAACCATGGGAAATACAATTCACATGTTGACCCAAAAATTATTGACTAAGGGTGTTTGCTTTTCTTATTTTGCTCTTTAACAAAGTAAATCTAAATTCAGATTCTTCTTCATCATCTATTTATTCAAAGAAGGGTAGCTGATTCTGTTTTATCAAGCTAAATTTAAAAGTACAAACTGTAAGTCCTTCTCTTCATACTAATAAACAAAATATCTACCTATTATAAATCACAAAGGGAACATTTCTTAGTGTTGTTACATGTAGCAGATGTGAATCTCCATTGACTTCCACTGGCCATCATGTACACAGCTGTGTACAACATGTTTCAGCATCAAGATCTTCCATAATGTGTGAAGAGGTAGAATAATATATAGAAGATAAGTTAGGGACAGTTAAGGCTATTACATACTGAATATATTGTCATTTCTACTACTTTCTCTGTTCCCTTTGAAGTAACATGTTTTATATTTATTGTATAAAACTTGCTATTGCCGCTTTATTATAATATGTATAGAATAGATTGTAGCGCAAACAGGAGCATCTCATACAAGAGAGATTCACACATATAGTTTTCTCAGAATTGCACTTTTGGAGTGGTGGGTGTTTGTTGATTTCTTCCCGTAGACCTGGCCTTGGATTTGGGGCTAAACTCCAAGGTCTGTCTTGCTGGCCACTGACCTAGAGATGGCTTATGACATCCTGGACCACATTGCATAAATTAACTTGGAGAGGGGGAAATAATGCTAAAAATGTAAGTGTCCAAGCTGTGTGGACTGCTTTCAAAAGGTATTCCATGGGAGTTATGGAATAAATGCATAAATATTTCAGAATGTAAGCTTAAATAAATAAATAAAAACTATGCCCCAGTCCTGCAAAGACGCTAATTGCCCTTATTCATGTGAGTAGTCCTAGTGACTCCAATGGAACACCGATTAAAAGTTTGCAGGATAAAGTCCATTGCCTGATATAAAAACTCCAAAGAGGTACAGAACACCATCTTTCATCTAATGGGTTGCAAACTCAGAAAACTCAGGCATGACTATTTTATTCTCATTAACTATTTCACTGCTGATTGTTTTAGCAAAAACATGTAGCTACTTCGGGTTTGTTGGAGGAACTTGAGTAGGGACCCACTTCCTTCTTCTCTTCAGTTGTGTTTGATACAAAGAGAGAACACATTGAAATTACATGTCTAAACATTGCTTTTAATACACATTTTAAACAGTATTTTTTTATTTAAGAATCACTGGAATTATTGCAAGGAATGCATTGTGTGTCTGCTCCTGTAACTGATTTGTTAGTGGCTCATGAAGCCACCCAGAGTATGGGTGGGCTCCTCTATGATGTTATATACTCATTCTTTGCAGCATGAGACACTGAATTTAGAGGTTGAGTGGAGGTGCTCTGGGATTACAAAAACAATGTATAGCCTATGCAAGTTCTACATGATGTAACTTTTCTTGTTCTTTGTTGCAAAGAAATAGGCATAGGTTTGTAGAAGTTCCTTGTGTTGAATCAAACAAGTGTTTGGGTTATTTGCTTGGATTTTCTTCCATTCTCCTTTTATTTTGTTCCAAATTGTCCAAGAACAATGACAATGTATGGAGGTGGTGAAGTGTAAAAGGCATTGCAGTGGAACACTAATTGGGAAGTGGTTGTAGTGCCTCATGAATACTTCCGTTAATTGTCATCTTGATTGAGTAGACTAGAGTAGAGTTTTCTCTAAGTAAGCTTTGGAATTTCAAAGGGTCCAAGAGTTTTCAGGAGTGGACTATTGTTATGGCTTGTTCTAAACTTGGAGTGTGGAGAGTTTGGATTTTTCCATAAAGGAGAAAGTTGTTTGATCAGGACAACAGATAGTTTGTGTTTCTTATGCCCAAGTCCAGCCTGAGGAGCCAGTCCAGGGTTTGGCAGGCAGTGGATTTTGATTGAGAAGATTGTCTGTCTGTGAGACCTCGTATGGTGAGGAGTTTTGATAAGATCTTGGTGCTGTCAAATCAGAGGCATTTTTCATGTAAACACCAATATTTCCAAAGACAATGAACCTTGTGAACTTAATCATACAGCATCTGAATCATTCCTCTGTGAAGTCTTTGGTGGCTGGAAGTCTACATGCTAGCAAGATTTCCACATTAATCTGTGAATCTGGAAACAAAATTAAGATGGCATAGGAGAGAAACTTGAAATAACAATACAGAATCAAAATTCTGCTGTTCAATGCATGCTAACATTTAATGGGCTCTTTTTGCTGATTTTCAGCTACTGCAGTTCAGACCAATAGACTGTACTACTCATGTAGCATACTGCAACTCTTCTATACTGAGTGCATTTTAGAGTGCTTCAAAATAATATTCACAATGCTTTACAGTTTGAGTGCTCCAGTTACAAGCAGCATGAAATACAGAGAAGTGCCTCTTGTATTTTGATTTAAAGCATGACCATATCCGTAAAAACAACTATGTAAAATATCATCTTGTTCACACTGTGTGTGTTCTGAATTCGTCTGCTTCTTTATGGACACAGCTAAAATTTTAATAATAGCACTGTAGAGCAAGTGAACCTGTGGCACAGTGAGTTGGGTATTCTGTCCCTTGTTTCATCAGATTAAAATAAAACTTCCTGGTTTCAGAATCTATCCTGGTAATGATAAAACAGGCGAAAAGAATAGCACTCAGTGTTCAGATCTCAAGCTGAGTTTGCAGGGTTGGCAGTTAGAAAAGCCATCGTAATTCTGCAATGTTCATTTTCAGAGAGTCACTTGACTGTACTTCAGCTACACTGCAAAGACTTTCAGCTTTACAAATTTCCAACTGAAGCTGATATCAAAGCTTGGAAGTATAATTACTGAGAGCTCTGGCTTTGATAGTTTTAAAATTATATTGCCAACATACAAAGCAGTCCACAGACTTCACTTTGAAGACCCATCCCGTATTATTTATTCAGACCTTACTCGGGCAAAAGTCTCATTTAAATCAACGGATGACTTACCTGAGCACTGATGGGGTTGAGTAAAGATTGCAAGATTGTACTGTGTGAATGTGAATAGAAAGTTATTATAGAACATGATTAGTGAGAGTATTTTATTATTGAGAAATTTAAAGTATGTCAACTTTCAAATCAATCTGGAATTTTAGAGAAACCAATGAGGGAAGTTTAGAATCAGAGTAAATGGTTGGAGCCAGAGAGCATTTGAACTGCAGAAGTTTAAGTGAAACCATGAAAAATATAGTGGAAGATTATAAATAAAAAAATGAAGGAACTAACCTTTAAAATGACAGTCATGACTAGTATCTCCAATTTATTTTTAAATGAGAAACTGTTTCTGTAAGGCATTACACTATGTCAAAGATGCTAAAGGACCAGATTTTGCCACTCTCAGTCATGTTACGTAGCCTCTCAGTCTATGAATAGGCCTATAAATCATTAACAATGCTCACAGTTTAGTATACTACTCAATATAAATAAGGATGACATAATCTGATCCAAGATAAGCAGAAGAAACCAAGAAAAAATGCTTCTTAAAAGGTAATGGGGAGTTGGATAATAAACAGCAATTACTAGAAGATCCTAAAAATGTAAAAGTGACGGGTTGGACCCCGCCCCCCGTCCGGGATGCCATCTGATGTACTAGGGTTTCACGGAGCCTGCCTGCTCCATTAGCCTGCATTCCCTCTCCCTGTTTTGCTGAATCAGGCTCTCTGGCCTCTGGCACACACGTATACAGTCAGGGACACACCAGCTGTAGATTCACAGAGTCTGCAAACAGCTCTCTATGGGAAAATTCAATTACGAAATTTCCCAGCACTCAAGTTCAGCTCCCCTCTGGAAAGTAGACCCAAAATAATATTGTTTGCACTATAGAGAAATCTATACAACATAAGCTCATAAATTTGCCCCCTCCCTCAATGTGGAGGTAGATATGCACAACTTCTTGCCACCTCCCCCGCCAGTTATAGATTGCACAAACTGGGTTTTATAATAAACAAAAACAAGTTTAACTACAAAAAGCAGATTTTAAGTGATTAGAAAGGATAGCAAACAGAACAAAGCAGATTACTAAGCAAATAAAACTAAATGCATACTAAGCTTAAGATCTTAAAGAAATTTGTTTCAAAATTAATTTCTCTCCCTAAATGTTGCTTTTGGGCAGGATGTGGAAATTCTTGAAGGTTAGCTACCCTGCTTGCAATTTAAATCTTCAGACATCATATTCACAGGCCAGATCCATTTTCCAGCCTGGACCCCTTCCCCCACCACACCTCTATCCCCACCGTGTCTTTATTTCTCAGATCTTTTCAGCTGCCATCCTGGGCAGGGATTCAGTGAAGAGTGAACCTAGATTAACTTACCTCCCAGCCTTAAATAGAATTTACATAAGGCAGGATCAGATGACCTTGTAGTGCCAAAGCAATGTCCCAGCTTCTCAGCAAGGAGAGAGATTAGTATCTTCAAAGTCTTATTGTTTCTTCCTAATGGCCCATCAAGGCTGATAGACTGCTGTCTGGTGGGTGTTTCCCAAGTACACACACACACTTGTAATTGTTACATAATCAATATTCCTAATTATAGATACAGAAATGATACATGCATACAAATTGGATAATCACATTTCGTAAATAATAACCTTTCCAATGATCTCTCACATGACATATCTTGCATAAAACATATCTTAGTTATTCTGTATTCATATCATAACAATATTTCTATGAAGAATATGGAGTGTCACATCACAGTTAAGCATACACAAGAAATGCCAAATAACATTACAAGTTATAATACCTAAAGGTAGTGGTATATGAACTTTATGAAAGGTAATTGCTGTAGAGGAGGTAGTATTTAAAATACGTTTGGACAGAGAATTTGGATTTATAGTTCATCTGTCTAACCCAGTGGTTCCGAAACTTGTTCTTGCACATTTGCAGGGAAAGCCTCTGTCAGGCCAGGATAGTTTGTTTACCTGCCTCATCCGCAGGTTCGGCCGATCCCGGCTCCCAGTGGCGGCCGTTTGTTGCTTCAGGCCAATGGGAGCTGCTGGAAGCGGCAGCCAGTAAGTCCCTTGGCCTGCACCCGCGGCCACTGGGACCTGGGACCATCCAAACCTGCGGACGCAGCAGGTAAATAAACCAGCCCAGCCCACCAGGTTTTCCCTGCACAAGCAGCGGAACAAGTTTGGGAACCATTGGTCTGACCCAATGTTTTGAATTTGGACTTACGCAATTACTTTTTTTCTGTGGCAGTCCACTTACTACTAATATCTTTTTTATAATCAATCTGTGCAATAAAGAATATTTTAATGTTTAGCTTTTTCAACACCTTCTCTTCTGTCTATACTGACTTAAGTGTACTGTGCAATAATTTAAAATACCAGTAGAAAGGAACTCTTATGATCTGTTGAAATAGTCATACCTGTGTTCTACTTCTAATAAATAAGTAAAACAAACAATTTGCACAGTTTGTCCCATTGCACCCACTTCTTTATTCATGACCTAGTGTGGACTCTTCCTATAAAGAAGCTTAATGTACAGTTGCATGCTGACATGATGATAGGGTTGAGGCAAGCAAAGATTTGTGAGATTCCAGTATAGGATAACATCAGTTTTGGTTCACATGCTTATTATCTATAAGTTATGAGGAAGAAGAGTATTATTAAATAAAATACCCACTGTCCTCAGAACAGCAATAATTATAGTGCTTAGAAAGAAACTGCTACTGGATATTACACATTTCAGATTCTGTCAACCACAGATATTCTCCTGCTTTGACCCTGCAATCTGTTTCTTAAAAAAACCACAAAACAAACAAACCCTACCCCCCAAAACCTAAAGAACAACAGTGATGGCCACTGGAAGGGAAGAAGAAATATACTGTAGGTTTTGCTTCCACTCACCCCCTTTTCAGTATAAAATTGATGATGCACTGAAATGTCAGAGCACCATCCCAAATTGTGCACTGTCATTCTTTATTCTACAGATTAAATAATATATTACAAATTCATATTATAAATTGTTATTTCCTTTAATATATTTTAATGTGAATTACTTAAATATTTTTTCTAAAGTTTCCTGAAGTTGGAAGACTGCCATAGTAAGATAATCATGGATTCTTTTCTAATTTTAATGTGCTGAATGATGGTGTGTTTACCACCATATGGAAGAAAAAGTTACATATGTGGTAAGACATTCACTCTCAATAAAGCTGTCAGCCTTCCTTTCAAAGGTCACATCACTGCTGTGAAATACCAGACAGAGGCGGAGGCTGTTACACGCATCAGTCATCTCATCAAAATAATGATGCAAATTGCAATATGTCCACTGTACTATATTTATTATGTTATTAATATTACATGTTTTTAAAGCGCTCACACCATAGTTGCTGGGTATTATTTTCCTAAAGTTTAATGTACAGGACTGCAGAAAATGTACTCCCACACTCTTAGCTCAGAACCTCTTACCAGAACAGAGCAATTATACATGGTGGTGTGGTGATCACACAACTGTCAGGAAAATGTGTCCATTAAGAGATTAATCATGTACCATGCCCTGACTATAGCAAGACTGGCACTCAGCCTGGTCTATGACTTGATGGAAATGTTTTGTCCCTTGACGCTCTGAGGTATATCCTGGGCTAAATCAGCTCAAGTGCCACTACTGACTGAAGTGGACTCACCAGGGTGCAGAGAGAAGTAGTCTCTGTCATGGTGTCTGAAGTTACTCTCAATTGAGAGTGCCAATTTCAGATCAGACTGTCGGAAAACAGGGCAGACGTCCCAAACTAGTGGCATATTCTGTAATTAGATTTCACCAAGCCAGTAACATATGTGAACTCCCGGTCTTACCATGAAGTCACAAACAGTCCCCTTAAGCTCTCCAGCCTACTTGCCACTTAGACAAACTGGATTTTGTGATACTGGCCACTGTACCAAACATCACATCACATGACATTACTCCCAACCCCAAAGGGTCGGTCATTTAACCCTGGTCAATTAATAGTTTTGATCTCTCACCAAAGACAATGCTGGTAGCCAATTTCTCTAGTAAATTAACAAAAGGTTTATTAGCTAAGAAAAAGTAATGAGAGTCATTGAGGGGGTAAAGCAGGTAAAATGCATTAACAGATTAGTCAAATTTTGTTAATGCCAAAATATTAACAGTTGTAGAAATCTGCTAAATTTCCAAAAACGTTCTTCCAGTAATTTTGGGGATCTCAGTCCACTTGTTCAGTATTCCAGCTTGGTAGAATCCATAACAGTTCAGAGCTACAGAATTGATCCCTAGATCCATTCTTATAATATCTTTCCATGGAAAGCAATTTGGCAAGTATTTTCATTCACAGCATGGGCTTTTCCTTTGTTGATTAAATATAAACAGAGTCTGTGAATTTCCATTGTTGAACACAATGACCCATGCTTTGAAGTTAACAATCTTTTACATTTCCAAGGCTCCAATCTCCTATGATGGGTAAATATAATGTCAACATAATGTGATAGCCAGAAGAAATCCTTCATTAGTTTACACATCTAGTATATTCAAATCTTAACACTAACACACACTTTAATTTTTGGTTATCTAATTATCAGGTATACATAATGGAATGTGGTAGTAAACAACAGCTTATAGGTAAGTGGAGACAATAACATTAACAATTTTTTATATTCACCCACAATTGTGAATTAGTCTATGGTTCTGATCTCAGCTGGCCTACTAGTGTCACAGTCTCGTACATTCAGTATCCACTACCTTATATATAATATAGGTAACTGGGTGTCATTACTATATATTTGAGTTATGAGCTTTTCTGTTTCATCTCAGATCTAGCTATTTACAGTATTCAAATACAAATATTGGGCCACAGTAATCTTGCAGATACAGGTGATGCAAACTGCACCCAAAACACAAGCTTTTCAGTCACCAGCTCTTGCAATCACAACAATATAGTAAAGTATAAGAATTGCTTTTGCATCAAATACAGATATCCATAAGTTCCTGCTATTGCTGGTATCCTTTACTGGCAAACACAGAATGTTATCTCATCCTCATAGTAAATGTCCTTATTAAAATATGTATTCATCTGAGTCTTACCAATATAAACAATGGACACTGTGGAATGCAAAGGCACTTATTTCCTGGATGAATTGTAGTATGGACTATGTAACTGGCAAATACGTTTGAGAGGGAAAGGAGGGAAATGTCCCTGTGTACACACTAAATCTTTTTAGTGTTGTTTTTAATATTGTTACATCTAGAAACTTGTAATACATGACAAAGGACATTCAAAGTTGGTTTATGTCTAATTAAGGTAACATTCTATTACTTTAAATTGACAGTTGCAAAAGTAAGAGCTCGTATAAAAATTCTTCTCCAAGGAAACTATTTGTCAGTTGAGTAAAATTATCATACTGTTTGTCTTTGTGTCCCTGAGTCAGAAACGTGATGCTTAAGCATCCGTGTTTGATGGTGAACCTGAGAAAATTTGGAGGCTCTGAAAGCTTCCAATAACAATCTCCGTCTAGACAAGGCCAATAAATGTAAGAGTCTACATATGTTTGAATAAGGAAGAAAGGATTTATTTTGTGATATAAATGAGCTGGGGAAGGGGGTATAAACTTGGGGAAATGGAATGAAAATAAGTAGATGAAAATTTAGAATGCACATCAGGGAAACTTCCCTAAAGTGAAATTATTGAACTGTGCAATAATCACTCTGTTCAGCAATCAACTCAGTTATGTTAGAGAGGTTCAAAATAATGAAAGGTACAGCAAAGGTAAATCAGGTGCTCATGTTTACCTTTTCTCATAATGCAGAAACAAAGGAACGTCCAATGAAATTGAAAGTCAACAATGTCAAAAATTAACAAAAGAAAGTACTTATTTAACCTGTGGAGCTCACTGCCATAAGAAATTGAGAGTTTGTAGGATTTTTAAAAAGGATTAAAATGTATATTGGTTAGGAGAACATTATATAGCTTTTTTAATATTTAGGGAATATAAACTCTTATGTTTCAGGGAATAAATCAACCATTAACAAACAGATTTTGAATGATTTTTTTTATGAGCATTTGATTCCATAGAACTGTCCATAGTACTTTTTCTGAAGTATCTGATATAGGCCCCTGTCAGACCGGAGAGTTCGGACAGGTTTGATCTAGCGTAGCAATGTTCCTATTACTGAATTGCCCAGGGAGGGAAAAATAACTTCTATCAAGCATAACCCCTTTCACAATTAACTTCTTCATAATCTCAACCCTAAATACCCTCCTTCTGATCACTTCCACATATGGTCCCCTCAATCCCACTTCTCCTTCCTTGCTTCCCATTAGAGTCCCCATAGTCCTCTCCTTTTTCAGTTTCCATTGCTCACATTCTCTTTTCTTTCTCTTCTCTGATCCTCCACCCAAGAGCAGGACAGAGCATGCCCAGCTCCTATTTGTCCCAGTAAATAATTTTATTTGCATTTATTTATTTTATTAACTGGGGAAAAGAGTGAATGGACAAGATTCACTTTGTATCCCCAGTGGGCTTCTATCCATATTCAGAGTCTTCATGTGTGCATTAACTTCTTATGCTCTATTGTTGATAGCTATTTTCAGTGGGTGAACTTCAGATAAAGCAACAGTCATGATTGGGTGGTTAGTTAAGAGTCTTGGGGTAAGGGTCTTGTGACTGCTTTATATCACTGATCCCTTCAAATAACCTTTGGAGCTTCTTTCTTAGTCTTACTTCAGAATCGTGAGCCATTCCCTTGAAACATGACTAACAGAAGCCTCACAGTGAGTGATGATATATTTAATGGTGCAGCATCAAGAATGCGTAAAGGGGTTATTTTCTTTTTGCCTCCCGCTCTTTCTTTCTACTGACAGCTTCATAATAGGAAAAATTCCCCTCATGAAACTTTACCTGTTTTAATTTTCTAATTCTTCAGTGTTCGTTTCTCAGAATGTTTTGCTGTACAGACCAAAAAAAAAAAAAAAATGCACTTGTAGTTCACTGTGCACCAAACAGAGGATCCCCTGAAGACAGAACATCCCCTGAACTGACCTTCTTTTGGAAGGATTCATAAAGGTTGTTTTAAGACTGTTCATGCTATTAGAGTGTGTGTCGGGGACAAAGGGGATCAAGGAAGGGAACTACAGAGTCCCCTGGAGTTTCTGGCAACAGCAACTATAACGGGAACACTTTGGGGAAGGAAATGGGGCGGAGATTCGGGGGAGGCTGAAAAGGGATAAAGGTTAAATAAAATAAGTGAACTGACCTTCAGAAACTTTTGAAACTCACCTATCATGAATAATTATAAAGTGCATGAAACAATGCCACAAACCTGAATATGATCAAATACTTACAAGTGCTGATGCCAGTAGCTTCATTGTTTGAACTTTTTATCTTGCTTTCTTGACTAAATGTTAAAAATTGTAGAATATGCTCATGTCTATCCATTAGTGATACAAATTTGTTCAATATTTTACTGTAATAATAAGCTTAAACTTTCTTTAATTTAGAAGAGCTATAAATGGCAAGTTTAATTACTAAGATATTTAAAATTGCATACTGTTTTCCCCCTTCATCAGAAAGTGCCTGATATTACTGAGCTCAGTAAAGCTATAATGTGATGTATGCCTTTTGACAACATTATGCCAATATTCATCTTAATATTTATTAAAATAATAAGCAGGAAGCTTTTGACATGTGTTCTAGGTTTTTTTTCCTCTGAGATAGTGAAGGACTCTACACTGAGGCAAAACGAGTGAAAACCTTGTTCTGATTGAATACTACAAGAAATCTCAGGTTTCAACAATGTTATATAGCAATGTTGAAGTAGCTGAAATTCCTTTGCAACAGCATAAAATATTTCACAATAACTTTTTAGATAACAAAAACAGGACTTTTTTCTTTAAATGCTTTTACTTTGAATAATTTATTTCATTTTATTATTGATAGCTTTATTACTAACCTTATTTCCTTTTCTAAGGTCTCTCTACTTTAGTGGTGCTCAATGAATATAAAGTCTTCCTGCGCTTTCAAATGATTATTAGGATATAAATGCAATGATCAGGTAAGCAACAAATGATTCTGGTTAAAAAAAAATCATATGGAAGTTAATGTTACCCCTTGATCTCTAGGAATCTCTAGTTTACAGCCTGTCAAATGCTAACCTTAGTAGACAAAGCAGTTTTTGCTGCTTAGAACATATAGCAAGGTTTTGCCAAACCTAGCTATGATGGCAAAATATGCCACCTTTTAAAACTGCTGTGCAATTGAGTAAATTATACTCTGATGCAGAAGGACTGTATTTTTCTATATGAGGGAAAGGAGGATAGTAGTGTAACCACCCCAGATAATAACTTCCATACCCTTTGTGTGTTTCTGAAACTAATTGTATCTGCTTCGTGTAGGCTGGTGCAAGGATACAACTAGGATCAGGCTGGGGTGAGAGGTGGTTATTTTGTGGATCCAGTAGTCAGAAGTCTTTGCATAAGTGCTGCCAAGAAGAACATGGCAACTGTTATAGTCTATAGGCTAAAGTAGTAGCAGTGGTGGAGGGAGGAAGTGGTTTCGCTGCCATTCCATACTCTCCCTAAGAGCTGGAGAAATGCATTGCCAGTACATCTGCATTTCACCTACATAAACAGGATGGGATATTGAAGTTTTGTGGTTGAGTAAATTGCATCTTTCAGGAAATGATAGCCAGGGTATTACTTTGGGGAGAACATTGATTCTAAACATCTTAGCTCCTAAGTAAATACAAAACTGAAGTTAGTTCATTTTCTAGAGAGAAGTCTCTATCGAGCAAATAACCATGGAACAGTTTGATGCTAAATACAATTGATCTAAGAGAACAAAACACTGAAAATAATTGCCATTCCTTGCTGATACCTTTCCATCTGTCTTTTTTGGGTTACATTACATGTTCAGTAGTGCTGATATTAAATATCTATCCTTAGCCTATGCAGTGCAGTTGTAGTCTTGGTCCAATAAAATATATTACCTCTCCCATCTTGACTTTCTAATATTATTATCCTGAAATTTGATCTTGACATGCAATATAAAGTTTTGCCTTTATTCTGCTGTCTATTTTAACAGAATTTGCACCCATGAAGCAGTTGTAAGCCATATACACATAGATTAACACATTTCAGAATCTCACTTTGACTCTGTGTCAATTTTGCAAGTACAACTTTTCAGAAATTATCCTAGATATTGAAACAAATGTACATAAAAGGACAGAGTAATTGTCAAACAACACCAGTCTCATGGTGAGAAGAAGCTGTTGACATTTAATTCCTTGGCCTGGGTCATACTTGCTACCTATCAACAGCTGTGGTGAAGTGTCATATTGATAGGGACACAGAAAGGGTAGAAAGCTATTATGAGACTGAAGATGTTAGACAATCGACAGAGAAAAATACATGTACCAAGCTAGTAGGATGAGAGATTTGACTGAAGGATCAGTGGGCATTGACTGTTCTTAAATGATGTAGAAATATATTACTACTATAGGACATCTTAAGTCTCTTCAGTGCCTTGAGTGTCTGTGTAATTAATTGTTTCTTTTAAAGATACATATTTAAAACTTCATTGTGTGACATGTTTGATACAAAAACTGATTAAATATAAGGCATGTCTCTTATATATTTATATGAGAACAGCACCTAGCTGTCTCAGCTGAAATCAGGACCCCATTGTGATAAGAACTGTACATGCATGTGTTAAAAGATGGACCTTCTTCCAAGGAGTTTACAATCTAAATAGACAAGACAGACAAAAATTGGGAGGAGATTTGTCAAGAGTCATATAACAGGCTAGTGGTAAAGCCAAGAACAAAACCCAGTTTCTTGACCCCCAGTCCAGTGCTCTATTCACTGTGTTGCCTCTGTGTAAATATATATATGTGTACAGTATATACATATTCCATATATATTGTGCAAGGTCTTATTTGATTGCTCAGTTTTTCTTGTAATACTGTTTTGCTTGCAGTTAAGTTTTTTTCAAATACATATTACATAAGCATGCTCTCTTTTTTATTAACAATGTTTATATTTCAATAGTGCCCAATTGCTCCAGACATGATCAAGACCCCATTATGCTAGGCACTGCACAAAGACAACTGAAAAAACAGCCCCTGTCTTGAGGAGCTCAAATGCATTTATTAAGTAAAGAAAATGTTATTTACTGCACCAGGAATAAGAGTAACTCCTTCTTCACTTTGCTTCCTCTATGAGTTATGGTTGGTATTGCATATTATATTAGATCACATTATCTCTGGTTTAATTTTCTTTATTTTTGTTCCATTATATATGTTTGTGTGTGCAGACAGTTGTCATTTGCATCTTTCACACTCAAGTTGTTTCGCCGTCTCCTGGAATTTCTCCTGAAAAATTATAAACCTTGGCTGGTGCACAATGTGTTACAAGTTTTGTTATGATTTATGCATTTTTAATGTTCTGACAATTTAATAACTATATGCCACTTCTCTTCCACTACATAATACTGAACAATAACTACAGTTGAAGGTTTGCATTTTCTGCATGTTATTAAAAAGAAAGGTATGTCTCAAGGCAGTTCATAATAATTCTGCAGTCAGAGGCTGAAATCAGAGGGGACAAAATTGATCTGATGCTGTTTCAACTCCCATAAAATGCTAAATGTATTAATTTTAGTTCATTGTAAGGTAGACATAATTTGAGATTAAGCAGTACGGTCTATGTAATCAAGGGGTTTTTTAAACAACTGTGATCATGTTATTGAAAAGATGGAGTCATGAACAAGCTTAATAGAGAAATACACAATTATGTTTGTTTTTCTGTTATTTAGGAATCATATACAGTATACATTACAATAGAAGCATAACTGCCTCATTGATGTTAACTTTGCCCACTGTAACAGACCCAGACCAGTGGGGTGCAGGAGTCTGGTCCTATTGGCAACTTCTAAAGGACCTCCCCCCAGCCTAAGGGGAGGATCCACAGGTCTAGAACACCAAGTAATTCCGGGGGACAACTAATGAAAAAAACCAGGAGCGGGAGTGAGGTCACAGGGCTAAAAGAAGGGAACCCGATGGGGACACCGAGCAGAGAACCTCAGACAATGCCCACTGCTCCTCGAAGGAGTCAAGGGAGCCAGTGGACGCCGCCCAGAGGAACTCCGCTCGGATGCGTGAACGGACAGAGGGGCGGAAATAGGCCCCACAGTTGCAAGAAATCCCATCAGCCAACCTCCTCTCCCTGGTGCTGTAGATGGCTAGTTTGGCCAGGGCCAAGAGGAGGTTGAGAAGGAGATCCCGCGACTTTGTGGGGCCACGGATGGGGAGTGCGTAGATAAAAAGGTGAGGGGAAAAGTGCAACCAGAAACGCAAGAAGA
>NC_133773.1:51936486-51950847 GCF_003597395.2 Chelonoidis abingdonii | reverse complement strand
ACCAGAGCAGGGGCTGCACTAGAGTAATCAGGAACTTGCTAGAACCAATTAAGGCAGACAGGCTGATTAGAACACCTGCAGCCAATCAAGGCAGGCTAATCAGGGCACCTGGGTTTTAAAAGGAGCTCTCTCCAGTCAGATGGGGAGGAGCCAGAGGAGAGAAAGTCCGTGTGAGGAGCTGGGAGCAAGAGGCACAAGGAGCTGAGAGTGAGAGGGTGTGCTGCTGGAGGACTAAGGAGTACAAGCGTTATTGGACACCAGGAGGAAGGTCCTGTGGTGAGGATAAAGAAGGTGTTTGGAGGAGGCCTTGGGGTAGTAGCCCAGGGAGGTGTAGCTGTCACACAGCTGTTACAAGAGGCCCTATAGACAGCTGCAAATCCATAGGGCCCTGGGCTGGAACCCGGAGTAGAGAGCGGGCCCGGGTTCCCCCCAAACCTCCCAACTACTGATCAGACACAGGAGGAGTTGATCCAGACTGTAGGGGAGAACACTGAGGTGAGCAAATCTGCCAATAAGCGCAGGACCCACCAAGGTAGAGGAGGAACTTTGTCACACTACATATATATCGGAACAAGTTAGTTCTTTTTCTGATTAGTTGTAATGTGAATTACTCATGTATATTTGAGCCATTTATATCCATATGCAACACAAATAAAGCACAGCAGTCCTTGAAAGTGTTCTGGGATCATAATTATGTAAAAGATGAAGGGGGAAATAAAAGAAGCTACAAACATATAGTAAAAATTTCATTTTTGCTGTATCCAAATGTTAGAGGAATACTCTGTCCATGATCCAAAAAAACATGTGGAACAAGATTTTCAAAAAAAGCAGTAAAGAATCCTGTGGCACCTTATAGACTAACAGACAGTCTAGTCTAGTCTATAAGGTGCCACAGGATTCTTTGCTGCTTTTACAGATCCAGACTCACACGGCTACCCCTATGATACTTGAAAAGATTTTCAAAAGTGCACAGTTGTCATTTAGACAATTAAGGTGGTTCCATAAAAAAATCAACTCATTGGGTGGTAAGATTTTTGAAAATCTGGTCATGAGTGTCACAATGAGAGATGATAGGTGCAGAACCCTATAAATATCTGGTCGTTATAGGAATGAGCACTTTTGAATATCTGGCTCAAAATTCTTCTGAAAATCTGACTTATAAGCAACTGCTTAATATCTAATGGGACTACTCCCAAGCATTAAGTGAATTGTGTGACTAAGTGCTTTGTCAGGCTAAGGCCAGATTTCTCAGCTCCTTGTAGGATCATGCCATTAATCAGCAAGTGTTCCATTATTTTTTATAAGGCTAATGCAATAGACCAAATCACATTGTACTCCAGATAACAGATATTCTGTCCTCTTTTTCTCTCTCTTAAAGTGGTCAGCAAAATCCAGCAGCCACTCACTTAGGTCCTACTGTGACAACTGGACCATTCTGGAAAGATGGTACCCTATAACACCTCCGATATCTTCTTACTGCAAAAGTAAGTTTAAATTACCCTAGCTCTTGTCATTTCATACAGGTTCACATATTTCATAGAGTTTAAGGCCAGAAGCTCCATTAGATCACCTAGTTTGATCTATGTAGCACAGGCCATTCACTTTCACGCAGTGACCTCTTTATTGATCCCAGTAACATTACCTCTACCATCACAGTCCTCTAGATCAAGCCTGGTTTTTGTTTTTTTTCAAAGTGGATGTCTTAAGTTAGACTCCTAAATCCATAGTTAGGTGCATATAAGCAGCCTGACTTTGGGAAGTGTTAAATACTCAACAGGGCCCACTGGAGGGTCAGGAAAATCTACCCTCTACATGTTTATAGGTTCAGGAGAGATTATTATTAATAAATTACTACACTAAATTACTGAAATAAAGAATAAATATCTGGCTGATTTAGCACTTATGGATTTCAGTGGGAGTTTGACTTTTGATTCGTGTTTTTTTTCCTTTGTATTTTTCATTATTTCATCTTTTCACACTTTTTGATTTTGTTCTACCCATGGCCTCCTGGGACAGACACACAGTTCACAGGTTTGTATTTCTAAAAACATTATATATACAATGAATTGTGCTGAGGAGGGAAAGCATTGTGGTTTTGTTTGGTAAATTTTAAATTTTGGACATACCCTGGTCCAAGTCATGTGGCACTACTCCATGACAAACACTTTTATTGCAGTGTTTGTGTATGCGAGAGTATATGCGGGGATATGGCTGGTTACTTTCTTAGGATCCAAATAGTTAATTTGGGATTAATTGCCTAAAAAAAAAAAGCCCTGGATGGTGATAAAAATACCTTCTTTAAATACTTTTAGTGTTGGTTTCATTATTTTAGAAATAAAAATATCAAAGCTCATGGAATATTAAAAAAAGTAGTCTGTGACAACTAGTTCATATTTGTATTTAATTCCAGTAACTTTGCAATGTAATTCAAGGAATTTGTGAATTTGGGACAGATAATATGTTGCTGATTTTTAAAACTGTACTCTATGTTATAGCCAGATTTAAAAAAAACAAAAAAACCCCAACCATACGTTTCCACTTTGTTATCTTTGTCTCTTGCTTTGATCTGTTTCTCTGATGCAAACTGATCTAGGTAGTATAGTAGTATTCTTTTTCAGTGGCTTGATTCATCAGCATTTTAATTTATGTTTGTGGAGAATTTGTCATTAATATGAACAGTACTGAATAGACTAGATTCTGCCTGATTATCCTCTATAACCATAATCCTGCATAATAGCTTGCATTTGTTTCCAATCTCCAAAACGTTAATCCTCCCCCTCCAAAAAATCAGTATAAATTAGACCCTTTATGGTTTTAGTCTAAATCCATTTTATTAGAAACCACTCACTTTCCCTTCCCCCACTTTGTTTTTGTTTTGCTACCAAAAACATGAGGAAGAATGAAATACAAATAATAACTCCCCACCTCTGTAATATTTTGTTTATAAATGAAAGCTCTAGTTTTGCTATGGCAATGCTATGGAGTGCAGGTAAATGCAAATACAAAATAACAAATCCACCCAGAATATTTGTAAAGGATTCTTTGTTGCAGGCTCTAAAGTAATAAATAAATAAATAAATGGGTTTATTCATTCAATCCCTTCTCATTAAAAATGAGTGATGCCTGGAAAATAACCAGTTAGACCACCCTATATTTGTAACAAGTGAATGCTATCATTCTACAACACTGAATTATTTTAATAAGCTGCTACATTATAGTCAAGGAAAGCAAAGAATTCCATCAGGCATTTGTCTTTCTCAGTTAAAGATGTATGAATGCCATTATTTCACATTCCTCAGACTCAGATTATTATAGGACAAGTGGGGAAAAGCATAAGGTTGAATTTTATACGGAAAAAAAACCTCTCTCTGTATACAAGATCTAAACAAGTCTGTTACAATTAAAATGCAAAAATCCTACAAACAAACAATGAATAGTTATGTCTGCAACTGAATGGTAAAATAATCATTTTGAACAGATAAGTAATATTCTTATGTTCTGATGACTAGACACTTATAGATGGTCTGCTGGCACTGACTTTTAGGAATAGGCAGGTATTAAAAAAGCAACAAAAATAGGTATGTTGGCTTTCTGTCGTGTGAAATTACTGTAATTTCATAACACTTGGCTTTAGGTTCTGGTTCTTTAAACTGAAATTTTGAAGGCATTTAAAGGTTGGAGCATTGAGATTTTATGTTTATGCCGAGGTCAAAAGAATTTATATGTATGATAAACTGAAAACTTTGCTGAAATATAGTCAAAATATAAACAAATATTCAAAAAGAGTTACATTAATTTTTTATCATTTAATTAGAGTGGAATGTGCATTAATTAAAAAGGACTGTTTGGGCACTATTTCACAGAAAATGTTCTGGTCTAAAGACATTGTTCCTATGAAATGATCATTTTCCATGGGCCTTCTAACACTCCCATTAATGTTAATGGAAAAACCACATTAACGCCCATGGTACAGGATTAGACCCTAAATTAAAAATGAAAAAGTTGCCTTTTTCTTTCCTGCATTTATTTAGATCAGGCCTGCACAACATAGGCGGAGCCTCACTGTGCGGCCCGTGGGGGGATTCTAAATCCCCCGCACATGCCGCTCTGCGGGTTGCCCAGAGCCCTTTAAATCCCAGTAGCGGCCGGGAATCAAAGAGCTCTTGGCTGCCTGCAGCGGTGGGGAGCCCAGAGCCCATTAAATCCGAGCCTGTGGCCGTAGATTGTCCCCTCCCCAGACCCTTGCCCCAACTGCCCCGCAGGAACCCTTCCCCCTATCTAAATGCCGCGCTCCTTGTCCCCCAATTGCCCCCTCCCGAGACCCCTGTCCATAACTGTCCCTTGGGACCCCAGCCCCTATCTAAGCCTCCCTTCGCCTTGTCCCCAACTGCCCCCTCCTGAGACCCCCCCAACTTCCTTCCAGGACCCCATCCCTACCTGTGCCCTGATAAACCGCTGGGACTCCCATGCCTATCCAACTGCTGCCTGTCCCCTGACTGCCCCCCCTGAACCTCCGCCCCATCCAACCCCCACCGCTCCCTGTCCCTTGACTGCCCCCCGGAACCCGCTACCCCTTCTCCAACCCCCAACCCCCTTACCGTGACACTCAGACCAGCGTGTCTGGCTCTATGCAGGTCCACACCGGTAGCTGCCATGGCTCCCCTTGTCGAGCACCACAGACCCTCTTCAACCGGCCCCCCCCCCCAGTCAACCTGCCTTGCCAGATGAGTAACCTCAAAAATTCAGGAGTGCTAGCTTCAAGTTTGGGCAGTTGTTATTCTATTCCCTCCCAAATCAAATATACTGTCCGTGTAACTTCTGTAAGAAAAAGTGAATAACAATTGAGCAATTGCCATGCTTATTAGGACTCGAAATGCCTATTTGTCAAGGCCCTTGCCTTCTCTCATGTTTGTTCAAAGTGAGAACAGTGTATTGCACTGCGCCAGATTCCACATTAGAAAGATAGGAGTCGAACAAACAGACTAATAAAGGCCCATCACTGTGTTCCTCTTTGTCGTGAGGCAGCTATTAATATGCATCCAGATATCTCTTCCAAATCAGCAGAGCTCAAAAATTGTTCCCACTTTACTGCGCTCGTGTAACCCATATGGGAACCCATCCGATCTGGTGTTTTGTGTATATCCAAAATTCCTGCTGAATGACCGCCGCTCTGGGCAGTTACCCAGTGACCCAGGCTTGGCTAGCGGCAGGGACGTCGTAGGGCAGGGCACTGGTATGGGGAGGAAGTGCGGAAGCCGCAGCGCTGGGTGCAGCAGGGGGAGGTTGTGTGTGGTGGGGGGAGAGCCCAGGACCGGGGCAGCAGTGAGGGGTACGGGGAAGCCGGGCTGGGACGGGGGCACAGGCAAATCTCTTTTTTGCTTGGGGCAGCAAAAACCTTGGAGCCGTCCCTGCTCGGTTTCCCCCAGCCCGCTTTTGGAGCCTAGGCCCTTTTAATTTCCCCCTGCGGGCTCCCGCCACCTCATTCCAGTCTGAGGTCCGTGAGGTCTCGATTATACATACAATATGACTCTGTCCTGGTATAAACCCCACTCTGAACCTTTGAATCCCACATTTAGATGGACGGAACCGGTAACCACGCATGTTCCCCCTACGCTTAATTACCGCTTAGTCTTGTAGAGCCTGCCACGGCCACCAGGATTGAGGGTGCCTGCTACACTCCTGGCTCCCCTCAAAACCTTCGCCTGGGGACCATTCAATACCCCAAAACCCCATGGGTCTCACAACCACCGAGCATAACTATTCCCCCCTCCTTTCTTCTCTAGATCCTTCCCCTCCCTGGGTCCACTAGGCGATCCCCTGTGATTCACCTCCTTGAAATTTTCAAGCAGGGGAGGAATGTTATCTCTGCCCCTTCCTCCTTTCCCCGTGCGCAGAGGCAATACAGATTCCAAGCTCCTTGCCATCTAAACAAGGGGCAAATTTCACCCTTCCCTCCCGCCCCTCTCCCTTCTCCCACCATTCCCTGGTTATGTACGCCTCAGTTCCTTTGCAGCCTTAACCCAGGTGGGAACAAACTCAATTAGGTCTTTCAAAAACGAAAGCTTTTATAAAAGAACTTAACACCCAACAGTAACACTTATCTCTGCTAACAATCCAGATGGAATAATTCAGAGTCTATCTCATCCAGCTTACTAGCCACAGCGACGCATCCTCCCCCCCCGCTAATTACAACTAAACTTTTCCAGCACAATACCATTAACACTTACAGCCAATACACATTTGCACTAACGAACACAATCAAACGACTACAATTGCTTTTCCTGGTACTTTCCTACAATTTCAGACAGAAGCAGATTTTTCAGAAAGCCCTGGAGGAACTCTGCTACACTGTCTTGGTCCCTCTCAGACCCAGAGAGAACACACAAAGGCAAACTACACAAACCACAACTTCCCTCCACTGAGATTTTTAACCGTTAATTGTCTCCTGATTGGTCCTCTGGTCAGGTGTTCCAGGTTCACTGTTTGTTAACCCCTTACAGGTAAAAGAGACATTAACCCTTAACTATCTGTTTATGACACCTCTCTACCCCCAACCTTTCTTTTTGGCCCACAGCTGTTTTGGTGGGGCGGTGCTCGGGATGGAGGGTTTGTTTCCGCAGGGCTGGGCGGCGCTGGAGCGGGGTGTTTTCGCGGGTCCGGGAGGTGCTCAGGGGGGATGTTTCTGCAGGGCCAGGAGGTTTTCACCCTCAGCTGTTTTCTTTAGAGTAATGTGGCCCTCGCTGCTTTACAAGTTGTGCAGGCCTGATATAGATAATGACCATTTCAGTACTAGTGCACCTAATGCCAATCCTTTTTTCATTTACTGTCACCTACAGACCAACTTCTCTGAAAGACACACAAACTCTAACCCATATCCCTCAAACACTCTCCTAACTCACAAAATACAGTATAAGGGAAAAAATGTCCAAATTAACACTCTAGGTTATGTCTTCCATTTTGTCTTGTCTCTTATCAGATTCTAAGCTCTTTTCCTTCTAGAGCAAAGAACACACCATCAATATTTAACTAAGCAAAACAAATAATATTTATAAGAGAAAAAATTATCAAAAGATGACAGAGTGAATAATTTCTTACAGTGTAGATTAGGCAGAGTCAATCTCTTTGGCAGTAGAGCCAGTTCTTAAAAATGGGAAATGTGGGATTTTCTCTGCTTGAGTTGTTATATCCATTATCACTCACTGAAATTCTGTAGATGCCAGGTGAACTTCAGGCTACCGTACTCAAAGGCATAGCAGGGCAAGATGGAAGTGATTGTTCAACTTTCCTCCATGAGATTTTACCAGTGATTGTTCAATAGGCAGGGGGACTTGGGCAATACCTGATTTCATTAACACTGGTCAATCAGATATTATGATTTAGAACATGGACTGGCTTTAAGAGTCAGTAACCACAGGTGATGGAGAAAAAAAAATTGTGTTGTTTTTTTTTAATTAATGTGGCTAGTGCTTTGCCAAACATGGAATGAAGACAGTCCTGGCCCCCAAGAGGTTACAATCAGGTTTCCTGAGAATTGTTAGCTGACCTGGATAACATTGATCATACTGCTGTCATGGCAGTGTTCCTCATTGGGATTGAGAGAATTATGATTGCGGGGTGAATCTGAAGGGCAGTGGTGAGGGCCTTTCCATGCGTGGTACCACAGGGCTCTCCTGTGTCTCCTCTACTGTTCAACAGGTATGCAAAGTTGATGGGGAAGTAGTGAAGTGATATGTCCTGTGATATCACCAATACATGGATAATGCTCATTTATGTCATTATTACATTAGAACCATTAAATGGCTGAACAGCTTACCCAAGTCTAGAAATGGGGGTAAAATCCAGTCAGTAAAGCACACAGTAGGTAGGAAGACTGCTTCTGTGTCTCCACTTCTTTGCACTTAGTCATCATTGCTGAGAGAAGCTGAATTGTTTTTACAGATTTAAAACAAAAACATAAATACTTCACCATCCTGTAGCAGACACCTGACTTGGAAAAATTCAAAGCAAAAATATAAGGAACTGAAAACTGGATCTTATAATGTAAAGAGTTGGACAGCCTTAAGTGTAGGCATTGCTATGTGTGCTGCCTGTATGTGCTTGGGCATCTAGTTCCTAATTTTCTATAGCTTAATAAAGTTCCATAGTTGCCTACTTCTTTGGTTCATATCTTTCAAAAGTGCTTTAACTGTTGTTAATTGATTAACTGTTTGAGATACAACACAAAGAGAAGCACCTGATATAGCTTATAGGAAAGTCCTACTTTGAGCAGGGGGTTAGACTAGATGACCTCCTGAGGTCCCTTCCAACCCTGATAGTCTATGAAAGGCAATTTTCTGGAAACAAGAATAAGCAGAACTGGCTATATGCTCATTACTGGTTAAACTTGATGTAACATCAAATTAAGATCTATTTGATTTCTAGGAATCTTTACCTGGAGGAATATTTACAGATGAGTATTAATTAGAAATGTAATAGACATACTCATTTTCTTCAAAATGTAGAGCTCTATTTCTATCCTGGATTGTGATAGTCTCTTTATAAGACAATAACTCTTCTTTTAGTGCAGTGGTTCCACAATGTACAAATCTAAAGACTTCAGTAGATTTTAATGTTTTGTATATATTGTTTTTGCAAATGTCATTTTTATCTGAAATGTGTATCCTGACAACTAATTTGAACACACTGAAATTTTTTACTGTTAGCTGTAATAGTTTGTGTTATAAAGTGTGCAGGTCTTTGTTCATCCTAATAACTCAAATTCTTGTAATTTGTTCCCTGACTTTTGAAAAATCTATTTCACTCAGACTTCGTACTCTTCCAGTAATTCTTAGATGCTAATTCCTTCTTCCTTAGGGAAAAATAATTGAACTCATCGATGTTTAAATTTAAATATGAATGCAATTACCACTTAAAATTTTTGACCTAGGTGGGCACATTGAACATGATAATTTATAGTTCAGCTAGCAATGTCTAGAACAAATATCTATTTATAACAGAGACAATCTGCTTAATATGCACAATATTTCTCAGGAGAAACCTGCTTGGAAACCTTGCTGATAAAATACAGTGATATAAGTCTTTTCTACAAATAGAATTACCTTATTCTTCTAAAGCCAACTTCCATAACCTTTGCAATTAATAGAAATCAAGGTTTTGGGAAGCCTTGGTATTTAAGTTTTTTTTTCTTTAGACATTTTATTGAGCTTTGAAGAAAACACCTAAAGATATGCTCAGATTGTAAAGCATTTACTCTTGTATATAATATGAGACCAATTATAGAAACATTGACATGATTAACTCTACTCATATGGGTAGTCCCATTGAATTTAATAGAAAGAAAAAATACTCATGTCTGTGCAAGACTTGTCCCTAGTACTGCAGTTGATGAAAGTGTGAACACTAAAAAGTGAGCAGCAAATAGCTGCAGTGCACAGCATTTAGAGAGTAAAACCTAACCCCATAGTCAATCTGCATGAAATTTTTTTTGAAACATTTGTAATTATGAATGCAGAACCAGGCAATAATTGGGTATAGACAAATAAACAAAGTAAACTAGTATCAAGATTTGGCTAAGGGTAGACAAGATTTGTCTACACAGCAAAGAAAAACTCATGTCTGGCCTATGCTAGCTGACTTGGGTTGGGGCTGCAGGCTCGTGGGGCTGTTTCATTGCTGTGTAGACTTCTGATTTCGGGGGCCCTGTGTGATGAGAGGGTGCCAGAGGCCAAGTTTCAGTCTGAGCCTGGAAGTCTACACAACAATGAAACAGCCCCATGAGCCCAAGCCTGCTGGTACAGGCCAACTTGCAGGTTTTTCTTTGCTATGAAACTTCCAGGTTCAGTCTGGAGCCTGGGCTCTGGCACCCTCCCACTTCAGAGGGTTCCTGAGCCCTGAGAGACAAAGAAGTTGAGGTAATAATAGCTTATTGGACCAACGTCTGTTAATGAAAATTACAAGCTTTAGAACTACACCGAGCTCTTTTCTGTTACCTGTTAGTCTTAGCTTCACATGATTGTCTAGTTTTCATCAACCTCTTGTATCTTTATACTTTCAGACTGTGAAAGTGTGGACTAGAACTGATTAATGAAGTTCTACTCTGGAAAAACTACTCTGTAAAAAGTGTATCATGAAGTTCCATGTTTACTGTTTCTCAGTGACTCTCAAATCTGCTTTGACAATGAAAACCTTTTTCTAATTGTCAATCCTGTAAACTCACCTGGGATCTGAAAGTGTTTTGTTTCTGGATCAAATATTCTCAACTGAAATAAAGACTGTGCAGTCACAGCTAAGTTTAACAATTCTGTTGGTGGTGGGAAAACCAGAACAGATTCCAGCTCACCCACCAATGGGTGCATTTGCTCTGCTCTTTTGACAGAAATAGTAAGAAATAAAACCATGTTAATGTTGTCCTTCTCGCTGAGACAAATACCCTACCATATGTGTGTCTTCAGTCTCAACTCTGGTTGCAGCTGTCACTGCTGCTTTTCAGGTGGGCCAAGTGGAAGGGGCTTTCCCAACTCTGTGCTTTGTTGCAGGCCCCAGTGTTTTGAATACTGGGAGAGAGAGCTCGAGAGCTCTGAGTCATCACTCAGGAACTTCACTGAGCTAGGGAGGAGTGGGTCCCCAGCTCATCATTCTGCCAGGCCAAAGTGTACCATCTTCCTAGCCTGCTGGTGTAACTCTTTAATTAAGGCTATTCATGACCTCCCAGCCAGGGCTCTGGGCTCAGATGTACTCCTGCATCCTGTAAAGAGAACACAGCAAGGACAACATTACCATTCTTCTTCCTGAGTGAGGACTATGTAAGTGTGGTGGGTGAGTGACTCATTTAAGTCAATGGGATCAGTTGTGGAATCAGGTGCCACGCAACCTTAGGAGTATCAGAGTTTGCCCCACTATGACTTTATGCATCTTTCTAATCTGCCTTTCTTCCCCTTCCATTTTGAAGTTTCCTACCCAGTGCTTTTCAAATGGCATAAGAATAGCCATACTATGTCAGACCAATGGTCCGTCTAGCCCAGTATTCTTTGTTCTGAAGTGGCCAGTGCCAGAGGCTTCAGAGGGAATGAGCAGAACAGGGCAGAATGAGAAATAACCTACTTATACCCATGTCATAAGTAGATAGGTAAAGGTTAAAATTTCTTTACCTGTAAAGGGGGAACCAAACACCTGACCAGAGGACCAATCAGAGAACTGTATTTTTTAAAAGTCAGGGGTGGGAAAAGGGGGACTCTGAGTCTTTTGTTTCTCCCAGCTATGGAGTGAAACAGCTCTTCTTCTAACTCCAATCTTTTTTCTAACTTTCGTCTACCAAAGTGTGAGTACAAAGGTAGCAAGGCAATAGGCTGTTATATGCTTTGTTTTGTATTTACATGCGTGTTTTTTGCTGACTGTGTTTAAATTGGCTATCTTAAATCAGACTGTTTATTCCTATTTTCTTATAAGCCATACCCTCGTATTGATTCTCTTAATGCAGTGTAGTTATTATGTATGTTCTTTCTTTTTTATAAAAGTTTCTTTTTAAGAACTTGCTTGAGTGCTTTCTCTAGTTACACTCTACGGGAAGAAGGGAGGGGGAACTCTTTGTGTTAGCTTGACTAGGTCTGAAGCATATGCCCAGGGGAGTAAATATCCTCGCGGCTGTTTGATCAAGTGAGGTATAAAACGGCATCACTCCGCTAACCCAGGGAAAGGAAGGACAGCTAGATGAGAATAGGAACAGCGGCTCTGGCATTGGGGGTCTCCTCCAGGGAAAGTCTGGGGGGAGCCAAGAGGCGAGCCAGCGTGTATCACTACCTGTCGTGGTGCAGAGATAAGCATCCAAGCGAAAGCTGGGGATCTAAGTAGACTAAGACACCCAGATTATTGGAGACTAAGGTCCAATGAGATAGACATTTAGCTCACATGGTGCAGTGTGGAAATAAGAATACCCACGAACAGGTAGACCGAAACATATATATTGCTTTCCCTGCAGGGATTAGCAGTGAGAAAGTGGTGGTTTTAAATGTGCCTACGAGGAGAAAAATTTGTTTTCCTGCCCACTGTACTTGCAGTTGCATTTAAAAGAGACTGTTAAACGAAGCCATAGGTCTTTTTTGTTAACAATTGGGGACTCAATACCCAGCCAGCTACAGACAGGTAATATCACGTGGCTTTGTTCGGTAAAATGCATCAAAGAGAAGCCAGAGGAAGACGCACCAGGTTGCATAGGTGCAGATTTCAAGAGACAAAAAGCCACAGTTCAGACAACAAACACCAGAGGCACCAACAACACAAGGAACCGGAAATCATGCTACAAACATGCCCTAAAGCAGAATCGCGAGACAGAGCAGAGGAACAAATAAAAGCAGCCGAGCACAAACGAGTAACATGAAAGAAAGTCCAAGATGAATGAGATGAAAAGAAAAGAACGCAACAGAAAAGACGCTGCTTACAAAAGACAAGACCACACATAGGTTGCTGTTTACAGAGAACAACGCAGTCGGAGCGAGGATGCACTTTCCAAAGAGACTGGAACAAGCGAGAAGAGAGCGCTCACAACAGGCACTTGGAATTAACCACAGGTACCACGAGATATCCAGCCGTGCCTCCGGCACCGGACGCGGAATGATACGGTTTGTGTAAGGATCATCAGCTCGATCATCACACAGACCGCACAATCTGTCCTCTAAGACCTACAAGGGCAGCGTGACTCACACGGAGGACCTTCTTAGAAATTTTTGGAAAGGGGCCTGTCTGGTACATACCCTGACAGAACCAGTACATGCAAGCTGAGGTTCACACCTCTCAGTGGACTTAGGCAGCGTGGCGCTGAAATGCCAAGGGACCGAATGGTATTATAAGCTATACTGTTTCAGCTAATGGCCAGCATCCATAATGGGGGTACGCCCGGATAATACACCCATGCCCGTCGGCGGTTCAGAAGACCGGTAAATAGTGGAAACTTGGACTGGACATTCATGTTCCCAACACGCCTAGCTACGTGGGAACATTCTGTGACGCCTGGATATCAGTGAACCCCTGTGGGTTCAACTTTTCTAAGAACCTGCGCTCCACCTCCATGCAAATGGGACGGAGTCTCTGAATGGGTTCCTGAGCGACATAACACACCGGTACATCCTAGATGGATAAACCCAAAACTCTCAACTGGAGGCGGGGCGACGATTGGAGCCAAATGAATGAAGTGGCAAAGCAGAAAGCACTGTAAAGGGGAGTGACATCACGCTACACAGTGAAGGCGCCCACACCGACACATCAACCCTACAACCGAGGGGTAAACCCAAAACCCACTCTACATACCCATGAGCACAGACACCCTATCCTTCCACCATCACCAGTCTTTTCAGTAACTTACTGTTCAACCAGTGACCGGACGTCTTATCTCCACTGAAAATGCTATAAGTGGTACAAGAAAATCTTATGGAACCACTAATCAAGTTGCTCTCTGAATCTTTGTCTCGAACAGGTCCCACCTTGAATCGTGTTATTGCAGTGAAACCTGCTACCGTTGTGCGTTGTGCAAGTCATGGTTTACAGCCTTCTCCACTCCACCATCCCTAACATCCGATCCGGTGCCCAGATTACCTGGCAGGAGTTCACTCAAAGTTCCCCTTTTTTGAGCGAGGGTAAAACTCTTGAGGAGTGAGGGGTTAACGGACAAAGAAGGTTTACCACGTGGAGCAGAGAGCATGCACGCCGCCTGCATGTTTGTGCGCCACGGGCTGGCACCAACTAGCGGTGCACTTATCCACAGTTCCTTCGTTACGATCCACAACTCATCAACTTCCAAAGACCAAAGTGAACCATCTACACCCTTCATCTGCCACAAGCTGTTCGGGTCTGCCTACGCTGAACTGCCTGTCAGTACAAAAGCGCCTGGTCAGCCGAAAGGTGGTCTTGGGAGCTTTTTATCATTTGCAGTGTTGCATTGACAGAAAGTGCCGCATTCGCCGAGGATGAGGATGGCCATAGATGTGTCTGCCGGTGTCGGACCTAGACTCTTGGCCAACCACGTGAAGCGGTCCACGAGAGTGGGACAGGTACACGCAGCAAAACCAGGCAACTTCACCCATCCTGTTCCTGGGCATGGGCCGTTGCTCCACAGAGGAAACCTTCTGTGTTACCAGAGACCATGAACTGGAGGTAGTGGGACCCGGATCCATGCAAGGCTGACCAGCCACAGCACCTCAGTCCCAGGACACCGGACGGAACAGCAACCACACCTAGCCAAAGTTGGCAATTCACTCATTCTTACACCCCACGGCCAAAAGGGACCAACGAGCGCTGAACCGCAGAAAGCACAGACACCATAACACCGAATTGGAGCTGCTCAGCCACCGAGCCCTTGAAGAGCGACTACCA
>NC_133773.1:51875605-51934040 GCF_003597395.2 Chelonoidis abingdonii | reverse complement strand
CGTGTTTGTTGACTGGACTGGGTGTGTTTAAATGGCTATCTAAATCAGACTGTGTTATTCCTATTGTTCTTATAAGCCATACCCTGTATTGATTCCTCTTCAATGCCAGGTTAGTTCATTATGTATGTTCTTTTCTTTTTTATAAAAGTTTTCTTTTTTTAACGAACTTGTCTTGAGTGCGTTATCTCTTAGCTTACCAACTCTACGGGAAGAAGGGAGGGGGAAACTCTTTGTGTTAGCTGACTGCTGACTCTATTAGCTATGGCGGGAGGTAGATTAATCTCTCGTGACTTTGGTTTGTATTGCAAGGAGCATCAACTCCTCCTGGCACTACACTCCTGGTCGTAACCCAGGGAAAGGCGAAGGAAGTATGGGGGATGATGCTAGGGGACCCAGGGGGCTCTGTCGGGGCTCTCCCGGGAACTGGGGATCCGATGCAGGCCGTACCGTGCTGGGGCAGGAGAGTAGCCAGCGCTGCCGCCTTTGGGGATGTCTCTAGTAAGCACCCAGAGATAGGGAGACCCAGGGGCTCTGGGTCTTGGGGGGTCTCTCCAGGGAAAGTCTGGGGGGACCAGAGCGAGGCAGGCGCTGTATTCCTGTCTGGTAGCAGAGAGATAAGATCCAAGCTGGTAGAAAGCTTGGGGGAGTCTATAGTAAGCACCCAGATTTTGGACGCTAAGGTCCAGATTTGAGATAGACGTTTACCACAACCCATCATTTCAAATAATGACATTCCCCCATTACCTGTGAGAATGAAATTCATCCCTATTGAAGGGGCTGGCACAAGACATACACAACACTTTAGTCACCTGTTGAGAGTTTTAAATGGGTTTAAGTAGTGTACAACTCTCTACATGTAGGTGAATTTCACCCCAAGTTCTTATTTTACAGTCTCACTCTGACTTCCATTTGTAATCCTATTAACAGATATGTTTCATATAATTTTTGTAAGATTTGTGTTTGTCTGTTCTTATTAAAAAATTAGCCCACTAAGTTGTGATGAGTTGATTTTAGGATTTGAGATATGATGCACTAATGAAAGGACTCTTTCCCCCCTTTTTTTTATTTAAAGCTTGTATTGATAGCTAATTTACTTTACTATGATAGACATTTTTTTCTAAATTGTATTCTTATATGATTTGGCACAATAAACAGAAACCAAATATTTGCTAATGCCTCCTGCCCAGTTAACTAATACTTCTTTGTACAAATCCCACTTGGCTGATTTAGCCTTGGACCATACCACCGAGCTCAATGTCCAGTATAGGGTCTTTCTGATATATGTGAGTCTAGGGGCTGAGCAGTAGGGAACTCAGAGAACTGATCACTGACAAACATCCTGTTATAATATTAGGCTTACGTGACTTTCACATATATGGCACTGATGTCACTTTAAAAGTCATGAGTTTGAAAAGGGAAAGGTTTTCAAAAGCTACAGACTTTGAAACAATACTCCAAAACATTCTTCCTGTTACTCCATTAACATGAAAGAAATTTCACTGGAAGGATATGAAAATATGTAGAAGAGAAAAGTCTGTTGCAAACATGAATGAAGTTTGAATTCAAACATGGATCTGAAATTTGCATCATGGGGTCCATATAAAGCAATGCAACTGTCTTTCTAAGCATGGTGAATATAAATATTGACAGTAATGACCTTACTATAAGAGTACAGAAAATAAATTTTGAGTAAAAATACTGAAAAAATCTACATCTTAATATGAAACTTTCTATTTCTCTACAAGTAGATTATATTAAAATACAAAAGCATAGAAAATATCATAAGTACAGTTTAAAAGCAGTTTTCCAGTCTGTATGTAATACGTCTTATCTTCTAGAATTCACTGGACGACAAATGTATGTGATGACACAGAAAGGAATAATAGTCTAGTTTAAGAATTTTGTGATAATCATTGCAAGTTTGCAAATTTTTATATTAGCACAGTTTGGACATTCTTGGATAGCAGTATATTGTGTTTTGAATATAGCTCCCACAGAATTGTATTAAAGTTAATTTTGTCACATTAATGTTATACAGTAGGAGTAGGACTCTGTAGACTTGCATTGACATTGTTTCATTTCACCATGACATTGTAATGTGTGGTCTCAACAGACTTTCATTGACACATGATGAGATTGTTATGACATTTGCAAGCCCCTTAAAGCAGTGGTGGGCAACCTGTGGCCCATCAGGGTACTGTGCTGGTGAGCCGTGAGACAGTTTATTGAAAATTGACCATCCACAGGTACTGCCTGCAGCTCCCAGTGGCCGCAGTTCACTGGCTCTGGCCAATGGGAGCTACAGGAAGTGGTGGCCAACACTTGCCCATGTGACTCCAAACTCCATCTTGTTACCTGTAATTTTCCACAGACTAGAACAATGGGTTTCCCTCCACAGAGCAGAAGCTATGAAAAGCCCTGGAGACATCTCCATTTTACCTCTTTCCTGCTCTGATCTCTGGATTATGGACTTATACTAGTGGGAGCGTTCTAACCAAGGGACTGAGGATCTTCCAATCATTTGGGAGCAACCAGAGACTGAACCAGTGATGGCATAAACTTCTTCAAGCCTGATCCAAGAACTCTTTGCAACACTAAAGCTTACCACCTCCACTATGATACTGGCCTCAAAACTGTATTCATCGCTGTATGTATAGTGATCTTTGAAACAATACTCTCTCTCTTTTCTTTGTAAATAAACTTCAGTTAATAAAAATTGGCTGTAAGCATGTCTTTAAGTAAGATCTGAAATATTCATTAACCTGTGAGATAATGTGTCCAGTACTTTGGGACTGGTAGAACCGTTTTATATGATGAACAAGATTTCCAGTAATCCTCATCATATTTGAATGGGTAGAAGTGCCAGGCTGGGTTGCTTTAAGGGAACTGTGTTTTGGCTCCTGGGTAACCAGTAAGGTATTAGGGAAGCTGTTTTGTTGCTAGCTTGGTGGATATAAGTATTAGAATACCTATGAGTTTGGGGATTTGTCTGCGCCATTCTTTGCAGTTTGCCCTGATTTGAGCAATCTCAGTGTGGCCACCTGGGACCCTGGTCACAGGGATATATTTTGGACTTGTCAAAGGGACAATGAAGATTGGAATGCATTCAGTTCTGCTATGTTCTGGAAAGACTTCTTGGAGAAACGCAGCACAAATCATTGCAACTGGAACTGGTCAGGAATTTTTAACAAAGCATTTTTTATCAGAAAAATCTGATTTGCTTAAATCAAAACTTTTCTTGACTCATTTTTTTTAAAGTTTTTAAAAAGTTTTAAAATTATTTTCAAAATAAATCTACTTGTCTGGTTCAAAAATACTTTGTTTAGAGTTTAAGATAATTAAATCAAATCAAAACAAAATGTTTAATTTTAGTAACCCAAACTGAATTCTTTTTTTGTAAAATGTCTGAGATTAAAAGTTTTCATTCTGATTTCAAATAAGAATTTGTTCTGAAATCTCATATTATCATTTCTTGTTCAGTTGTACCTGGTGTACCTTTGGTACACTAATTGACTCTGAGTGAGGCAACACATTCCACATTACCATGGAGCCTAAGTCATAAACTAAAGTTTCTCTTAACCGGAGGAATCCAGACAGAAGGCAGAGTCAGTACTTACACTTGCCTATCCTGTGGCTGAACTTCCCTCTTTGCAGCTGACCTTGCATACCCAACTATGCACCACAGAATTCAATCAATTCCACTGTATTTCATATTACTAGCCTTGTTCTTTGTTAAAATCCAAACTCGAGCACAAATAATTATAATTAATAATGACTTGAAATTTATATAAGCCTTGACATATGGAGATATAACAGTGAAATCTGATATTTTAAGTGCTGTTTTTACATATGTAATGAAAAATGGTAATTCCCACTACAGCAATTTTATTTTTCCACCTTCATGTCCTAATTAATATCATTAAAACTTACTAATGCCAAACAAAAGAAAAAATATTTTCTTTTTGATAAACACGATCTGTTAGTAGATACACTATATTCTCCACAGCAGAACAAACCATCATTTTAAGTGGATTTCTGAAAAGATTTTGCTGACACCTTGGAAGTTTTCTCTGATGGCCTTGCAGCCCATTCTGATCCATCCCTATTTTCAATCTTTTTAAGACAAGTTATGAAAACAAAAAATCCAACAATGGGAAAGGGGGCATGTGCAGGTGTCGAGGGATTGGGGAATTTAAGAGTAGTATTTGGTTTCCATCTTCCATGACTATCCTTAGCATCATGGATGCCTTAGCTGGAGCAAGGGGAACAAAGGTGCTCATGCTTTATTTCTCTCCCTTTTGACATAAACAATAATTTGGTTTGGATCATTGCCACCTCCTTCCATTCTCTCAAAAAAAAAATCTGTCTGAGTCAAGTCCATTTTGAGACTGGTGTAAGTGTGTTCAGCCCCTTGTAAGAAATGGCCCATGGACTTGGTTGTCCATGGGAGCAAATTCCTCCAACCATCGACCCTCAGGACTTGGGACACTCATGGTTTGATTTATGTATATTTTGTGAATGGAGATCATAGAAAGTCATTCCTGCTACTCTCACAGTTTAACTGCAACTCATTTTTGAGGTCTTCCCCTTTGTAAAAGTTATCCTAATATTTAGACTACATTCTAAAAAATATGCTATGCACAAGGCAGGCCAGATCTACCCTTAGATGCCAACTCCTAAAAGGCATTTGGCTGCCTGAAGAACTTCAGGGAGTCAAAATAACTCTGCGAATAGAGAGCCAAGATGTATATAATTCCTTTTTGATAGCCACTGAAATAAAGAGAGAAAAAAAAGTGTAGCAATTGTTGCTGACACTTTCAGTTCTAATCTATGAATTACTGCAGATCCTTGCTTAGCACTGTATCCTGATTTTGTTTTGTTTGCTTTTCTTCCAGGTTCAATCTTGTAAAACCACAGACCAAATGTTCCTACAATTCTGGATAACTGGGTTTTAAAATCCTCAGCTGATAGCACCAAATAAGCACCATGCTTATGTGAATTAGAAAGGTGCTATTTCATTGAAACCCAGATGATATGATTTGCCTCTGGAATCCAGAGTGAACTGTGCTGCTGGAGCATGAATACTTTTTGAGAGAAATCTAGACAACAGCTTAAAACGTCGCTTCCTTACTGGTGCCTGCAGATTTGAACATTTTAATTTAAGCTATTCTTTTATTCCAGATAAAAGAAGATGCTCTGTCCATCTGTTCAAATTAAATGTTAGTACATTTTAAGGCATATGTTTTGACAGTTAAGCTGTGGTGTAGACATTATTTTAAAAATAATTCAGTTGGATCCACAGCTGATGTAAATTGGGATAGCTCCACTGAAATTAATGGAACTACACCGATTTGCCGCAGCAGATCTAGCCCCTCGAACATCTAACCCAATTCCATTCTCACAAAATACGCCTGTGCCCAAGTTCCAATTCCAAAGTGACTTATGCACTTAGAAGCCTAAGTCTTGTTGAAAGTCAATAGGGCTTAGAATCTTATGTTACTTAGGCACTTTAGAAAATGTTACCCAAATTCAGATGGAAACGTATATTGGTTGAACAATCATATTTTGAACAGACTCCCATGAAGCACTGAGGTCATCTTTCCATTCACTCATTTGTGAATAGGGGTCTTCTTCAAAGATGTGTATACCCCAATGGAAGTAGTAAGTTACAGGAATTGTGAATTTGTAATATTTTTAACAACTTCTACACATTGAGTTTTCTCCCCCAATTAACTTTTCACTGCCTGATTCACAGATCTGCTGAGCAGTTTCTCAGTCCAAAGGTAGGTTAATTGGAATTTAGTTTAGTTTATGTCTGAAATTCTTTAATAACCTAGCCAGGTCAGTTGGTAGTGTTCCTCTAATTGCATATTCAGTCCTCCAAAATGCTGAAGCTTTGTACTGCAGCTAAGCTCATTAAAGGGGCTACCAAATTGGTTGGTTGTTACTGATTAATAAAATCATTTTATTCATAAAATCAGTTCATTATCTATTCATTAGCAAAAGGCTTAGTTTGACTGTACACACTATATAAGCAAAATTAAATGATACAGAGAGATTTTGAGATGTTCTGCATATTAACAAAATAAAAATAGAATGTGAATTAAAGGATTATAAAAAAAAAGGTGGGGGGTTTTGGTCCAATTTTCCTACAATGCAAGTGAAGTTGACACCCAAATTACAGAATTGCCTTCATTTGCACTGCATACGTGTTTCTTTTGCACTTTCAATACTCTGGAATGGCTATGACCCCATTCCTATCAGCAGCGGACAAAAGAATTTCTATATTAACTAGTATCAGAGGGGTAGCCATGTTAGTCTGGATCTGTAAACGCAGCAAAGAGTCCGGTGGCACCTTATAGACTAACAGACATATTGGAGCATGAGCTTTCATGGGTGAATACCAGCTCTTGCTCCAATACATCTGTTAGTCTATAAGGTGCCACAGGACTCTCTGCTGTATTAACTAGTATCTCAAAGCAGCAAAGGCCATAGCAATAATGTATCCATGAGCTCCTAGTGGTGGTATTTTCAGTGAGAATGGAGGAACAAATGCTAAAGGCATCTCATGAATTGTTTATTTCCCACTTTCACAGTGTTTGCAGAAGAAGGTGTCCTAGATGTTTGTTTAAAGTAGGAGCTTTAGTGTGGATGTTAATGCTTACGTGACTGGTATTAGAATATGTGCTCCACATACAGAATATCTACAGAGTCCTACTGGATCCATAGTATATGCTTTATTTGCTATTATTTATTACAAAAACTTTTCTTATCTGATAATGAGTTTAAAGAAAGTGTATCAGATGTATAACAGCTGTACGGGGCTCAGTCTCTCATTTCCTATGCATGAGAAATCACATTGGCTTCAATGCCTGAAAAATGGCCTACAGGATTAGATCCTGTCATCTCTAAATTGAACTTCTTTGCTAGAAGGGAAATGGCAACACAATGCATATATTCAGCAAAACATGGGGAAGTAACTTTAATTTAATAGGCCAATTGTTTTCCTATTAATTAAATGGGTATTGATTGTTAAAAGAACAATTATTGAAGTTTAACAAGTATGAAAGAGATTAATCTAGATGCAGTCCGATTAGTTCAAAATTGCATGAGCAATATAAACGCATAATTAGACTGTTTAGAATGTACTACACTTGTAAGGGAGATTAAGATTTATTCATGAAAAAATGTTCCAGTCAGGCAAGTACATTTCATAGACTTTATATGAGAGAGCCTGGGAGGTGATTGTTCTAGTACATTACTACTTTTTTCCTATGATTCATCATCCCTGTTGTCCCTTGCACCGTACAGACACAATGATGAACACAAATAAAACAAGAGGTAGAAAATAAGAGTATGGGACAGTAAAATTTGTGGATTTTGCCCACATGCACATGCAACTCCCATTTGACTTTAGTTATTCACAGAAGGACAGAATTTGTCCAAAGATTCAGAATTTTTTGACAAGGTTTTTTGGTTGGAAAATGCAGATTTGTCAAAATTTAAACTATTTGTGACAATGAAACTTTGATCAGGAAGTTTTTTTGAGGTCTGGAATGGAATTTAGAGACGGAATTCCCTGAATAGCTGGTAGTTAGATTACTCATCTGGGATATGGGAGACACCGCAGGGACTTGAACCTAGTCTCCCATATCCCATATGAGTAACTTGACCAGCAGGCTGTTGGCTATTCCAAGGTGCATGTCCCTTCTCTTTTAGTTTCTGTTTATTTGTTTTTTTAAAAAAATCTGTTCCATCCCTATGTTGAATGGGATTTAAAAAAAAAAAATCTTAAACCTTTTGATAGGATGGGAAAACTGTTTTCTGTACAGCTCTAATAATAATTTTATGTACTGTATCATTTTAATAGCATTAATAAATATCACTGTAGGGTAAATACTATCCCCATTTTACAAGTGAGGAAACTTAAGCATTAAGAAACAACTTGCTCAAGGCTTTATACTATGCAGATGACAGGGCCATTTTGGTATTAGAATGTAGGACTTCCTCCTTTGCAACACTTGTTCAAATATTTAGAACACACTGCCCCTCTAACACATGTAAAATATTGTGCCTGTAGTCACAAGAGGCCAGATTTTCAAAAATGCTCACTTCCCACAAAGAACAATGGGACTTTCTATTGAATACTCCCAAAAATCTGGCCACAGCATAGTAATAAGCCACAGCAGACTGTGCATTAGTAGACTATGTGTGCATGCATCAAGCATGCTACAAGGCAAAAGAGCAAAGTTTACCAGTGTCTTACTAAGGCATAATCTGCACTTAAAATTTAGGTTGATACAACTCTGGTGCTCAGGGATGTGGAAAATCCACACCTCTGAGTGCCGTAGCTGTGCTGACCTAATCTCCAGTGTAGATATAGCTAGGTCAACCTCTGTACCCACAGGATTATACTGGTATGAATATGGTGTTGTAGATATGATGTTGTAGCACCTGTTGTGTAGGCATAGCCTCATAAACAGACCAATGAAGTTTATTGCTATTAGAGGGTGGCTTTTTAATCTTAAGTTTTTTTAAAAAACAAAACCATACTTCAGAAGTTATATTCAGTATATCTTTCCCCTACAAAAAGTAGAACCCAGTAAAAGGCTAAGAGAAGAAAAGCATGTAATAAATATTCCTTAATATTTTATCTATATAGTTTTGGTTTTTCACTCAGTTTAAAGACTCTGCTAGATTATTTGGACATCTCTCCCCTCATTTCTTTACAAGTCTGACTTCTCTTTCAGAAGCAGTTTGTTACAAAACAGTCACTTCCAACTTACTTTTTATTAGAAATAATTAGGAAGGGGAGAATCCTACATCCCCCCCCCTCTAATTTTGGTGAATTTTTCTGTAAAGCTCTGCTTCCAGAATGCAAGAGAGTTAAAGGTCTGGAGGGCTACTCCTGGAGCCTGGCACCTTGGAAGAACAGGGAGAGTTTAAAACTGACTTTTTGCTCCAAGCCCCTCATTCTACTGTCCCTTTAAGCTGCTTAGTAGCCTATATGTCTAAAAATATCATTTATATGTTATTAAATAAAATCACACGTTGCCCAGCAACAAAGAAGTAGAAACAGTGCAAGAATTAGCAAGGAAAAGATTTCCCTCGTGGAAAAAAGGGAATGCTATAGCAATTGCCTTTTAAGAGAATTGAGTTCTCTCTTTAGAATTGCGGTAATGTGAATGGAAGAAAGGACAGTTGAGATCTGCCCTGCCACGTATGGGAAATAAAAGGAAAAAAGGACACTTGGAGTATATGTATGGAGGCAAAGGAATAAAGGCCAAACAGGGGTGAGTGATACTAAAATTCCAGGGATATTTGCTCATATACAGTATTTGCAAGCAAGCTTAGACTATTAACTTCAAACTTTGCAATATTGATATTAAAGTTAAATAGAATCAAAGGCAGAGCTGATTGATTTATAAAAAGACATTTGAGACAACCCATGACCCACAATGGAAGCAACCCCCTGGGTAGTATTCAACATTTCAAGGAGACAGATAAATTTCCTGCTAGCTGTAAAAGCAAACTGTATGTGTTTAATCCCTTCCTCATAATGGGACTAGAGCTGCTAATTGGGCCTCATAAAACACACAGAGGAATTTGAGACAATATTCAATAAAACAAAACCTATTCAAAGGGAACAGAACTGGGAGATTACTAGATGATCATATAGAAAGAGAGTTCAGAGTTTCAGGTAGTTCAGAAAAGCTGCAGTTAAGCATTTTAACTTTTTATTCAAAAAGAGCAAAAAAAAAAGAATTAATTTAAGCATGGAACAGAAAAATTGTATCACATAGACTGCAGTATAAGTAGAAATGTGGTATTAACAACATGAAGCAAAATTCTTAGAAATGTCCAACTTGCTTATTAAACTGGAAAATGAGTACAGTATTTCTAATTTATATTGTAAAATACAAATAGTATTGATATGACAAATCAAATAATCTTAAAATTTTCTTGTCCAGAATTACTAAAGTATTCTTTTTTCAATATAGCATCTACATTGCATGCAAAAACAAACAGTTGTATTTACATAGTACCTTTCACAGTGTTACAGATATTAAGGCTAATAATACCTTTAACTGACAGCACAGGGAAACTAAGTGACTTGCCCAAAATCATGGAGCAAATCAGTGGCAGAGAAGTGAATAGAATTTGGTTGTCCTAATCCCAGTCCTGTTCTTTTACTACTAGACCATAGTAGTAAACTAGATAACTTCTAAAATGGACAGTTGTGCTTCAGAGAAATAATTTTCTCTCTATTATTTCAAATATGTTTCAATGTCAGTCAAATAATTGTTCATGTTTCATCTTTTATTTCCTTTTGTACTCTCCTCACACATTTATTTTGAAAAATATAGTGAAAATCCATCTATTTCAATTTGTCTATGTTTTCTATCCTCCAAATATTCCCTAATTAAGCATTCTAGATCACTGGCTCATTGCAGTTTGTTTGTTTCTTATCCATGTCTTTTTTTAATTTCCCCACCATTTACCTCTCTCTATGAGAGTAACTAGTGATTAGAAGTATTGTGCAGCAGATGTTCCATCCTCTGAAGACGGATGCTGGGCGTTATTGGCTTTCAGAATAAAGAACCAAGCGATGCTCCCTTGACTCGTTGCCTGAGTGTTAACTGAAGAAGCTGAAGCAGCTGTTTCTCAGAGGACAGCAAATCTATCCAAAAAATACTTCACTGAGGTAGTTACAGTGAGGCTAGCATTGCTAAAGCTATTGTACATTGAGATTATTTTTAGGTAGGTAAGTGTCATAAAAATTCCCCCATGTATTTGTGAAAACCATGCGTTGAGCTGTCCTACTTGAATCTTTTGAATGTTGTGGACAGGGCTTGGGGATTTTTGGTTTTAATGAAATGGAGTCTGCATTTTTTAATACTAACTTAAAAATAATGTCATTTTTTACTTGTTGTAGGATAGGGCATAGCACTAAAAATTATGCTGAAAGCCCCTCCTGCCTTTTCTATTTGGTCATTCAGCACAAAGCTACGTATCTAGTTCATGTAAAAAAACTACACACAAATCTCACTAAAAATTTGCTAATATTAAAATAAACCATCTACTAGTACAAAGAAAAAAAATAGCATTCCAGGATGAAGCTCTAAAGGAGAGACATTTTAGAGAGGCAACCACTTGGAAAGAGCTGACATATTTATAAAGGCTGAAGAAACACTGGTTCACTGGCCAAGTTGTGACAAAATGTGCTTTACAACCTAACCTACTCACCAGGTTCCTGAGCTTCTGAAAGGCCAGTGAAAAAACCTGTCCCACCCTGGCCAATTTAGCAGTGAAAGAAAAAAAATTCCTCCCCATCCCCCAAAACACAATTAACAAGATGCCCACAGCAGGACCCCTGAACCCATACTGCTTTATTTCTGAAGGGGATAGTAAAGAGAGGGGAATGAGGAGCAGGGGCATCATTTGCAATGGGACAAGTCAGGCAGTTTCCCCCTAGACTTTGGTATGCCCCCTGACTTTTCATATAGCTATATGCTCCATTATAACTCCCACTCTGCTCCCTCCCCCGACTTTTCAAAATATAATATAATTGCATATAATGTTCTATATGTTGACATAAATTTCCTCTCCGCTTCCCTGCTGAATTTCTCTGAAATGATGCCCCTGGTAGGGAGCTTTACTTCCTGCACAGAATGTGTGGGCGGGGATAGGACTTATAAGCCTCCCTTTGGTGTGTGTAGAAGCCAAGCGGCTTATGCTGCACCCTTCTGTCCAGTTATTCAGCCACAAAGCTCCCCTCTTCAACCTTACAAAGAGACTAAATGCCAACAACGGGTGTGTGTGTGTGTGCGTGTGTGTGTGCGTGCAAACCTTACAGGGTTTTAGTTCCCTGCTGCTATCTCAGACAAAGCATCTTCTCTTGTGAGACTGCAGGGGTGGGGAGAGCAGTTGGATTGATGGTTATTTTAGGAACACAAGGAATGGAAGTTGAATCCCAATATCTATTTAATGCCCAGAAACATATTGGAGTTCATAATGCACTCTCACTCTGATATGTACCTTGTGCTGGTTTGCAGCTTGCGCTTCCTCATAACAGAGCTGGATTATTGATCACCACTGCATGTGAATTTGTTATAACACTTATTTCCAGCACTGTTGTTCTCACATACCAGTGACAACCTCTTGAAATGGGATTGCTATTGTTTAAACGACTGAATACTGTACTTCAACAGCGGTGCTCATTAAGAGCAACCACTGTAAACAGTGCAGAGTTACTACATCCAGTTTTCCCTTTTGAACATTAAAGACCTATTTATGCATTATTACTAAAAATCAATAAATATAATGCTTAATTCTTGATATCAATCCCTGAGCCCAATGATACACAGTGACACACCGGATTAAATGTTCTGGCCAAATTAGAAAAGAAATCACACAATAAACTAAACGTGATAACTTCTAAAATGGGCAGTTCTGCTTCAGAGTAATAATTGACTGACAAGGAGATTGATATTTAGAACTAAGTAATTGATGAAAAAAGTGAACAAATAGCAAAATACTATCATATCCATGAAGTACTTGATTCTATCTCCAACTAACAATTATAAAATATATCTTGGATATGATTAAACACATTGATTGTTTTAATTTTTATTAACTAAAACAAATTTTAAATCCCCAAAATGTTGCGTCAAATGGCAATTTAAGAACAATTTTTGCTGTTGAATGATATGTCATATTGGCACTTTGTGTTGCAGCCTACATTGTTAGACTGCAGTCGGGGATGGAGACTGAGTTACCCCTTTTCCTCTGACAAGAGGAAGGGCCTCTGCTGGAGTAATGTGTCCAGTTCTGGGCACCACATTTCAGGAAAGATGTGTACAAATTGGAGAAAGTCCAGAGGACAGCAACAAAAATGATTAAAGGTCTTGAGGAAAGATTGAAAAAATTGGGTTCATTTAGTTCATAGAAGAGAAGACTGAGGGGAGACTAGTAACAGTTTTCAAGTACATAAAAGATTGTTACAAGGAGGAGGGTGAAAAATTGTTCTTAACCTCTGAGGATCGGATGAGAAGCAATGGGCTTAAATTGCAACAAGAGAGGCCTGGGTTGGATATTAGGACAAACTTCCTAGCTGTCAGCATGATTAATAACTTGCCTAAGGAGGCTGTGGAATCTCTGTCATTGAGGTTTTTAAGAACAGATTAGACACACACCTGTCAGGAATGGTCTGGATAACACTTACTCCTGCCTTGAGTGTAGGGGCCTCGTTTGGATGACCTCTCGAGGTCCCTTCCAGTCCTATACTTCTATGATTCTATAAAACAAATAGGTTTAGACAGAAGACTCAATACAAATACTATACACTCTTTAGGAAACAACTCTGATGAGAAGCAGAATAAATCATTATTGCATGTGTAGCTGAATCTGCAATTTCTCATTTATTGTTGCTACTTTTTTAATTATCTTCTTAGTGTGTAATACAGCTTGAAGTACTGAATGTATGATGAAAAAGTGCTAGGAAAAGACAAATATAGTTGTTTAATATCAAGAAGCCAGATCAAGGACACCATGGGGTACTGAGACCAAGATGGATACAGGTTGCTTGAGCTCTGAAGCAACCCATGAGGAATCCCCAAACATTGTCCCTTAAACCCCACCATCAAACACCAAGAAATATTGCACCTGACTACTGAAACCTCCGAAACGCCCTCTAGCTCTGCATCTTCCTCTCCAAATCCAAAAGTACTGTAAAAACAGAGATCTTCCTCCCCTCCTGAGCCTGATGTAATGCAGCTGATGGCTGTACTGCAACAAGTGTCTGAGGATACTGGTGAAATTAAATATACAAATTCCACCCTACAGACCACTATGACTGAGATTCAGAGTGCACTACAGCACCTATTCAGATGGATGGGTGAAGCAGAACACAGAATTTTTGAAGTGAAAAATGATTTTAAAGAGAATAAATTATGTTATGAAGCACTGTAATGATATCAAGACTATAAAACCAAACAAATTGATCTAGAAAACTGCTCACTTTGATGTAACATCAGGATTGTGGGAATACAGAAAGGTAAACCTTCTGAATTTGTCTTAAACTGCTAACTAAGTTGTTGGATTTGCTGGCAGATTTTTGTTTTGATACAGTACAGGCTCGCCAGGTCCTGGCCCCCAAGCCAGCTCCAGGAGATTGACCTAAAGTGTTGTGAAGTTCCTGAGGGCAACATTTAGTCAAGAAAAACAATTGGCCAGGAAGATGGACATTAAATATTTTATTAAATACCCAGCAACACTCCATATTAACAGTGGTGAGAAGATGGTATCATTAAGTTCCCTCAGGAGCAGAAAAATACTTAAAAATATGCAAATTCCTCCCTCTGAAGAGGAGACATCTCAGTAATGATCTGACCAAATGGAATGTATATATTGCTCCCTGAAATCTGATATGGTTGCTCTAAACAAGTTGATGGGAGTTAATTGATATTTTTTAGCTCCTTTTCTCTTTTTTCTCTTTCACTGGGGTTGAAGATTAAAGGTTTAATATGAATTTACTTCCTATTGCATTAGCTCATGGGAAAGGAGAATCAATACAAAATTTATAATTTTGGTATATTATATAATTGCCTTATTAGATAGTACTTCCTTATTGACTAATGTATCAAGGTTCTATTGGTAATACATGATTACCATACTTGTAATGTTTGGGTCCCAATAGGTGTGAGGATCTCCAAGTTTCACCTGATTTGCTCACCCTCTCTGGGTATCAAATGTGTATTTCTTCTTCCACTGTCTTTTCCATTTTGTTTTTTCACTTATTTAATTCCCTTTTCTTCCCCTTTCCATGCTGGGATTTCTCTTCTTATGCTTGTAGAAAATGTACTGGGAAGCAATACCCTGTCCTTGGATTATATAACTTGCACTGCATAGCTATGTAAGAACTCCATGCAGCTCAGGAAAATCTGCAATTTCTCATTTATTCACAAAGTGACTTTATATTTTATCTGGTATATTTTGACAATTTTGGTTCCAGCAATTAAAGGTGTCTCCTGAATATAAAAGCTTTTAATAACCCTCTTAAAAGATATATACTCAATGCTTAAAAAAGGGAACGCTGACATTGCCGTGCTCCAGGAGACACATCTGATAGAATTTAAAACTTGTAAACTGAACAGAGGTTGGGTTGCCATCTCAACAAATTACTTTAATACTAAAACAAAGGGCATAGGTATCTTAATACATTTAAAAAAAAAAGTTGAAAGTTAACATTCTGAGCACAAGGTGTGACGGTGAGAGCAGATTTAAGGTTCTAAAATTGGCAATTTGATAATCATCTTTGCCAGTCTCTATGGACCAAACCAGGATGATCCTAGATTTTTTTCATAGTTTTTGTGTATAAAAGACATGGCTCACCATCCTATTACTATTGCTGAAGACTTAAGTAAAGCCCTAGACAATTTTTTCCATCTTCATATAAGAACATAACTACTCATCAGGTACTTTATACATACATAGATGATTTAGGTTTACAAGATGTATGGAGACTAAGTAATCCTACAACCAGAGACTATAGTTTTTTGTTTTTTTTTCATTTCAGTTCATTCAGTATATTCAAGATTGGACTACTTCTTAGTGTCACAAGACTTGTTCCGTTCTGTCGCTGACTGTGACATTGTTACATCCGACCATGTTTTATAAATAGGTCTTTTAGGCCCCCAGGATACGTATCCTCAACTAAAATATGGAGATCAAATACTTCTCTGCTGTTTGATACATCATTTGTTAACTCTATCCAGGGGGACTTAGAGCATTTAAGAAAAATAAATACTCCCATTTCTTCATCAATTACCACACTATAGGAAGCTTTTAAAGCCTTCATTAGAGGCCATATCATCTCTTATGCCACCTTTAAAAAGAAATGGAGTGAACACAGAATTGATACACTTGTGAAGGAAACTAAGTCCTAGGATGTAGACTATGCTTCTGTCCCCTCGCCAGAGAAACTCAAAACTTAATTAACAAACTTCTGTCCCCAAAGGCTGAGTTTGCTCTATTCTATTTGAAGCAAAACTACTACAAATCTGGCGAGAGAGCTGACAGGATGTTGGCATAGAGACTTAAGAAAAAGGCTACTAGAAATAAAATTGCTGCTATTTGTGATAGTAGCAATAAATTATATATAACAGTCAGATATTAATAAATAGTTTCAACAGTTTTATTCAGTTATTTAGCTGAAGAGAAAATCAGTAAAGATGCTATCTATATCTATCTATCTGTTTAGTGGATAGTCTCTGCCACAGATCTCTAATTCTCAGAAGGAAATTTTAGATGTTTCTCTAGAAATTGAAGAACTGACTTAGGCTATAAAAGAAATTAAGATTGGAAAGACTCCTGGTATAGATGGGTTCCCAGATTTATGTTACAAAAAGTTTTCTGAAACTTTAACACCTAGATTATTGGATATGTTTAATGAAGCCAAGAATTGGCAAACTCTCCTGCTTACTCTTACTTTCAGTTATTCCTAAACCTGGGAAAGACCTTGGACTATCTCGTAATTATAAACCAATTGCTTTAATCAATTATGATGGCAAAATTTTAGCTAAAGGTCTTGCTATGCGGCTGGATAAAGTTCTCCCTCACATTATACACATAAATCAGGTAGGCTTCCTTCATTATAGACATGGCTCAGATAATTTACATCGATTGACTGATATTATTGCCACTTCGAGACATTCTAAAGAACCCTTAGCTGTCATTTCTTTAGATGTTGAAAAGGACTTTGACCACATAGTCTTTTCCATGTGTTAGCAAAATTTGGATTTGGTAACTAATTTATTGCTTGAATTAAGCTTTTATACTCTAATTCAACTTTTTGGGTAGTTACCAATAGTATTATTCTTGCTCCATTTCCATTAAAGAGAGATATGAGGGAGGGTTGCGCTCTTTCTCCTTTTCTATTTGATTTAGCAATAGAACCTTTAGCCATTGTCATCTAAGCAAATCAACATACTCATGGTATGAAAGTGAGCACAAAAATTATGCTCTATAAGGTATCTGTATCTAAGCTTGAGGTTACCATTTCTTAACTTCTAACTACTATTAAGACTGGACTCCTCTCAGGATATAAAATTAATTGGAATAAATCAGAAGTCTTGGGCATTAACAAATATGCCACAAAGGCCTTTCCTCAAATGGGGATTTTCAGTGGTAATCCTCTTACATGAAATAGTTAAGAATACTGAATCCCAAAAATATTCAGTACATCTCTAAGATAAAGATAGAACCAATTATTGCCCAAGTGACTAAACATTTGGGGAAAAGTAATTCATTAACCCCTTTTGTGTGGTAAAATTAATATATTCAAAATGAACATCCTTCCCAGAATTTGATATGTCCTGAGGGGTCTCCCTATTGCTGTTCCCTAAATTTATTTTAATAAACTCAATAACATTTTGAGAATGTTTGAGGAGCAAGTAAGAAATCTAGACTGCCTCTAAACAAATTACAGATCCCTCATGTCTTCACTTTCCCAAATTGGAAAATTATATCTTCTTTTTGTTAAGCCTAGCATCTTTGTGGCTGTTAGATGTAACCCAACCTTGGATTCAGATTGAATGAGAATTGCTATACCTTCTTTCCCTTTCAGGCATGATAGGATCAAATTATTACAGATTTGTTGGTTCCTGAGATCCCACAATGGCTGTGAGGCAAGCTTGTTCAAACTTGGCTAGAAAGTTCTGTTTCCATCCATTCTTCTAGGTAGAGGCAAAACTGTGAAGCAATCCTCTCCTTAAAATTGGTGGCAAAACATTAATGTAGAGGGATTTGAAGAAAAGAGGAATTTTCACTGTGTTGCAGCTAATTTACAATGATAAATGTAGATCACTTGTAGATCTTCAGCAACAATATTGCTTGCCCTGCTCTGGAGCATGGTAGTACCACCAGTTAAATCATGCACTAACAAATGTATTTGGACCAGATGCATTGGGAGCTCCAGAAACTTTCTGGATTTACGTAGCCAGCGGTATCCTTTTATGATTTTCTGGGCCAAAAAACTCTGCCAAAGGTTGATAATTTGTGAGCTGCTTGGAAAAGGGATTTGGATACTCAACTATCTCTGACCTAATGGAATACAATTGTATCTAATGTTAAAAAGCAAGTATAGGCCTGAGAGTACAGCTTATTTAGCAAAAGGCACATTCAAATCTACTGGTCTCCACGTAGGCTAATGGTAATGGGCTTCATAAATCCTGACCATTGTTGAAAATTTAACTTCCTTGGTGCTATATTAGCTCATATGTTTAGGAAGTGACCCTGTATCAAGAATTTCTGGTATGAGGTGGATCAAAGGACCAATATGATCTTGGATGGTAAGTTGGAGCCTTCCCTTTAAGTTTGATTCTTGGATATATTCTGGATAAGTGAACATTTCTTGGTAACAAGGCAGCGTGGTTCCAAGGTAGAACGTTGGTCACTAAAAAAGAAACATGGATTCACTAGAGTCTCTTTTCTCTCCTCAGTTGATATGTTGTATGACAAACAATGAGTCCTGATGGTTCTTTAGTCAATTGCAAAAATATATTGTCTGCTTAAAAAAAAAACCAAGATGAAAAAGTCATCCTAGGTAATGTACCTGTAGGAGATACCAAGACTATTAGTTCAACTCTATATTTTTTTATTTAAAAAAAATCAAACATCGGCCTGCAGTGCATCTACACTTGGCAAAAGACTACTCCACATGCTCTGGTCCTAATATTGCTATTTATTTTTGTTTTGAAAAAAATGATTATTCCTAATCTTGGCCTGTATATAATTGATCATTGTCAGCTGACAAATGGTTGATGAGTTTGAAAAATATTCTCTTTAGAAACATTCTGCTTAGAGAAATGATTTTCTGTGTTTTTTGTTTCATTAGCCTTTATAAAGTCATGAACATAAAAAGAGGATCTTTGCATTTTAAAATTTGATCTGATCCTGCTGTTTATACAATACCCTGTGGTATGCTCAGATACTGTAGAAATAAGTATGATGTTAGACAGGATTTGAAGAGATCCAGATTCAGCAAAAAGAGCAGGTGAATTATTAACATACAGTATTCTGGACTTAATTTTCCCCACCTGTGTACCTTGTGTTGTGCTTTACATCTTGTCAAGAGAGCACAAAACTTAACTGCCTCTGTGAGTAAAGAATTACGATTTGGTAGCATTTCCCACTCACTTTGCATATGTGTAAATAATCACTCAAGGTTAGGAAAGTCCCAATCCCCTAGTCCTTGCTTATAAAGAGCAAGGGAAGAGACATTTAAAAATATACAGGCCAAGATTTTCAAACATTAGAGCTTTAAAATAAGTGCGAAAAACCATACTTTTGCTTCTAGATAAGTTTGACCTGAAAAATGCAGAATGTCTTCAACTCCAGTTGATTTCATTTTCAGCTTTCTGGGTATTTATTTAAGAGTTTAAATGTATTTAGGAGTCCAATTTCAGTTTCCAAAAATTTCCTGTCTCTGGCACACAGTTTTGGTATGTATTTTTTTGGTAAATATTTTTGAAAGTCTCCACCCTCTCCCCAGTCTAACAACAATTCTAAGAGAAGCTTCACAGATGTATGAGTCAAAGTGAAAATGAAACGTAAGATTTTCTATCTAAAAAAATCTGGAATAAATTATGATTCTACTCCTACAACTGTGTGTGGGAAGTGATAAGTGCAAAGATGGCATAGAGACTTAATGAGTATGCCTCTCAGTACAGAACTTTTAAACTGAGGTCTAAAAGAGATGGATGACTTTGTTAAATAAAACATCAGTTTGTTGACATTAGCAGGTCATTAAACTTATTCGTTACAGTAAAAAGTGTTTTTAAATGCACTATTTTAACAAGTCAATCCCCTTTCCTTTTGAAGACTTCCTCAGAGATGTGTATGCCTTCTGTCAGCATAAACTGTCAATCAAATGGAATCTACAATAAAATATGTGTTTTGATTAGTAGACTGAAACTGTGTGGCTATTAGGGACATAAAGTGTACCACCCTCACTAAAACTAATTTATATGCTTAGAGCAATAAACAGTTTGATGACAGTTATACTGGATGATTTCCCCCACATTATGTCCCTACTACACAGGGATATGTGCTATGGAGTCCACTCCACACCTTACCTGAGAGGGTTAAGGTAGCTAGGAAGGGCTAATTAACCTGATAGGGTGCACCTGGAGGAGGATTAGGCTGGATAGGCAAGCGCTAATAGAAGATGGAACCTTACTGGGCCAGAGCAGGCTGTATAAAACTAGAAAGCTGAGAACAGGAAGGGTTGCAATGTGATGGCCCGTAGTTACTCTCGAGCCTTAGAGAGAGAGAGGCTAAAACCATGTGGAGAACAGAGGCCCTAAGATCCTGGCCTTGGGAGAAGGGAGTACCCAGAGGAGGGTGGAGAAGGAGCCTGACTGAGGTGAAGTAGGAAACAGCCCAGGAAAGCAGTTGCAAAGTTTGAGACAGTGAAAATCTTGACTGCCAAATGTAGGAATCCTGGGCTGGAATCTGGAGTGGTGAGTGAATCTGGTTTCTCTGACAAGCTGCTGGGGAAGTTGAGGGATCAGGCAGCAGAAGACTGCCTAGAACAGTTGTCTAATGATACCCCAGAAGGGGAGGACTATAGTGACCTGACCAGAGGGCCAAGTCATGAAGAGAGAGCACCCTGAATTGCAGTGAGGTAGCAGGGCATATGAACAAGCAGTGGAAGGGTGCATCAGACCTGGGAAGAGCTAATCCCCAGCCCAAGGTATCCTAGTGGTGAGTGTGCCCCCATGATCACAAAATGGAATTGCCAAAGTTTTGAAAATGTGCTAGATACAGCCAATGGTCATATTCTGCAACTGTTCTGCACACAAACTTCCCATTGGCTACAAGACTGACACCCATGTTTGTTCCTGGAAACTATCCAATAACTACAGCTGTAGGACTCATTGACTTTCAATTTCACTGACTGTTCTGAAAACTTCACGTTGACCCAACCCAAATCTGAAAATTCCAGAAACTTTTGTCAAATCAAAAGGGTCAACACAGATTTTTTTCTATTTCAAACAAAACATTGTTTGACTCAAAATGAATAGTTTTGTTTCCTGGCACTTTTGGACATTAAATCAAAAGAAATGGAATGGCTGGAAGAGGAGCTGCTGCTGCTTGTATTTTAACCTTTGGCCCAGTTGCTAGTGTAGTCAAGTAGGATGTAGGAGATATAGGTTCTATGCCCATATCTGCCTGATGTGGAGAAGGGATTTGAACTCCAGTCTCCCACTTGGCTATAGAATATTCTGATCTGGGTCTCTCTCATTCTTTCCTTTTAAAGGTTTTCAGCTTTGTATAACTAAACACAGTAATTGGAGCAGGTGCATGAACTTAGATCTCCCACATCCTAGGTGATTGTCCTAATCATTGGGCTAAAGGTTGTGCCAACACCATCTTCTCATTCTCTAGCCATTTTGAACGGTGTCTAAGTTCCCATAAAACCCATTTTTGGCCAAAACTATTTAGATTATATATGTCAAATTACTGTGTAGTTTGAGTCTACAGAAACTGCATTTTTCAGTGAATAAATTTGTCCAAAATATTTTGCCTAGCTCTGATGATAATGTAATTCCCATAAATAAACATGGAGATTAATCTTGTAGCATCTCAGCACACACATCTCTCAGAGAAGTGAATTGGAGTTCTGTGTGCAGTGGAATAGCAGGGGAGAACCTTTATCATATCTCTAGTGCAGGGATGGGCAAACTACAGCCCACAGGCTGCATCCAGACCACCAGCTGTTTTAATCTGGCCCTTGAGCTCCCACTGGGGAGTGGGGTCTGAGGCTTGTCCCGCTCCAGACGGGGAGCAGAGTCGGGGGCCACATGTGTGGCTCCCGGAAGCAGCGGCATGTCCCTACTCTAGCTCCTATGCATAGGGGCAGCCAGAGGGCTCGGCTCAACACACTGTCCCTGCTCTAAGCACTGCCCCACAGCTCCCATTGGCCAGGAACCATGGCCAATAGGAGCTGCAGGGGAGGTGCTTGGGGCAGGGACAGTGTGTGGAGCCAAGCCCTCTGGCTGCTCCTATGCATAGGAGCTAGAGTGAGGATATGCCGCTGCTTCCGGGAGCTGCTTGAGGTAAGCACTGCCTGGAGCCTGCACCCCTGAGCCACCCATCCTCCCCCTGTGCCCCAATCCTCTGCCCCAGCCCTGATCCCCCTCCCGCCCACCAAACCCCTTGTTCCAGACTGGAGCCCCCTCCTGCATCACAAACCCCTCATCCCCAGCTCCACCCCAGAGTCTACACCCCCAGCCAGAGCCCCCACCCCCACGTGCCCCAACTCTTTTCCCCAGCCTTGATCCCCCTCCTATATCCCAAACCCCTCATCCCCAGCCCCACCCCAGACCCTGCAACCCTAGCCAGAGCCATCATCACCTCCAGCACTCCAACCCCAATATCATGAGCATTCATGGCCCACCATACAATTTCCATATGCAGATGTGGCCACTGGACCAAAAAGTTTGCCCACCCCTGTTCTAGAATATACAACAAGCTTTCAAAACATTCTCATTTGGGGATCAATAGATCTAAATGAGGAAGGACACATGTCGGGTGCTTCCCCCTCATATTATCCTTTTTTTATTATTATTCTAAAGATATGATAGTTTCAGCAAGGGTGATTCACTGCATGCCTATAATAGTTTTGCATATTACATCTACCAATCAATATGGACATGCTTATTAATTTTTGTGTTGCTATCCAGGGCCGGCGCTACCATTTAGGCAGCCTAGGCAATAGCCTAGGGCACCAGGATTATTCGGGGGGCAGCATTTTGCCAGGGGGTTGGCAAGCGGCTCCGGTTGACCTGCCGCAGGCATATCTGCAGAGGGTCCACTGGTCTGCGGCTCCGGTGGAGCTGCCGCAGTCATGCCTGCGGGCAGTCGGCTGCTCGCGCGGCTCTGGTGGACCGCCCACAGGCATGCCTGTGGCAGCTCCACCGGAGCCACGGACCAAAGGACCCTCCACAAGAATGACTGCGGCAGCTCCACCGGAGCTGCGGGATAAGCGTGGGGGGTGGCGAAATGCGCCTAGGGTGCGAGAAATCCTAGCTCTGGTCTTGTTGCTATCCACATTATTCTCTAGGAATTCAGTCTTCTCTCACAGGAAGAATGACCAAGTTGTAGCCATCCTCATAACTTCAATTAATTTCAGCCATGTTTGAAAAGTAATAAAATTTTCCACTAACAATCTCAATTAGAGTCCACAGGCCAAAGGTTACAAACCTGGTAACCAAGTCAGTTTCCCAATTTTTATTTTAATCTCATTCATCTGTTTTTTGTATTAATACTTTGTGTTGAAAGCTTTTGACCTGTACAAAGAAAAGAAAAGAAAACAGCTGAAGGAGATATTGGTGAAAAATAAATTCTATACACTAATGAATGCACTTAAAAATAACATTTCATAAACAATACAAGAAGACTAGAAAAACATCATTAGGGAATTAATCAAGGAGATTCATCATGCTAATGTACTTTTTTAAATGTGACAAATTTGACCATTTATCCAAAATGCTGTTGCTTCTGATATTTTCCTGTACTGCCACTTCCTAAAATATTTAAACTAAACGTAGCTTAAATTGTTACAAGTTTGCATATACAAAATTTTCCATTGATATTTCTCTCCTTACTGAACACTAAAATGCTTACTGCTATTTCTGCAACAGGAATGGTGACTAAAAGTCAAGGATGCTGGAGAGAGAAGGTGCCGAAGTGAAGGATTCATTGCCTCTGCCCTCACCTCAGGTGCTCTTGGAGACTTCATTGAGTATCTAATTTACTTGGGAAGCACTTAGAAATTACTACGACAGGTGTTATAAACCCCCCCCCCCCGTAAGATAGATACTTCTAGAATATCAACACTTCACAACCTGTAAAATACATAAAAACACTAATAAGTTACTCATTAGGATTACATTTATTTGATTCTTGTAATACAATATCCTTCTTTAGACTACTGTGGGACATGACACAGGTGATAGTGCATTATAGAAAAGGAACTGGGCTGGGGCAAGGAAGAGCATTATGAGTTGCTGACGACTGTTAGGGTGAGGAAAAGATGGTGTACAATGGCACCCTTACAGCTGATATTATCTTTACAGCTATCCCAATATCACATTAGCATGTTTCTTGCCCCTACCTAGTCAATGGATTAAAACTTGATACTTGTGTGCAGTAGGACAGTAGAAATTCCCCTCTCCCTTCTAGTCACATTTCCCCTGTTTTGTTGTTCTCAAACTCATAATCATAGTTCCAAACTTCATTTTTCAATGTTTGAAGCAGCTATCTATTGGGTGGTTGAGGGGGGCAAGTTTGAAAGAAGGACCAAAAGATCTTTTGAAGTGGTGGCAAATTTGGGGGAATGGGGAGGAAAAACTTCCCTAAAATCTTGTCTTATATTACTTAGTAGTAGCAATAGAAGAATTCCAGTAGTTCCTATGATTTGCTAATTGCCAGTTATGCACAATCCCTGCCCCAAATTACTTAAATGATCCATATTTGACATCCTGGAAAGTCCAAACAAGGTCTTTTCACTTTGGCTTCCAGGTAGAGCTGGAGCTAGAAGTACCAAAAATAGCATATCTGCCCTCATAGTATTTCTGCTGGCTATTGGAAGTGGAAATGGGAAAATTTCAAGTCTCTGTTTGTACAGACTTCCAGCTGATTCTGCTGGCTCAAATATTTTGGATAATTCAGATAAACTTTTGTAAGTTGAACTTAGAGGTTTCCTCATCACTTACATGTCATGATTAATTCAGCTGGTAAATGTTTCATCTGAACCTTTTCAAAGGTTAAGATTCAGTTTTCAGAGAACAAGTCACAGTAATTGGAATTTACCCTTGACTTTTTGCAGTGCTCTTTGACTGAGGTGCACAGCTTGTTTTCAGAAAGTAAAATATTTTATTTTTGCTCAAAAAGAGAACTTTCCTACATTTCTGGCAAAATTGTTAGTTCCTTTCCCTTCAATGTATTGTTTTTCTCCTACAAATAGGAAACTATCTGCATAGATAATGGCTAGTCAAATAGCCAGTTGTGAATACTGCTCCTGAGTGATTAAGTATGGTATTTGTTTTATTAGTTTTGTTATTTTGTCTCCCCTGCCTTAACCCAAAGCCTCCTGTTAGTCTCATCCACATGAGATTTTGTATATTTTTAGACTGTCAACAATAAGAAGACTGCTATTTTCTGAACCTTGTGTTATGTTCATCATAATAGAGTCCAATATAGCTGAGACCACTAGTGCTAATTCAATGTATATGTTAAATTATATTAAAAAAACAAACAAAAAAACCACCCTACATTAACAGAACATTAAGGTTGCAAAGCCAAGTGTGCAGGTAACAAAAGAGGGAATGCTCAGACACTATTCTGTCCACATCTATGATATTTCCCTTCCTCCTGCTCCAGAGCTTAACACTTTGCTGAGGCACGGACCAGGATTTTCAAAAAGCATTACAAAGAATTTAACCTCTGAGCTATTGTATGTAAAACCCTGATAAATTGATGTTAATAGTTCCAGTCAACTTCGAAGAGTACCATAAACTTTCTTAGTAAAACACGTAATACACACACAACACATTGTAAATAGTATTTGGAATATTATTATCGTAAGCCTCTTTCCCAAATCTGGACCTTAGCGTCCAAAATCTGGGTGCTTAGCATGAACCTCCAAGCTTAATTACCAGCTTGGATCTTATCTCGCTGCCACCAACCAGGAATCAGTGCCTGGTACACTTGAGCCCCCCAAAACCTTCCCTGGGGAACCCCCAAGACTCAGATGCTTTGAGTCTCCAACAAAGGAAATAACACCATTCCCTTCCTTCCTCCCTCTCCACCAGCTTTCCTCTCTGGGCTAACCTAGAGTATTGATGCAATCTCTTTACATCACCAATACCAAAAAGCATGTCCTTTATTCCACAATGAGACAAACCCCAAATACAAGGAAACAGAGATGATCCATCTCTTCCCCCTCCCACAAACTCCCTGGTGCTGCAGAGCTTCCCTCCATTAGATCGTAACACAAGAGAATTCCCTCCCCTTGTTCCTTAACCTACCCAGAGAGAAAAAACTAAACAAATCTTACAAAAAAAACTTTATATAAAAAAAAGAAAGAAAAAGACATAAGAATATAAACTCTGCATCAAAATGACAATACAGGGCTATTGCTTTAGAAAATATGAAATAAACAGTCTGATTCAAAAAGATATCCAATTTGAAACATTCCAGAAAGTTACACACATGTAAATACACCCAAAACAACATAAAAGCCTATATTGTTTTTCTACCTGTACTTACAAGTTGGACACAGATGATTAGAAGAAGAAAAAAGCTTCTCATAGCTGAGAGACAGACAAAAGACTCAGAGTCCAAAAATTCCCTCCCTGACTTTGAAAAATCCAGTTTTCTGATTGGTCCTTTGGTCAGGTGTTTGGTTTCCTTTGTTAACCCTTTACAGGTAAAAGAAACATTAACCCTTAGCTATCTATTTCTGACACGCCTCCCAAATCACAGACAGTGGAGATCTACTCTTTCTTACAGTGACTTCCCTCTTTTGATTGTGTTACAAATATCCAAATACATAACATTATGTATAATTAGCATAAATATCAATACTATCATTCCCCTCTGATTTTTTTCCCCTCAGGGATGATTTCTCAGTCTTTATAGTGTAATCATCATATGTAATGTTTGTTACCCGGTGTTCTCCAAGTTTGAGGAGAATGGTAGCATATCAGTCCTCTCAAATGCCTCAGAACCTGTCAGAAAAAAGCAGTCTGGGGATCTCCACAGGTAGCAGCATTTCAGCCCTTGGGTTAATAGCTAACTAGTAATCTGAGATGCTGGTGAAACAGAAATCTGTATCAAAAGTTGTGTAGGGATTCAGATCAACATATAAAAAATCCATTCCCTCAATCTCAACAAGATTCTCACTCTATAGGGTGCTCTCTACTCCCCATAAGTCCATCTAAATCAGGTAAGAATTCACAAACCCTCAGTTCACTAAATGCTGTCCTCCATTCTTTTTTAACTGAGACAGATTCCCAGTTAAAGCATCTAAATTCCACCAGGCTCTTTCGCCACTATGGGGGTCACAAATGCTTACATCTATCTTTCCCTTTAGTCCACTGCTGTGGACCAAACATTACCCTAACTGGGGGCTTCCTTAATAAATACAGCTGGAATAGCACTTACCTATATCTAAAATCAAACAGATATTGGGACCCAGCATTCAGAACAAACATAATTCTTGGTGCTATCTTAATCAACAGCTGAGTCCACAAGCCTATTCATCTCTATTTGTACCCATCTGACTGACTTAATTCACAGACAGTAAATAGGATATGAACTGCAAGGTAGGTTGCCCACAATGAAAACTTCCCGCACTGCATTAGAACAACTACTAAGCATGTCTGGTTACTCTGTTCTGGAAGTTTCTGGTAATTCTGAGTTGCCTTACTTTGCTTTCTGCAGATGTGCAAAGACAGAGTATCTAGCTAAAATCCATTTCTCTTTCCATCTCCTGGAGAAACAGTCAAATGTTGCAGTATAAAGCCTGAGGGTTACATTCAAATTAGGAAATGCCAGAATTAAGTTAACCTGTGCAAACTTAAATTGGCCCTCTTGTGCATATATATTAAAAGTGATGCAAGTAGAATTCATTTCTTATTGGTACAGTGCACTCATGGGAGGGACGCGAAGTTGGGGCATCAGCTAAAGGGGGGCATGTTACCTCCCCTCATGTTACTCCTCCTGCCCCCAGCCTGGTGCCCCTGCGCTCTTCCCGTCCCCTCCCCATGATCCATCTCATGTTAACTTGGGGTGGAGGGGGTCTCTGTCCTCCTTCTGCTGCACCGGAGACTTCTGAATCTCAGGGCTCTCCTGGGAACTGCAGCGGCCAAAGGAGCAGAACATAGGGCATCCAGCAGCTCCTCCAGCAAGGCTGTACCACCTCAAGCTCTGTCCTCTGGTGGGGCTGCTGTACAGACCCCAGACAGGAGATGCAGCTGTGTGGAAGGTCTGAGGGCGGAACAGCCTCACTAGAGGAGCTATCAGCATGGGACTGCCCAGCGGCCCTACGTTCTGCTCCTCCTGTGTGTTTCTGGTATGGAGTACTGGCTATAGATATCTTACTGATATGGCATACGAGGGACCATACCACCATACTTGCACCACTGATTATGATACAGTCTTTAACTATATGCTGACATACTATTTTCTCCACAGGACTTCTGCTTCTTTCAGTGCACAGAATGGATAGTGCTCACTGAATGAAGTTAGTCAGTATTTTGTTTTGCCCACATCATTAAATGTTTGGCCCAATGTCTTTTGTGCCTACACATAATTCAAATGTGCTTTGAATTCTTAATTTCCTTATGGGCTTTTCTATGGCACTCATCATTATAGTATGGAACTTCTCAAATTTTCCTGAGTTTACCTTCACAATACCCCTATGAGGTAAGGTATTATTTTTATTCCCATTTTAGAGATGGGAAAACTGAAACACATAGTTTAGAGTGCAGCTGTCATTGACTTCATTTGCAGTTGTAAATAAGGACTTCTACAAATCAAATGGTCTCAGATTGGGTACCTAGAAATTGAAGAATATGCAATTAGTAGCCCTCTCTGAAAAGTTTGGTTTAAATAAGTTGCCGAGCATCACATAGGAAGTCTGTGGCAAAATCAGGGACAGCAGTCAATTCTCCCAGATGCATAGATTCATAGATTCATAGACTCTAGGACTGGAAGGGACCTCGAGAGGTCATTGAGTCCAGTCCCCTGCCCTCACAGCAGGACCAAATACTGTCTAGACCATCCCTGATAGACATTTATCTAACCTACTCTTAAATATCTCCAGAGATGGAGGTTCCACAACCTCCCTAGGCAATTTATTCCAGTGTTTAAGCAGGACCAAATACTGCTAGACCATCCTCCGCGGTATTGAGACCACTATCCCTAACCTACTCTGAATATCGTTCCAGAGATGGAGGTTCCAGCAACCTCCCCTAGGCAATTTATTCCAGTGTTAACGTAATCCGAACAGTTAGTAAGCCCTTTTCCTAATGTCCAACCTAAATCTCTCCTTGCTGCAGTTTAAGCACCATTGCTTCTGGTTCTATCTATTAGAAGGCTAAGGTGAATCAAGTTTTCTCCCTCCTCCTGATACACCTTTTTAGGTACCATCCATGAAAACCTGCTATCATAGCCCTCTCATAGTCTTCTCTTTTCAAACTAATACAACCCAATCTTCAGACTCCTTGCATTTCAGGTCATTGTCTAAGACCTTAATCATTCTTGCTGCTCTTCTTGGACCATCTCCAATTTCTCCACATCTTTCTGAAAATCGAGTGCCCAGAACTGGGAACACAAATCTACAGTTGAGGCCTAACGACTCTGAAGCCCAGAGCCAGGAAGAAGACTCTCGTGTCGTTTACAAACACACCTGGTGAATGCATCCCAGAATCGACGTTTGCCCTTTTTGCAACAGTATCACAGCCCGTTGACCTCATATTTAGCTGTGCTCGACGACCTTTCTTCAATTCTGGCCACTCCTCCTAACCCCTAGATCTCTTTCTGCCATACTCCTTCCTAGACAGTCTCTTCCCATTCTGTATGTGTGAAACTGATTGTTCCTTCCTAAGTGGAGCACTTTGCATTTGTCTTTTAACAACATAAAGTTATTTTCTTGTTTTGTTCACTGCACACCTTCCATGTTCTGCATCAAATAAGGCAGGGATCATACAGACAAGACTCCTTCATTATGCCTCCTTGATTCATCCTCAGAGTCCATCCTGTGCACTGAATGAGCCAGGGTTACTGCACGGAAAAAGAAGGATGTGGTTATGTAATTAAAGACTGTATCATAATGCATATTCACAAGGGAATTGAATTAAAATTTCAACCTTCATTCTGGCATTTCCTAATTTTGAGTATTTGAGTTTCTAAACTTAACATTCTTTTAATGTATTATTTTTTATTTCCTAGGATTTTGAAAAAAAACAAATTGAAAAGGAAAAAACAAAAACAAAAACAGAAATCCCCTCATGTGGCATCACATTGACACCTCTATGGTTAATGGTCAGCAGAGATGGAACCCATAGATCCACAGTACAAACCTCTGGAGCTAAAAGAATAGCTGATACACAGGAGGGTCATCCTGTATGTGAACAAGACAGTAGAAAAGGCAGGCTCTGCCAGTGGGTTTCACAGCTAATTGCTGAAGCAAAAAAATGTTGCAACTCTGAAATCCTATGTTCTATTCCAGGGTCTGAGGGGAGTGTATTGTAGTGATTACAGATCCTTCTCCCCTAACTCCTCCAGCCACTCCTTGTGTCAGTGCCAGTTCTCCCCTCCCAGCTTCATGTCCTAATGTCTCCACTCTGTTCTTCATGTTCCAGTTCACCCTACCTGTGATTCTATGTCCTAGTTCCCAGTTAGTAGAAATCTAACTTTTCTCAACTCATTAGACTATATTTTTCATGTTTTTCCCCTATTATTTGAGTTGTTCAGACCTGTTTCTTGAACAGTTACAATGGAAACATATTATTTTCTAATGTCAAATATACTTGAAAGATGAGAGTGGGACAGAGACTGGGCTCAACAGACATTGAGAGTGAATGGAAAATGCCTATTATATAAGATCATCTGTAAATATATTTATATTTTCAAAAATGGCATGGCAAAATGCATTTGCAAATATAATGAAAAAATAGCAAATATGTAACATTTTATATAAAGTTGATCTAGATACTAATGGAATTTCAGTGGCACTACTTGCAGATTAATGATAACTTGGCATGAGTAAAAGTGACATAATTGAGCCCTTAATGCATTTTATAAAATATAACCTATATACATCTTGGGGCTGTTGATTAATCACAGTTAACTCATGCGATTAACTCAAAAAAATTAATCACAGTTAATCGCAGCTTTAATCACACTGTTAAAAATAGAATATCAATTGATATGTATTAAATATTTGTGGATGTTTTTTCTAAATTTTCAAACATATTGATTTCAATTATAATATAGAGTACAAAGTGTGCAGTGCTCACCTTTTATTATTTTATTACAAGTATTTGCACTGTAAAAATTATAAACAGATGAAATAGTATTTTTTCAGTTCACCTCATACAAGTACTATTGTGCAATCTCTTTACTGTGGAAGTGCAACTTACAAATATAGATTTTTTTTGTTAAATAACTGCACTCAAAAGCAAAACAATGTAAAACTTTAGCACATACAAGTCCACTCAGTCCTAGTTCTTGTTCAGGCAATCTCTAAGACAAACAAGTTTGTTCATGTTTATGGGAGATAATGCTGCCCACTTCTTATTTACAATGTCACCTGAAAATGAGCACTTGTTTTCGCATGGCATTTTTGTAGCCGGGATTGCAAAGTTTTTACATGCCAGATATGCTAAACATGCTTATGCCCCCTCATGCTTTGGCCACCATTCCCGGGGAGGTGCTTCCATGCTGATGACGCTTGCTAAAAAAATGATGTGTTAATTAAATTTTTGACTGAATTCCTTAGGGGAGAATTGTATTTCTCTTGCTCTCTGTTTTGCCCATTTTCTGCCATATATTTCGTGTTATAGCAGTCTTGGATGATGACCAATCATGTTGTTCATGTTAAGAACACTTTCACTGCGGATTTGACAAAACACAGAGAAGGTACCAATGTGAAATTTCTAAAAATAGCTACAACACTCGAGCCAAGGTTTAAGAATCTGAAGTCCCTTCCAAAATCTGAGAGGTATGAGGTATTGAGCATGCTTTCAGAAGTCTTAAAAGAGCAACACTCTGAAGCAGAAACTACAGAACCTGAACAACCAAAAAGAAAATCACCCTTCTGCTGGTGGCATGTGATTCAGACAATGAAAATGAACATGCATTGGTCTGCATTGCTTTGGATTATTATCAAACAGAATCCATCATCAGCATGGATGCATGTCCCCTGGAATGGTGGATGAAGCATGAAGGGTCATATGAATCTTTAGCAGAATTGGCACATAGATATTGTGCAATGCCGGCTATGACAGTGCCATGCAAATGCCTGTTCTCACTTTCAGGTGACACTGTAAACAAGAAGCTCACAACATTATGTCCTGCACATGTTAACAAACTTGTTTATCTGAGCAATTGACTGAACAGGAAGTAGGACTGAGTGGACTTGTAGTCTTTAAAGTTTGGCATTGTTTTATTTTTGAGTGCAGTTAGATTTTGTGCATAATTCTAGATTTGTAAGTTCAACTTTCATGGTAGAGAGGTTGCTCTACAATACTTATATTAAGTGAATTGAAAAATACTATTTCTTTTATTTTTATAGTACAAATTATAAATAATAAAAATAAATATAAAGTGAGCACTGTACACAGGGTATTCTGTGTTGAAATTGAAATCAATATATTTGAAAATGTGGAAAACATCCAAAATATTTAAATAAATGGTATTCTATTATTGTTTAACAGTGTGATTAATCTCAATTTTTTAAAATTGCTTGACAGCCCATATATACATATGTATGTATATACATATAAACACTCTAATGGTAATATTAATCGTCCCCATTCTGTGATGCTGGAGGCTGGAGTCTTCAAATAGGGGTAAATGGAATCAATTTTTTTTCTTATGTTGTTTGTTTTACTTATTTTTGTAGTATACTCTAAAGAATAAACAAAAAAAAGTAACAAAAAAAACCACACTCCAGAAAATCTTTATTTTCTGTGTTCTTCTCAATATTTTAGAATGATTTCCTTGATTTCCTTCTTCCTTTGAAGCAAAATATCTGACCTGCTGTCCATTAGAATTATAATTTAATAGAAAACCCTGTAATTTTTGATAAACTCCTGGAAGCACTGAGTTTAGAACTGTATGCCAATGCATTGTGCAAGGTTCAATTGCTGCCAAGCCCATCTGCTCAGTGAAATTGAAAACCTTTTTTTTATTTTTAAACTCTTCTTTAAACAAATGATTACTCTTCATTAAGAATCTATTGAATCGATAATTGTAAACAAATAGTCCTGATTCAGAAAATGATTTGTAGAGTAGAGTGCAACACCATGAGAACTTTTTACAAGTATATGCAGGTATCTGAATCTCCCAGAGAAAGAGACTGCACTACAGAATATCTACAAAATCTAAAATAGAAAAAAGCTCATGTGATGTAGCAAAAATTACAAATATTTTTTTGACACTATAAAAATTGCCTGTCATTTAAAATAATCATAAAGCACATTTGATTTAGCAGATATTCCTGTTAAAATTAATATTGTTTTCCTGACCTGGGTCTTATGTTCAAGTTTTGACACATGCTACAGCCCCCGAAAGAGATGACAGCACTGTTGATGTGTGAAAGACCCAGCCCTGTAGCGATGTTAACAGGAAAAGTAAACAGATGCCTCTCTCTATATTTCAGTGTAACACGGTTTAAAGGAAAATGTAACATTTAAATGGTCCCTGGTCGCTTTTTGATATATTAAGATTACACCCAACTCTGAAGGGAGATTTAGCTGGCTACCATGTGAAACAAGACTGGTGACCATATAGAAGTTAACAGGAACAGCAGATGAAATCTTCTTCTTAAATTACACTGTAAATCCTATTCAAAAGAACACACAGCAATTCATTTTCAATTTTATGGTGGTGAACGAAAATGACATTTCCTTTGCATTCCTTCCCTGGCAGTATCAAAACATGCTGGCAAGTGTTCCCACATGAGAGTTGTCAAGAAATTAGTTCAGAAATAAGTGAAAATGATGGACACTCAAGACATGAAAGTTAAGGTAAATCAACTAGAATGTGTATATTTTGTGAAATCTTTAGAGGTAACTTGAGGGAAAACCCCATGATTTTAATACTGAGGCTTAAAAGTGAAGAGGTCCACTTGCTGTGTAGCAGCTGTATAGGAAACTAGAGTGGTGAAAATATCGAATCAGTAAATTCATTGTGCTATGCTGTATCTTGTCAGTGTTTGGCTGAAGAACATGAACACAGAGCTCTTCTTCTGGAGCTCTGAATAGGATGCTACATCTGTGTCCATTTTACTGTTTGTTTTTGCAAGTTTTAGCCATCCATGTTCACAATTTGAAATGTAAATAAAAATAAACTAAGAAGGAATATTTTGAGTCTGAATCCATTCATTTCCAACGACAGTAGTTGGGGCAAACCACTAACTGGCTTCAAGACAGAACTTGATAAGTTTATGGAAGGGATAGCTTGATATGACAGGCTACATGCCATTGTAAGCAATCTGTGACTGCTAGGAGTAAATCTCTCCAACAGCTGCTGATGGAATACTAGCTGGAGAGGGCTCTAAGTTAATGCAGAAAATTCTTTCCCAGGTGTCTGGCAGATTGGTCTTGACCACATGTTCAGGGTCTAACTGATCACCATATTTGGGGTCAGGAAGGAATTTTCCCCAGGTCAGACTGGCAGAGAAACTTTGGGTTTTTTTGCCTTCCTCTTCAGCATGGCACATAGGTCACTTGCAGGTTTGAACTAGTGTAAATGGTGGATTCTTTGTAACTTGAAGTCTTTAAATCATGATTTGAGGACTTCAGTAACTCAGCCAGATGTTATGGGTCTATTACAGGAGTGGATGGATGAGGTTCTGTGGCCTGCAATATGCAGGAGCTCAGACTAGATGATCATGATAGTCTCTTCTGGCCTTAAAGTCTGAGTCTATTTTTTTCCAACAAGGAGACAATTAAATAGCCTGCTCCCAAAGAACAAGCCCTTATTGGGCATTCACAACTAGATATTACCTTTGTTGTTGCTAGCCAAACATCTGTCATGGCAAATATAGGGCCAGACTTGAGATGTAGGAGGGTTGTGCTGCTTTTTGGAAGTTTGGGCTGTTTTGCTGCCTTTCAAATGGGTGAGACAATACAAAGATGTTAAATCCATCACTGTGATTGTCCTTCAGTTCACCTTTTGGATACCATTTTTTTTCAGTGTTACCCAAACTAGTTAAAAATACAGCTTTTTGTAACTGGAAAACATGTTCATGACCTTTTAATCTTCCTTGATTCCCTTACCTGACTGAAAACATATGAGGCCTGCACCAAGTTAAAAAGTTAAACATTGTTCTAGGAAAGATATTAAGGATAGATCCATTAATGGCTATTTGCCAAACTGGTCAGGGATTCAATCCCATGCTTGGGGTGTCCCTAAGTCTCTGACTCCCAGAAGTTGAGAATGAACAACAAGGGTTGGATCACTCAAAATTGCCTTGTTCTGTTCATTCCCTTTGAAGCATCTGGCACTGGCTACTGTCAGAAGACAGGACACTGAGGTAGATGGACCATTGGCCTGTTCCAGTATGGCCATTCTTATTTTCTTAAGTGTTGTACTTAAGGTCTTATCTTGCCTGTATTTTTTGTAACCTGATAGCGGCTACAGGATTAGCAAGAGACACCCTATGTTCCACTGCAACTACAGCTCCCAACAACAATAATTCCTGCACGATAACTGTGTAAACAAATCTTAAGGGGGATTGCAGGATCAGTAGCTGTTGAAAATTATAGTTCATTAGACTAAGTTGTTTCCAGTATATAACACTAACTAAAAGCAAGTCATGGAACATCTCACTAGATCACTATGGAGTTAGGACTTGACAAAATGGTCAATGACAGACTTTATGCATGAAGTCCTTGGACATAAGGGTCTTTATTACAGCTAATCAGATGACACCAATTTTGTTACATGGCAACTTTTGTGGTATCAAAACTTGTTTTTATTCACTTTTAGAATGTTGGTAAAAATGAAATTGTGTCAAAATAGTGTGTGTGTATGTGTGTGCTCTAAGGTCTGGTATTTAGGGTACTGCTTTGGGATGTGGGGAACCTGGCTTCAATTCCCTGCACTGCCTAATTCAGAGTACAGTTTTTTCACCCCAGATAGGTCTAATTCAGGTAGAGCAAGGTCTTGAACCTAGTTTTCTCACATCCCAAGCCAGACACTAGGCATGTACATAGTACTTTTCCACAATCTCAAATGAATTAGCACTAATAAGAACACTATGGCAAAATACTATTTTTAAGTCCCAATGCACATTTTAGAGTTGGGCATCCAGCTTTCAAAATGTAACCTTATAGTTGATTTTGTCCAACTTCCAGCCTATTTTTAGCTTAATGATTAGAAGGGAAGAGTTCTGTGCACGAACTAAGAGGAGTCCAGCCACTGTTGGAAGAATAACACAATATATTATAGAGTACAGCAGGGATTGAAGGGGAAATAGTAATAAAATCATGAAGAAATTTGGGGCTTACACATCACAATTCAATTGGTTAGTATCAGTTGTCATTTAAAGTTTCTGTAACATTACTTCTTAGTTTATGTGCAACATGCCTCAGGTTGCACATGACCAGGATTCATCACCAAATTTGGTCTGCTGGTTGGATCATTAGTTTTTCCAGGCTGGACTGGATATGGATGGGGAGTGCAACATGAATGCTGATCCATTCCCCCCTGTAATGTTGCTGATATGCCCCATCTAAACTACTTTCTCCAAAACTTGACTCAGTTGAATTTTCTCAGTTTTAAAAAACACAAACCCTTGTGGAGGATAGAGGGAGGGCAGGGGATGAGATTTCAAGGATTCATTTAAAAAGAGTTCCTGCTAGCAAAATCATGTGCTGAGCATTAATTACTTTTTCATTTTTTTAAGTGCTCATACCAGGCAGGGCTAACTATGTAAGGAGAGATTTTTCTGAATTAATTATGAACAATGTTAAGTAGTGCCTATTTCAGAACTCATACAATCTTTAACATGTTGGCAAGGGGAGAGGTGCTAATTCTGCCTGTAAATGAAAAGAACAAGTGTCTGCCAATTAAATCAAGCAGCTGCTTCACAGCAGAATTGCTAATAGCTACCAACAAAATTCTAACTCATTACTCTAGATTGTTTAGTCAACTACTTTATATAGTAAACTCTAACCCCTATATATCAACTTGTCATGTAGGGACTTAATTGCACATCTCCAGCTGAATTTAGCAATCATCATGTGACTGTATATGCTAGTGTACCATGCTGGAATTTAGCCACACCCTTGAAATATGGAATTTTAGAAGAAAACTGCTATAGAAGAAATAAAATGAATGATAAAAGGCAGTGTATCAGGCTAAAGGGAGATACTAGTGGGAAACTGAAGGGATCCACATTGGCTGTGATAGTATTTAACATCTTCACAAATGGTTTATTAAAAAATGAGTAAGAAGCATTTAAGTGAAATTTGCAGAGGACTCTAAACTGCAAAGAATTGCAAATTGTGAGAATAAAGTAATAATATAAAGGGACCTTAGAGGTTGGAAACATGGGCAGAAATTAGCATGCAATCAAATAGGAAAAATACAAGATAATACATCTGTGGACAAAATAATCTGAAATCTAGTTTCTCGATGGGTGCAAGAAACCCAGGAAACTGTGACAGTGAACATCAATGATTTTGCTATGTGATATTGCAGCAAAAGAGGCTAATGCCATTTTGGGTCTGCATATTCAGGTATCGCATCTTGTCTTCCCCTAGGTGGCTCTGGATCAGTTGCTTTCTGTATGATGTTGTTGCAGCCCATCTGGAATATCTTATTCCATTTTAGGTGCCTCCTTATCTGCATGTTTCGACAAACTGGAAGTAACTTTAAGAGCAACAAATGATAAGCAGGGGGCTAGAAGACTTGGAGTATGCATGCAAATTAAAATATCTGTATTTATAGCTTAGCAATATAAACATGATGCAGGAAGGAAAAGTATTTAGGGCATAGGACATAAAGAGGCATAATTAGAAAGGGAAAATATAGGCTGAATATCAGAATATATAGTGAGTTATACAAAATTCCCATTGACTTGAACTTGGGCTGGGATTTCACACCATGTTTCTATGGGACCCTTTAGGAGAAGAAATGTAGAAAAATAATTTATCAAATTGAAACTACAGTTAAGTAGCCTTCAGATATTTCAAATTCCCTGAAAATAACCATTTCCTTCCCCTCACCTTGGACCATAACATTGTTGTGGCAGAGAGGCTCTCTGACCTACCTGACAAAAATTAATGATAGCCAAACACATTGGGAGGAATTTACTGCACAGAGCAGCAACCCTGAGCAGCCACCTTCAGCCAGTGGAGTTTAGTGTGCCATCATTCAGACTAGAAACAAGAATGGCCAGGCCCAGAGGCCATATCTGTAGAGGTCGTCAAAGCTGGTGGAATAGCACTTATGAAAAACTTGATTAACTTCTTGTTAAAATTTGCATTAATGAGGAACTTCCACCTGACCTAAAGAATGTCAATACTGTGACCATTTTCAAGAAAGGGGACTAGTCAATGTATACGAATTACCAAGGCATTGCCCTCCTTTCCATTGCCAGGAAGATCTTTGCTCACCTGCTTTTGAACCATTTCCTCGCTCGTGCCAAAGACATCTTTCCAGAATCCCAATGTAGTTTCAGACCAACTCGGGACACCACTGACATGATTTTTGTTGCGCAACAGATGCAAGAGAAGCGTAGATAACAACACTAGCCATTGCTTATGACATTTATTGACCTAACTAAGGCCTTTGATTCCATCAATCATGAAGCATTATGGAAAGTGCTGTCTAGGTTCGGTTGTCCATGAAGTTCATTCATGTTCTCAGGCTAATTCATGGTGGGATGACTGCCACTGTCTTCTGTAATGGGTTGGAGATGGACCTGTTCACCATCCGTACTAGTGTTATGCAGGGTTGTGTTATTACCATAAACCTTTTTTCCATCTATCTTGCCATGATCTTGATTCTCATTTATGAGAGCCTTTCTTCTGGAATTGGGATTGAGTATTGCATGGATGGCTAGCTCTTCAACTTACAGCATCTTCATTCTAAAGCTAAGATAATCAGGACAGTTATCACTGACCTTCAGTATACTGACGACTGTGCTATCTTCTCGCATATCAAGGTTGACTTGCAATCCACACTATATCTTTTCTCAGATGCCTATCATAGCCTGGGACTTTCCCTCAATATTGGCAGGGTTAAGGTGCTCCATCAACCTGTCCCAGCACAAGTTGTCCCAATTCTCCCACAAATTGTCATGGTGAAGAACCCCCTGGAAAACACTGAGCATTTCCCTTCCCTATCCCATCTCTCCTTGATAGCCAATCCTGATGTGGAGATCAAACACAGAATTTGTTGTTCCAGTGCATTCTTTGGAAAGTTGCTTTGTTGTGTTTTTATTGAGAGAGATCTGTGGATGGAAACTAAGATCCTGGTCTACAATGCAGTAGTCATCTCCACTCTTATTAGTGGGTGCAAGTGATGAGTGACATAGCAAAGCCATGTTAAGCATCTGGAGTGGTACCACCAGCACTGCCTTAGGAAGATTTTCCATATCAGATAGGAAGGTCATTACACCAATGCCAGTGTTCTTGCTTCAGTTAACATTGTCAGCGTTGTGGTGAAGATTATGAAACATCAACTTCGCTGGGCTGGCGACTGTGTGAGGGTGGGTGATACTCATCTTCTAAAGCAACTCCTCTTTTCTTAACATACTCATGGTAGGAGAACTCATGGGGGACAGAAGAAATGCTACAAGGACCCTGAAAATATTTCTTAAGAAGGGAGGCATTGACCCCACAAACTGGGAAGATTTGGCTGGCAATAGACTGCAATGGAGTTTCATCATACATCAAGCTGCATCCACTTTTGAAGAGAATTGACTTGCTCATGATGCTGCAAAATGGCAGAGGAGGAAGGAAATGGTACAGGATACTGGCCAGCAGTTGTGCTTTCGCCAAGCAACCACCTGACATATATGTGGAAAAACCTGTAGAGCACAGATTGGACTCCTCAGCCATCTTAAGTCTCATCAATAACGTTTTTCCCCCAGCAGTCATTATCGTTATATCAAGATGTAGCAGATGAAGATGAACTTTATTCTATAGGCAGAATAATGGATGGATATAAACTGTTGAGGAAGGACAGGCAGGGCAGAAAAGGTTGGGGGAGTAGCATAATATGTAAGAAAGCAGTATGACTGCTCAGAGCTCTGGTATGAAACTTCAGAAAAATATGAGAGTCTGGATTAAGTTTAGAAGTGTGAGCAACAAGGGTGATGTCATGATGGGAGTCTGCTATAGACCACCAGACCAGGGGGATAAGGTGGGCAAGGCTTTCTTCCAGCAACTAACAGAAGTTACTAGATCACAGGCCCTGGTTCTCATGGAAGACTTTAATCACTCTGATATCTGCTGGGAGAGCAATACAGAAGTGCACAGAGAATCCAGGAAGTTTTTGGAAAGTGTAGCGGACAATTTCCTGGTCCAAGTGCTGGAGGAACCAACTAGGGGCAGAGCTATTCTTGACCTGCTGCTCACAAACCAGGAAGAATTAGTAGGGGAAGCAAAAGTGGATGGGAACCTGGGAGGCAGTGACCATGAGATGGTCGAGTTCAGGATCCTGGCACAAGAAAGAAAGGAGAGCAGCTGTATATGGACCCTGGACTTCAGAAAAGCAGACTTTGACTCCCTCAAGGAACTGATGGGCAGGATCCCCTGAGAAAATAACATGAGGGGCAAAGGAGTCCAGGAGAGCTGGCTGTATTTTAAAGAATCGTTACTGAGGTTGCAGGAACAAACCATCCCGATGTGTAGAAAGAATAGTAAATATGTCAGGCAACCAGCTTGGCTTAACAGTGAAATCCTTGCTGATCTTAAACACAAAAAGAGACACTTACAAGAAGAGGAAGATTGGACAAATGCCAATGAGGAGTATAAAAATATGCTCAGGCATGCAGGGGAGTGAAATCAGGAAGGCCAAATCACACCTTTGGAGCTGCAAGCTAGCAAGAGACGTAAAAGTAAACAAGAAGGGTTTCTTCAGGTATGTTAGCAACAAGAAGAAAGTCAAGGAAAGTGTGGGGTCCCTTACTGAATGAGGGAGGAAATCTAATGACAAGTATCAGAGGGGTAGCCATGTTAGTCTGAATATGTAAAAAGCAACAAAGAGTCCTGTGGCACCTTATAGACTAACGTTTAGTTAGTCTATAAGGAGTCACAGGATCCTTTCTTTCTTTTAACCTAGTGACAGAGGATGTGGAAACAGCTAATGTACTCAATGTGTTTTTTGCCTCTGTCTTCAACGAACAAGATCAGCTCCCAGCGCACTGGGGCAGCTCCGACTGCGGCAGCACAGCATGGGGAGGAGGTGACTAGCCCTCTGTGGAGAAAGAAGTGGTTCAGGACCATTTAGAAAATCTGGATGGCACAAATCCCATGGGGCCGGATGGCGCTGCATCCGAGGGTGCTAAGGAGTTTGTGGATGTGACTGCAGAGCCATTGGCCATTATTTGAAAACGCATGGTGATCGGGAGGTCCAGATGACTGGAAAAGGCTAATGTAGTGCCCATCTTTAAAAAAGGGAAGAAGAAGGATCCTGGAACTACAGAACGCAGTCAGCCTCAACCTTAGCCCCTGGAAAAAGTCATGGAACAGGTCCTCAAGGAATCAATTCTGAATCACTATGTAAGCAGAGTCAGGATGAGCTGTACACCTGACATCTGGTGTGGGAATTATAGGAAGTGTGGAAAGAATGTCCGGAATGTGGAATCTCAGATATTTGCATAGGCACGCCTACCCCTTCCAGACTGCAGAGCTGCTGGGGACTGCTTTGTGACAGAAATGCTCAACCTCAATCTGGGTGGTACTTGCTAGACAAGGGACATGGTTCATTCCCAGTGAAGGGAGAGAGGTTGGGGACAGGTATTTGTGCCTGGTGGTGCAGGCTCCTTGTGGAGCAGAAGCAACCAGTTGCACCCCCTTCTCTCCCACTGTGGAATGTCAGAGTTGATTTTTTTTATCCTTAAGACTCTAGATACAGGTTACTGAACTGAATCACTTTGGGCTAATGGTGCACTAGCACTGGGCTCCCCTACTATGTGCTGAAATCACTAAGAGCTGAAATCACAAAGAGCTGAAATTACTGAGCTGGGAGCACTGAGTGATGTGCTAACTAGTGGGGGAGCCTGAAGCTATACTGTGGAACAGAGCAGCTGGCGGAGTGGAGCAGTTTGTGGGGATGGCTGAAGCGGCCATGGGACAGCTGTGTAGCGGAGCGGCTGGCAGAGTGGAAGTAGCTGTGGAACGGGTGAAGCAGCCCACAGAGCGGCAGAGCCGAGCAGTTTGCAGGGACAACTGGGCAGCTCACGAGGCAGCTGGTGGAGCGGAGCAGTTCATGAGGAGCGGAGGAGCAGAGTGGGTGGCTGGTAAGGCGGAACAGTTCGTGGAGAAGGCGGAAGCAGAACCACGGAGAGGCTGGGCAGTTGGCCCTGGACCATGTAAGGTGCCCCTTTCACCCAGGCTGGGGGGAGGGACTCTACAGAGAGAACTTGAATTCTGGGGTGGAATTGACCAGAGACTTTTGGCTTGTTGACTTTGAGTGATTGGACTTAGACCTAAGGGAAAAGGACATGCCAAATGTACTTGGGGGTGGTTATGGTTTTGTTATAACTCTGTTTGTGGGTGTTTCCTCCAATGAGATGCCGATTGATTCCTTCCTTATTAAAAAGATTTTGCTACACTCAGACTCCGTGCGAGTGGGAGAGTATTGCCTCCTAGAGGCGCCAGGAGGGTGGTGGTATGTAAGTGTCCCAGGTCACTGGGTGAGGGCTCGAGTCGGTTATGCATGGTGTGTATATTGAAATGGAACCCTGGATACTGAACCGGCCTTCTTGTTGCCCAACTCAGAGGGGCAGAAGGTTACACTGAAGAGAAGAAAGTGATCAGGAGCAGTCAGCATAGATTCACCAAGGGCAAGTCATGCCTGACTAACCTAATTGCCTTCTATGAAGAGATAACTGGCTCTGTGGATGAGGGGAAAGCAGTGACCACGTTATTCCTTGACTTTAGCAAAGCTTTTGATACAGTCTCCCACAGTATCTTGCGGTAAAAGTTAAAGAAGTATGGGCTTGGATGAATGGACTATAAGATGGATAGAAAGCTGGCTAGATCGTTGACTCAATGGGTAGTGATCAATGGCTCCATGTCTAGTTGCAGCTTGGTATCACGTGGAATGCCCCAAAGTTGGTCCTGGGTCAATATCTTCATTATGATCTGGAGGATGACTTGGACTGCACTCTCAGCAAGTGGGCAGATGACACTAAACTGGAGGAGTGGTAAGATATACTGGAGGGTAGAGATAGGATATAGAAGGATCTAGACAATTAAAGGATTGGCCAAAAGAAACCTGATGAGGTTCAACAAGGACAGGTACAGAGTCCTGCACTTAGGAGGAAGAATCCATGCACTGCTACAGACTAGGGACTGAATGGCTAGGCAGCAGTTCTGCAGAAAAGGACCTAAGGCTACAGTGAACGAGAAGCTGGATATGAGTCAACAGTGTGCCCTTGTTGCAAGAATGCTAACGGCATTTTGGGCTGTATAGTAGGAGTATTGCCAGCAGATCCAGGGACTGATCATTCCCTCTATTCAACATTGGTGAGGCCTCATCTGGAGTACTGCGTCCAGTTTGGGCCCCACACACAAGAAGGATGTGGAAAAACTGGAAAGATACCAGTGGAGGGCAACAGAATGAGTTAGGGGCTTGAGCACATAACTTATGAGGAGAGGCTGAGGGAACTGAGTTGTTTAGTCTGCAGAAGAGAAGAATGATGGGGGATTTGATAGCTGCTTTCAACTAACCTGAAAGGGAGTTCCGAAGAGGAATGGATCAGACTGTCTCACTGGTAGCAGTGACAGAAAAGGAGCCTCAAGTTGCAGTGTGGGAGGTTTAGTGGGATATTAGGAAAAACTTTTCACTAGGAGGGTGGTGGTGAAGCATGGAATGGGTTACCTAAGGAGGTGGTGGAATCTTCTTCCTTAGAGGTTTTTAAGATCAGGCTTTGACAAAGCCCTGGCTGGAATGATTTAGTTGGGGATTGGTCCTGCTTTGAGCAGCGGGTTGGACTAGATGACCTCCTGAGGTCCCTTCCAACCCTGATATTCTATGATTCTATGAATAATATTATAGTTTCCATCTTAATTATTCAGAATGAGTAATAACTTTATGAAACATTTTATGCTGTTGTATTTCTCTCACCCCAATTGCTCAATAATACATAATCTTCTAAAAATCCAAGACTTAAAGAAGACTTATTCTCCCTGTGCCAAAAAATGATGCCAACTTCCTATTTCATTTGATAATTTCTGGTGTTCTAAGTAAACTGTTATTTTACAGTATTAGACTTTTGTAGTCATTAACTTTTTTTCAGTAGCATTTCACAGGCTCCTTTAACATTACTGAACCCCGAAACACATTTTTCCAAATCTCTTTCAAAAGAGTGATGTCAATATCCTATAACTTTTAGATGATGGTTCAAAGAGCAACTGGTACATCAGGTTCACTTATACTGTGTATATTTCCTTTGGTTCACATCCATGTTTTGGCCCCAATTCAGACAGGTATTTAAGCATCTGCCTACATGTAAGCACAGAAGTATTCCCACAGACTTCAGTGAGACTACTAACATATTTAAATTTACCTTGCTGAACTAGCGCTTTGGTTGGAAAGAATAATTATAATTTACATAATGTACTATCTGTACTACTGTACTTAATATGACCTTCTGTTGATGAGCAATTTGGATGAGTAAATTGCAAAACTCCTGAAAGGTGACCCTTGAACAATTGAGTGATTCGGCTGGGATAAGCACTCAAAATTTCTGTTTCTTATCCAGACTATCTGAAACTTTGGGGAATTTTTTTTTTAACATGGCTTACTGAAGTGTATCTCTATTGTGGCCCTTACTTGCTTCCTCTCTCATGCTACTTCTTTGCTTAGAATAAGCGTAAAGAAAGGGTGAAGTGCATGGTTCTAGGTCCCTGCTGGTAGGGAAAACTAGCAGTCCCTCAGGGTTTTGGCCTGAAGAAACTGTATATAGCTGGTAGTGGGAACTAGCACAAAGCAATAAAAGAGCACTGGTGCATACACTTGAGGTGGTCTCCAGCTGAGTTTTATGGAGGAGCCAGGAGGGCACCATTACAGTGCTAAATGGAACTATTTTATCCTGCTAAATTTAGGGTTATTTCAGAAAGAAAAAGCAATGCTTTCTTAGACTTTCATAAAGTAATGGAAGATTTCCAGCTACCTTGCACCAAGAAGAGCTCTCTGAGCTCACATTTATGTGGTCTTACAAAATCCTGCACAGTGAAATCATATTAAGATTTTCCCTGGTGGCCTGATCCAGCTCCTATTTGTGTCAATTAGAAGAGTCCCGTTGATTTCAGCAGGAGCTGGATGAGAGCCCTAAATGTGTAAAAGGGAGTCCATATGAATTCTCTGCACGATGCTCTCTGTATTTCTGTGTGCAAATGATGGTGCACAGAGTTTCTGGTGCAAATGTCTTTCAGCTTTTGCTTCAGTGGGTGTTTTCCAAGTGTAAAATAACTTCCAGATGAATTGAACTGCTTCTAGGGACTCCCACTGGCATGGGGCATCTCTGCCTCTTCTCACATCTACTCCTCCACCATGGGTTGTGGATTAAAAAAGTCCTATGAGTCTGTTATTACTTGAAAAGAGTCAAAATAGATCCATTCCCATGTCCCATCTTTGCTTTAATCTTACAGAATTCAGAAATGGACTGAACATTTATTTGGTTTTCTCTCTGAATTTTAAAATTCAAACTATCAAACAACACTGAATAATAATATAAAAGAAACTTTTGTTGTTGTTTTCTCAGTCTTCTACATCCCTCAAGTGCAGTAGAGGATGAAGTGATAAATATTTTGAGAAGATTTCCTCCTGTCTGCTCTTATTAGCAGCCAACATCTGTCGTAAGAAAAATGTAAGTGGAAAATAAGGAAAAATTAAAGTAAAATAGACCAGTTTCAATCATCAGCCTCTGTGCTCTGTCTGGTAACTGTCTTGTGAGTAAATCAGATTAGAGAAACTACATTTACATGTGGATCAGAAAAAAGGAGAGACAAAACTTCTAACTTTACAGATGGCTGTTTTTCTTAATTATATGGGTAACAGTTTAGAAATACCTAATTGGTCATGCTTGACAAGTAATAGCAGTTTTTCCAAGATAAACAAACATTCACATTTTTCATACTTAATCAGGGAGTTTGTGTGCAAAAATGACCAAATGTATCATCTATTCTAAGCCTGCTATGTTGTTTTGTAATAAGCCACCATCTGTACTTTGATTTTACTGAAACTGTCTGTGATGACCCCAGAATCTGATTACATGGCAGATGGTTTTGGGGGAAGAAACTTGAATTTTTTTTTTAAAAAATGTAAAATATAAAAGCTCTTTTATTTTAGATAAAAGCTCTATTATTTTAGATATCTCCCCAAAGCAAGTTTCTTCTGCTTTCAGCAGACAGGTAGTGTGTGCACTTTGGGAACTCACCGTTTTCTGGTTTTTGTTTTCCTATGTGTTGCAATTTCAAAGATAGTGCCTGCAGATAGCATACAAAATGTTTAGTTGTAGGTTTACTGTATTTTACTTATGTTTATTGATTGGCTAATATATAGTTCAAAAACGGAAAGTTCAGGATTGTGTTCATTTATCTAAAGAAGTTTTTGATGTTATGAAGCTCTATAGGAGCTTTCAAATAAAATTTTGACTCCAAGCTAAATTTTCCTCTCATTAACACCAGAATGATTTTCTTGAAATCAGTGGAATTAAACTGGCAAACCCTAGGAGAGTTGGGACTCAGTCCTCAAGTGCTCTGGAGGAGTATTCTGTGCACCTTTCCCTATAGCTCCCTCCAGTCCTAGAACTGTCTCTGGGCTGGTTTGATCTCAGGTGCAACTTAAAATTGGCTCTAAAATGGATTTATCTAAATTATGCTAGATTGTCAGGGACTTCTAGAGACCATTATGCTTCATGGGGTCCCCAGATCACGCTGCACTCTTGCTGTATCCCTTCCCATCTCTGGAATGCTCCCATAGAATCAGGATAGATGTTACTCCAGTCAAAATATTCATTGCCAGAGGAATCCTCAGCTGCCTAACTGCCTTGGTGTGATGCACAGGGTCTTAACATCAGCTAGAATCTCCATAACATGGGAATTGAACAAAAGACAGTAATACATTGCTCAGTACCATGCTTTAATTTAAGTGGTATAAAATGACCCGTTTGGAATAGAAAATCCCTTTAACAAATTACCAGATTTACAGCCACTTTCAGCAGGACTTCTATAGCCTGTTCCCGTACCCGTGCAACACTGTATGTTGCTGTGGATATTTCCTATTTTAGAGAAGTCAAAAAAGCAGAAAAACAACAGCAATGATGAAGCCATTCAAGACATATGATATGATTAGGGATTCTGTTTTCCAGGGTTTATTAATTTCATTTTTTGAGTTTATTTTAGCTATTTTAAAGTTTTATGTAGATATCCAAAAATTGCAGGGAAGGGTCGGTTGGGTTTGGGGCTTTCTCTTTGTACAAATTTTAATGAGCAATATATATACTCTAATGAGTAATCCCTTTGTAATGTTCCTTAGTTTCAAACAGCACTAAGTTAAAGTGCACCAGGGAATCTTTGATGAGCACCAGTAGGGTCTACATGGATTAATTAATGCAAAACACGTTAGTGCATTTTAGAAATCATACCGGTGTAGTTCACGTTATTGCTTCACTTAGACAAGCCCTTAGAGATAAATAACAATTGCTGCAGGTTTTCTGGATTATTTTTTGATAAACACACAGATTTCATTACTTTATTTATTTATTGTGTTATCGATGTTTTGTGGTTAAAACCAAAATCAGAAGCCCTAGATATTTTGGAAGGTACAGAACTTACAGAAAAAGCTGTGTGATCCTTCTTTTCTGCCTTAGGTGTGCATTTCCCTGCTTTGTTGGCTTGTTTTCTACTTAGATTCTACTCAAATTGAATGGTAGCTCAGTGCCACTGTGCAGGACCAGAGAAACACAATGATGTCCTGAACTCCCTGGCATGCAAGGAGAGTTTTACTCACATTACTACAATTGTTTGAGGTGTTGCTTATCTTTTGCACTGTACACTATGGATGGGTTGTCGGGAGGGCAGAGCCATGAGTTCACCTTCTCCTTGCTTTCTTTGGGTGGATGTACATTCCTAAGGCAGTAGGTACAGAGTCCAAGGATTGCCTGCACCTTAAGCACACCTTACAAAGCGAGGGCAGGCTCCAGACAATCTTTTCTATCTCACACCATGAACCCACAGTAGGGCGAGGCAGCATCTAGCCTACGGTAGTTATTAGATTTGATTCAGACATGCACCCAAAAGTTTAGAAACATATACACCTGAACTATCCAAGCTTATTGGGTATTCAGAGCTGGGTTCAAACTAATTTCATTAGACAAGGATCTCTCACAAGATTTCCAGTACCTGACATTTCTGGTCAGGTTGAAACTACTATAAACAGTGACTTTGGGATATTTCAGCACTTCTGCTTCCAATCTCAGCTTGAATCAGGAAGCTCAGATGCATGCAAAATGAAAATTGGCTTTTAGAAGTGGGCCAGTCTTTTTTTCCTTCAAAACTTCAGTAGTTCAGTTTGTATTTGTTTCAGTTTATGGTCTAGGGTTTGGATTGGTTTTCATTACATACAAACCTGTAAACCTGTTTCATTTGCAAAGAGTGAAGCTGAATGCAGGTAAAGTTAAACAAATAGTACTTTAAATCTGTTCACTGCTCTGTCCATGTGGGTGGCTAACTCCTTGCACTCCCTGATGTCCCCTCAATAGCAGTCTGCAGCTTCGGAGAGTAGAACTGAGGAGTGCATGGCACAGGGGGGTGGCTAGGCAGTCCCCTGGCAGCTGGTGGGTCTGTGTCTCAGTGACTGGGATCTGAAGGATCTCACCCACATTTCTACAAATCAGCATTCTCCATCAGTTGCCTCCTTATCACAATATCTTAGCAGCAACATAAAGGTAGCACCCTGTAATAAGAAACCCAAGATTAATAATCAATTAACATTTTTAGGACTGAATGTGCATGGTGGAGAGTATTTTCTTATAAAACAGTGTTTAATAGTGCTTGGTACTTTTTAAAATTTGCTTGTGGATTTTGGACTAATTCTTATTAACCACATCCATATTTACAGATGTTTCCTTTTTTTTAAATTTCAGGAGAGAGCCTTAAATGAGTGCCATTGAAACTGAACAGATTTTGTAAAATATTTTGCTTTGTAAGTAAAGATTATTAAAGAGAATCCTTTCTAAAAAGATCTTTTAATGATATTCTATGTGTCTCAGTTTTATAATATCTCTGAGTTGGAGGTATTTTTAGAATTGTTTCTTGATTAAGGATTTTGATTTGCATTAATCAAAGGATTTAAAAATCTCTTAAAAAGGTATTAGCAGTGTTCTTTCTACTGATCTGCAATTTTCATAGCTAATTGAAAACTAGCACAATTTTTTGAATTTGTGAATCCAATCATTTGGTTTCCATTTGGATACAGACAGAGCAAATGATTCTGTCAATAGCCGTTTATTCCATATGTGATTATCTGCCAAGTGGTTAACAGGAGGAAGCAGGGCAGCAAGAGTCTTTTTTGACAATGACTAAACCAGCTCAGAAACCTGGGAAAACTAAGCACATGGTCCCTGCATTCACTTAACAGGCAGAACGTCCCCACTCACAAGCAGTCTGAGACTGTATAAAACAAGGCAACTGTCATAACTAGATAGGTAAGGTAAGGGTTAAGTTTCTTTTACCTGGAAAGGGTAACCAAACACCTGACCAGAGGACCAATCAGAGAACTGGATTGTTTAAAGTCAGGGGCGGGAATTTGGATACTCGGTGTCTTTTTTGTTTTCTCGGCTGTGAGTAAACAAGGGTTCCTCCTAACTCCATCTTATCTTAAAATTTCTTCTAAACATCTGTAAGTACCAAGGGAACGCAAAGTAATTCGGCTATGATGATCTTTGTGGTGTATTCACATGTATGTTGATTTGTTGGACTGTTTAATGGGCTATCTTTTAAATCAGACTGTTTTCTCATATCTTTTATAAGCAAGAGCCTGTATTGAGTTTCTTAAATGCCAGATTATTGTTTTAATATTTTCTTTCTTTTTTATATAAACTTTTCTTTTAAAACGTGTGGAAGTTCTTTTCCTAGGGAGGCAAAAGGGAAGGGAAACCGCCAGGCCTGTGGGCTAGTTTCCTATCGCTTTCAGGGAAGAGCAGGCTACGGGAAAGAGAAAAAGAATCACCTCTGTATAGGTATCTGTCCTCCCAACGGGAAGGCAGGCACGGGAAAGGCAAAGCCAAGCTGTTGGTATTTGCATCTCAATTGTCCTGAGGGCAGAGAACGCTTATCTCTTGGGAAGGCAGAGAAACCGGTTTCTTGATACTCCGCAGGCCTCGACCAAGAGGCAAGCCTGAGAAGGAGGGGGGGGGGGGCAGGGGTTTTCCCCTGCTTTTAGCATCCAAGGGATTTGGATCTGGGTGTCCCACCAAGGAAGGGTTGGGGAAACAGAGAGAGGAAAGAGGGGGGTCAGGCTCTCTAATTAAATTCCTGACCTGGTGGCAGCCCAAATACCCAAGCTGGTAGTGAGCTTGGGGGAGTTTCAGGTAAGCCCCCAGACTTTTGGACGCTAAGGTCCAGGTTTGGGACAGGACCAGATTGTGGACGCTAAAGTCCAGGTCTGGGACTGGGAGGCTGAATTACCACAGCAACACAGGGGAATGGGAACGCAGTCATAAACTTGGGAGACACAGCAACAGAATATATGCAACTATAGAGTAAAATACCTCTCCCACTTCAGTAACTTTAACAGTAGGGTAACAGAGGGGTAACCATGTTAGTCTGGATCTGTAAAAAGCAACAAAGAATCCTGTGGCACCTTAAAGACTAACAGATGTATTGGAGCATAAGCTTTCATGGGTATTATTATTTAACAGTAGGCTAACTCCCTTCCTACCCACCAGCGAGAATGTCTCATAAGGTAACAGGCCTGAGGCTGCACTATCTCACCTATCCACTAAACCCCACCCCCAGTTTGGATCATTCAAGTAGCAGTAGTGTCTCTGCAGGTGGGTCAAATTCCATTCCAAGGGAGTTGGTTGCCTGATCCTACTTGGAGGTGCCACCACCTAACCCAGTTTAGATTAAGTTGCTAGTTGGGTCAGACCTCACAGTCACCTTGTAAGAAAAAGGCTCAAGGTCATTATGAAATTCTGAACACCTGTCCATCACCTATTCCGATTGGGGCAGGGGCCATCTCTTTGGAATGTGTTTGTATAGCTCAATGGGGGCTCTGGTCCATGAATGGGGCTCCAAACTACTGCTGCAAATAAATAAATAATGACATATGAGAGCTTCTCATCTTGCTTAACTTAACCTGTAACATCCTATTTCTTTAGACACAAGACAGGATGATTAGAATAAGGCCAAGGAAGCATGAAGTACAGGCACCAACTTCTCTGCACTAAATCAATTCTTTCTGTCACTATAGACTCCTTAAAATTCTACATGCAGATTATCAGTTAGGTCATTACAAGGAGACATGCTAGAGTTTTACACATTTGAAGGAACACAATGGAGTAAGGGAAAACACATTTGCCTTTGTAAGATTTTATTTATTGTTCTCCTGTTTAATAAACATCTTTATTTATGTTAAATAACTCTCCTGAATTCCCTTCAAAGATCAAAGTGGGAAAATGTCATAGCATTAAGCATAAAGACTCATTTTATTCCTCAAGGTCCTTTTGTCCCTAGATAAGCATGTGTGTAACTCTTAAATACTTCTAGTGACAAGCACGTGCTATACTTTTGGAACACTTGGTTGTTTGATTTCTACAATAAATTGAGCTTCCCTCTTTACCTTTGGGGTCAATTTACACAAATGAAGAAACATTGTTTGTCTTTAAATAAAGAAGAAGATACTATTGACATTAGCTGTTGAATAGGTGGTAGATTCATCACTATAGATACAATTGCAAATTCCTCTGTTTTCTCCTTAATGTTATGATGGGGGTCACTGGATGGTGATGTTACATAGTATTACAAGAACTTTTTCTTAGTTTATAAGAATGTTTTTAGTAGTTGAAGAAATGTTGTATTGTAGAACTGGTTGAAAGACAGAATTTCTGTTCCTTGGGACATTCTGAAAATATGAAGGACACTTAATTCCATTTTGGAACCAAAAGCAAAATTTTGAAATTTCCAGTGAAAAGGAAATCTGAAAAAAAAATCATTTTGAAATAATCAGGATGCTGGGTTTTTTTAAAATATTAAAACAAAATTAACCCTGCAGTCCAAGCAGTGATGCTTATGGCTCAGCCATGGCTCCCAAAATTTTAGGCTTTCAACTCCTTGTTTCTTTGAAAAATTCCCAACCATCTTTATTAAACTGTTGTGTTATGCAGTATATCTTTGAGACAAGCTGTGCCAGATGGCAGAAGGTTGTCTCTTTGTGTTATTCTCTGTGTTTCAAGGCAAATTTGATGGCAGAGTGGCATCTTGAGAACTGGACATGGATGTTTTGGGCTAAGATTTCTGGTGCAAAGAAGAGCCTGCATACTGTTTGTGACTGCCTATCATAAGCATAATTCCCAAATCTGGACCTTAGCGTCCAAAAATCTGGGTGCCTGCATGAACCCCTCTAAGCTTAATTTCCAGCTTAGATCTGATCTCGCTGCCACCAGCCAAAAATTCCAGTTTGGCTCCCTCTGGTCTCCCAAAACCTTCCCCTGGAGGGACCCCAAGACTCAGAGACTCTGAGTCTCACAACAAAGGGAAATAACCCATTCCCTTCCTGCTCTTCACTTCCTCCCAGATTATCCGCCGCCCTGGGTATAGTAGGAGATTTCCCTGCTTCAATCCTTGAAACACAAAACCGAGAGGACAATTTACCTTCCCCTCCTTCTTCCTTTCCCCTCCCAGTCTTTCCCTGAGAGAGAACAGTAATCCTGGCACAGAGATTCCTATCCCCTGGCCATAACTAGAAAAAGAAAAGTCAACAAGTTTTAAAAAAGAAAAGCTTTATATAAAAAGAAAGAAAAAGACAAAAAAATTAATCTCTGTATCAAAATGACAATACAGGGCTATTGCTTAAAAGAAAAATATGAATAAACAGCCTTATTTAAAAAAAGATATCCAATTTAAAACATTCCAGCAACTACACACATGGAAATACAAAACAAAACATATAAAAGCCTATTGTTTTGCTACCTTTGTACTTACAACTTTGAAACTGAAGATTAGAAGCTGAAGATAGAAAGAAGCCTCTCATAGCCGAGAGACAGACAAAAGACTCAGACCCCCAAAATTCCCTCTCTGACTTTGAAAAATCCGGTTTTCTCATTGGTCCTCTGGTCAGGTGTGTGGTTCTCTTTGTTAACCCTTTACAGGTAAAAGAAATATTACCTCTTAGCTATCTGTTTATGACACTGCCTCTGTTCAGGACTGGTGTATATAAAGCAGATGACAATGAGAATATAGTCTACCTGTATGTCACACTGATTTCTCCTCTACTGGGAACCCAACCTGCAAGGCAATGGACATTTGCCACTTGGTAGACGGTCAGCACTGGTGTAAAAAATAAAACAGTGTCAGAAGAAAGAGCTACACAATTATTCATGCTAAGGGATATTGTTACCTCTTTCTGTGTTCTTTTGATCCCTTTAAGAAAATGATTTCTTGGTTAATTTTCCTTTTCCCATTGGCTTACATTAAAGATAATGCTCATTAGAGTAACTAAGCAGATTCATTCAGCTTGAAATAGTTACTTAGAAATCCAAAATAATAATAAAAAATAATAGAAATGCAATGAGAAAAAATAATGTAAGTATTCATGATTGACCAGTGCGTGCTGCAGCATAATATAGTGACAAAAAAAAATGCTTTAGTGGGATGGTAGCCATCTGGAGTTTATGGGTAAAAATTAAGAAAATAATGATCCAAGCTGCCTCTCAAAAGCACCAGCAGTTTTAACATGGGAAGGAAAGCCTTGTTAGTGAGTGAGATGAGGCTCTTTTATCAATCTATATATAGAATGTGTTGGTGCTTCTTATCTGATGTCTCATCTCATTAGCATGTTAGATGGTAGCACTATAAAGGGAATCTGAGCACAAAACCTGTACAACACTACCAGTTTTCTCCCCTCAAGTATTCATATATAAAAAGCAGTTTGTTTATGTCTCCTAAGTATTTGGCCGTACTTCATAAAGCTTTATTTTTTCTGTTTGAATTCATTAAGAATTCTTCCCCCCCGCCAAACACACACAGCTGTACTCTAATCTGAAATGCACATGAGACCCTTTTCAGATAGAGGCCACCATGGGTAACATTTCATGGTTAACAGTGTATGCGAATGATGATCACTCTGAAATAAGAATTTCAGTCCTCTACCAAAAGTTTCTTAACATCTCAGCTATTTGGAGCAAATCTTATCCCTTTTCTGCAGCCACAGAAGGTCCCAGAATGCTCCCTGCATATACCAATGCAAAAGGACTTGGGAGCAAAGTTGGACTAGGAGAGAGGTGAGGCAGTGAAATCACTTTTATTACTCCATTAGCTGGGAGGAGGAAAGATACTTTCCAGTTTCTGAGACCCCATGTGTCAAATCCTTGTATTCAGCCAGGAGTAGAAGGCAGAATTTAACTGTGTGTTAAGTAGATTTCAGAAGCTCCATTGTGTTAATATGCTTTTGTTGCTTATATATATGTCTCCGTACTTCCTAGAGATGGCAAGAATTGGAAGGGGAAGTACCAAAATATCACAAGAAGCTCTGTCCTTCCAGAATTCCTAGACCAGAGGAAACCAGGCTGTCAAGGTTTTTTTCCCCACTTTGAAATTTAGAGTACAAGAAGTGGGATCCTATATGAACACTTCTAAGCTTAATTACTAGCTTAGATTTGGTACGCTGCCACCAGCCAGAATTTAGTGTATGGAACACTTTCTGTTCCCCCAAAACCTTCCCTGGGGAACCCAGATCCAAACCCCTTGGGTATTAAAACAAGGAGAAATTAACCATCCTTCTTCTTTTGCCCCCAGACTTCCCCCTCCCTGGGTTGCCTTGAGAGGCGTCACACCGATCCAAACTCCTTGGATCTTAAAACAAGGAGGAATTAACCATCCCTCCTGCCTTCCCCACCCCCTGCACCAATCCCTGGTAAGTTCAGAGCCAACCCCTTGGATCTTAAAACAAGGAAAAATCAATCAGGTTCTTAAAAAGAAAGCTTTTAATTGAAGAAAGAAAAGGTAAAAGTTATCTCTGTAAAATCGGGATGGAAAATGCTTTACAGGGTACTCAGATTCATATGGATTAGAGGGGATCCCCCCAGCCTTAGATTCAAAGTTACAGCAAACAGAAGTAAAAATCCTTCCAGCAACAAGTTGAGAAAACAAACATAAGACTAATCCACCTTGCCTGGCTATTACTTACAATTTTGAAACATGAAAGACTGATTCAGAAAGATTGAGAAAGCCTGGAATGATATCCCGTCCCTCTCAGTCCTGAGAGCGAACAACGAACAAAACAAAAAGCACAAACAAAGACTTCCCTCCACCAAGATTTGAAAGTATCTTGTCCCCCTATTGGTCCTCTGGTCAGGTGTCAGCCATGTTTACTGAGCTTCTTAACCCTTTACAGGTAAAAGAGACGTTAACCCTTAACCATCTGTTTATGACACAGGCTCAGAGGAATTTGGGAAGGGTTTAGATAAAAGTCCACATTTTTAGGCTTGAAATGTAAACTTCAAACTTTCTGAAGTTCTCCCAATTTGTAAATAGTTGACTAGGTCTACAATGGCAAAAAGACTTGTTAAGCTATTGTCCATCCTCTGCATCCTAGACATATTTCCTACACACAAAAACATTACATTGTTAGGATGTCAAAACCTCTCATGTATGGCTACAATTCAGGAACAGGGTAAATGGGAGTAGAACCAAAGTGAAAGCTGCACTTAGCGGGAAGAAAATGAAATTTGTCAAATGTTTGAGGCTTGGTTTTTTGAACCATTCAAATAGTTCTTACTCACATAAGTAATCCAGTTGTTCTTACTGGGACTACTCATGTAAAGAAGGATTTCAAAATAGAGCCCTTGCATTGTGTTTCTTCCGTAAAACACTACTCTCTTTCAAGTATACTTCAGTATTTCACATCACCTTCATTAATCTTTTGCTATCTCGTTCATCATCATTGCTGCATCTTTACAATCAGAATAACATGCACGTGGGGTTACTGTAGCATGTAATTCTGAAATCAGCAGCAAATTGAGATGAGAGGGAGAGATTACCTCTGCCTTTGATATTTCCTGTTGCTATTTATTGCATTTTCTTTCCTACTTCTCATTCATCACCCACTGCTTCACTTCATCTAGTGGCACTGAGGTGGTCCAAAATGAGTTTCTAGTCCACTGTGCTACAAACTGTTCAGAAGATACTGAAGCAACACTTTGGGTTAGGTTATGATCTAACTGACAGTTATTTCACAGCAGTGTAACTCACTGACTTCATTTGTTCCCTCCCCCTCTCCGATTTGAACCAGTATAAGTGAGATCAGAATCTCCAACTTTTAATTCAGGAGTGCTTACCCTTTTTGATGAAAGGGTCATTATACTGTGTCCTGCATAAAATTAACAAATCACTATTTTTCAAAAAGCCAAGCTTTATTTTGAACTATTTTCCTAGGTCCTGTGTTATATGCTTTGTTCTGAAGCTTAAAGATGGATGTGTGACTTGGGAATCAAATCCTGTGTTGTGCTTATTATGTAGGAGGATGTAGAGTAAAAGCATATCAAGAAGTACAGAGAACTTCTTGCTGAAGTGGGGAACTGTTGAATTTAGTCATCCTCTCCAGTTGTCTGAGCACAGAAAAAAAATCTTTGAGATTATAAACAATTATTCCCTTTATTTCCCTTCCCTAGATAAAAGTCATTGCAGAATACACCACAAAGAGATATGGTACGCTGAAAGGACTGGGTAAATTGCCCTTTGGGGGATATATTTAGATTAAGTTAAGATGTTATAACTCTTCACTTGTAGAAGGAGAGGGTTGAAAGTAAGTACTTTTTGTTATTTATACTGTAGCTTATCCTCTGCCTTGAGCATCTCTCTATTTTATTCTGTTAGAGCTGGGCAGTCTGAGGGCTACTGCCACTGAGCTTCTTTCCTGAGCTCTGATTCTATAAGTAACTCAAAAAATCACCATCATAAACCTCATCTGAAGCTTTTTCTCAGAGGCTCAGTGTTTCTACAGATTTCCCTGCTGGTTGTTTCTGTTCCAGATCGCAGTTCCCAGTACTGAGAAAGAGATTCCTACACCCATTTATCATTTTTAAAAGTAAGCAGTTGTAATTACACTGAACTTCCATGTAGGAGTTCAAGCACATTAGAACTGGGTGATACAACAGAGGAACAGTTGTCCTTATGCAAGGATTTAAGATCAGGCAACTTCTTGTACCCATTCACAAATTGAAAAAAGCTAATGGTATTTGAAGCAAATACATAGGTGGCTGAGAGATTCATAGTAATTTCCCAAAGGAAATTTGTTGAACTCTGGCAGATATGTGCCAGTGGCCAGTAAACAATGATATTGGCGGGGGGAGGGGAATCTTACTGAGAAAAACTTTAAAACACACATGAGGACGTAGCAAAAAGCTTTCAACCAACTTTTAAATTGAACAACAGAAGTTCTGTTTTCTTACTGTATTTTTTTTTATTTCACAGTTATACCTAAACAAGTTGTTCATTCTTCCTCCCTTTTCTGCATGCTATTCCATGTATCTGAAAAGGGCGAACCCTGTTGTAGTGCCCTCAAGAATGAAAGAACTTTCAGCAGTCAGTTGCAGCTGTAATGAACAGGCTCCAGGTAAGTGCTGTTTTTTCTCAAGAACTAACCAGTGGTTGAACAGGATTAAGAAAGTAGTAATTCAGGCCCCAGCTCAGAAAGGTACATGAGTAGTCCCATTGAAGTTAATAGGTCTACTCCTATGCTTAAAATTACGAATGTACTTAAGTATCTTGCTGAACTAGGACCTTAGTGAGAAAGAATAAAAGCATTGGCTTTTGTTGAAAACACATTTTTTTCTGAAAAGCAAAATCATCGGTAATAGTGACCCCCCCCACCTTAGCAACTATGTTTTATTAATTTCTTCCTCACATCTGTCTGTTACAGCTATCCCCCATTCCATTTTGTTTCTTACAGCTGTCCCCATACTCCATTTTGTTTTTGTTCTCCTCCTGTGGCCGCCCCTCGCTGGCTGTTAAGTTGTTTACCAGGGCCACTGCCCTTCTCAAAGGGAGGGCGCCTTAAGTTGTTTACCAAGAGCCATTGCCCTTCTCAAAGGGATGGCCACTTGTGCTGTGTGCTAAGTGGAACCACTGCCCTGTTCAAAGGGTTGGTCCCATTATCACTTTGTTAAAACTGGGCTTTGTGTAGGGTAGGCACTGTCCAGAGCTGCAAGACCTAATGTGTTTTT
>NC_133773.1:51789814-51873539 GCF_003597395.2 Chelonoidis abingdonii | reverse complement strand
TATTTCATTGTTAAATTCCCACCACTTCCTTTTTCCTTTAATAAAGAAATTAATTGGCACCCCACCTGTGTGGTAATTGCTCCCCAAGATCCCATATACCTGCTGGCAGGGACAAAATTGGCACCCCACCTGTGTGGTAATTGCTCCCCAAGATCCCATATACCTCCGGGTAGGGACAACATCCACAAAAATTATTTGCCTAGTAAAATAAAATCAGTTCAAACATCCAGGTACCAGATATGTGCATGCACACACATGTGCAGACACACATCTTTGTGTGTTCCCTTCTGATCATGAAATACACGTCAGATAACAATAGCTTTGGAGGGCATAGATTGAGAGAAAACGCCATTAAAAAAGAAAGTTCACAGCATAACTAAAAAAATTATGTTTTCATACTTCTGGCTACCTCATCTACAGGTGCTGTAAATCCTGTTAGAGCTTCTGACACTGCTAGGGCTTGATTTTTACAATACTTTTGAGAATCTGTAAAAAGATATACTAGTTTGTTTTGTTCAACCATGCCACCCATTAGATGTTAATTTTCAGTGTGGCACTCTACATGGAATCATTGCAGTTATTGATTTGACTAGTGGTAAGGGAATAGTGTTAATATTATTTGTAGAGTCCCACGAATGTACATGGAATTTTATAGATGTATAAAAGACAATGCACTGGTATGAAAGAATTTACAGTCTAAGGATCTGATCTCACATTCTTCATGCACCCAGAGCTCTCCCTGAAATTAATGAAAGTTATGAGTCTGTAAGAAATGCAGGATCAAGAACTAAGTTAATACAAGATCTAACAAGACACAATGAAAGGCTCTGGGGACTAGTGGGAAAGGGAAAGCAACAGTGGGAACATAAAATAAAGCTGTGGGAGGAAAATAGAAATATATTTTTTGGCATTCCTGAAAGTAATATTAATCTGAAAGCTTGCTAAAATTTACAGTATATATATTATTTTGATAGCACTGTTGTGTCACTATAGTTCTCACAGATCATCATCAATTATTGAACTACCACATCCATGACCTCAAGGATAAATAGCTCAGGTCTTCCCTGACTTCTCTAGCCTTTTTAAGTTAATTCTGCACTTTTTTTCCTCCCAAGATCAGTTTAAAATTAATTCTCTTGCATTTAGTTAAGGTAATCATATCTATTCTCAAGTATGGATTACTAAACCTTTTTGAATTAAATTAAAAACTGCCTTGACTCTTCACTTAAAACTTCAGCCAAACCAGACCTGAACCTCCTTAGAAGCACAAAGTTCAGACAACTGTTTTATTATCCTTTCATATACTTAAAAATGTTTTGGGTTTCAGAGTGGAAATAAAATAATAAAACAATACAGGAAATGCCATGCTCACTCAATTTCTAACCTTGGGGAAAACATGAGAAAAGCCAGACCAGTGAGATTTCTAGCTTAATTATTAGATGTCTGGAGAGGATTATGAATTTCTGAATGTTTTTTAACCTTTTCAGATTTGACCATCGTTCTTCTGAACATTGAACATGTTGATTTATTTGAAATGGCAAGGTTTTTCTAAGTACTTCCATATTTATTAACACTTCATTTTGAGGTGAGGGAAGGGCTAGGGGATGATATAGAGGAGCTGGGGGTAGCATGAAAACAGATAACTACAAATTTCCTAATTTCTTAATGACAAAACACTGAAATTGCCAAATAGTTCCAAAACTGCTGAGTGATGTTTCCCTGTGGTCTAAAAGGACATGTACGGAAAACAAATAGAATTCCAAAATATGCATGTATCAAAAGAATATTAAATCCTTCAAGGACCAGAACCAACAGGAAGATATTATATAAATATACTAGCTTATTTCTGTACTGTTGAGTATATGGGAATACACATCTGTGATTTTAAAATAATTTGCCTAGGAAAGCATATCTGGTTTTCCCAGTTTTACAAGTTGCCTGACAGAAACATGATGCTTTCAGATGACTTGCTGGAGATCACATAGTGAGTTCTTGACTCAGCTCCACTTTGAAGATTTATGCATGTACTGTACTTTAAGCACCTGAGTAGTCCCAACAGGCCTGATTTTCATTTACGCTAAGGTCCCTTTACACTTACAGAGAACTGACTTCAATAAGACTGCACACATCTGAGATGTTCAAGTGTGCAAGATTAGGGTCTCAAATGGGATTCCCCTTTCTTGATTAACCACTGGACTATACTAATTCTTAATACTGTTAAGTAACTTGTAAATTACTCTGATAAGAGAAAAAGAAAATACCAGTGCATACCATTTTAACTCATCTTTATTGCAGTTGAACTAGAATGTGAATGGAGAGATATGTTACCAATATATAATATGCTCTACCATGAGAAAATCAACAATCCAGGTGTTTTAAAACTGCAAAAAAATCACAATAGAAACTGTACTTATTTTTAAACTTGAAAGGTTCAATGGATGCTAGGCATATAGCTACCTTTTCAGCTCATAAATGTAACTTTAATTCCAAATTTCTCTCCATATATGGGTTTAAATCAGATGTTCAACATGACATCTTTGTGTTTAATGGCAGTGTTTAAAATCAATACACCATCAAGTTAATATGCATTTTTGCAATTACCTCATGTAGTCACTATATAATCTGTTACTATTGGTGAAATAGTTTAAAAATATACAAAATGCACCAAACCCAGACAATTCTGTACACAAGGATATAAAATATTGTTGGGGTTCCTGCAGATCAATACTATAGACTATGAGCAAGTGATGAGTTTATTAAGCCAATAATTGTATAGAAATAAATATCTGAGATGAATGTGTAGAATGTGGACACTCTTTTTGATGGTTCTATAGCTCCATGTATAAAGGAACCTAAAAACTTGATTTTGCATTATGCTGAACATTCCTGGGAGGTTCTAAGACCCTTCAGCTCCCTTCATGTCAGTACTTCACAGCAGCATTCACTGCTTTGAGTCCTAAGTGAGAAGAATAGGCAACAAATGGTAATGGGTGGATAAGAGCTGATATTTAAACTCTCTTGACTTTGATACTTAACTGTGGCCAAACTGATGGTTCAGAAAAGGAGGCACCTATGTGACTGTGTGCCACCTTTGCAGCAAGGAATCTGAATTGGGAGCAAGGTCCAGAGATTTGACACTCGCAAAAATTGAGTTAAAACTGACAAATAACTTATTCTAAACCTGGGAATTTTTCAGAGAAGTTTAGTGAAAAACAAAATCAAAGGGTCTGTGGTGGGGCAACTGCCCCACCCCAGTAAACAGGGGTTAAAAACAGCCCTGAAGAGGGCTGCAACTGGAAAAGCTGGGCTGATTAAGGAAGCATCCGCAGCTGTGGCCAGATCAGTCAGGGCCCAGCTGGCCCTTATAAGGTGGCAGTGGGCCAGGAGCTAGACACAGTTTCACTCTAGCTGTATGAGGGAGAAGGACCTGGCTACCTGGGAAGCTGAGGAGGGTACCTGGGGTGGCGAAGTGCTGGGGGAAGGGCAGAGGGATCTGGGGAGCTCCAGTCTAGCAAAGTCCCAGGCTGCAGGCCAAGCCAAGGGCCCACAAGAGGGTACTAGGGCTGCAAAGGGGCAGTTGGTCCAGTGCCCCTTGCTGATGATGAGTGGCTTACAGACTGCAGTCTGCCCCAGGAAGTGAGGGCTAGACAATGACTGGCAGTAGTCACTGAGGCAAGGTGGGGATAGGGGGTTGGGAGTTACCCTGGGAGGGGAGACCCAGAGACAGATGGTTTACTGCTGGGGGCAGAACCCTGGTATACAAGGGCACCGGGGTCTGGGAGAGACATGGGTGGCGGGGGGCATAACAGCGGGCAGGACATCAGTCCACCAAGGGTGCTATGCACTGGAAGAGCTAATTCCCTGGGTGACCAGCAGGAGGCGCCGCACCAGTGAGTCATCACTCTGCCACAGGGCCTTAAACATTATTTATATGGAGTCTAGCTCTTTCCAGATGGCATTGAACTCAGGAGCCAGGATGCACTGTAAAGAGCTTTTGGACTCTTTAGCAGGTTGATGCAGATCCTATTGAGATATTATATTATATCAATAAAGGCCAACAGAATCTTGTAAGAGGGATAAGGCAACAGCACCGCATTTATTGTAAATACAAAACAGTAGTTCAGTTATGAAAGGAAGCAAAATACAACCCTCTATAAAGACAACCCTACACACACACACACACACACACACACACCTGCAACCTGAAGTTGTTATAGTTACCAGCCTAGAGGTTGCTGGTGCCAAGCTACTGGCTAGGTAGCCTGGATGTGAGGGTAGAGCTGAGTCATTGTCAGATGCACATCTGATGCTCCTGGAGGGTGGTTGCAGAACTAGATTCAAAGTTCCTGAGATTTTTGGTTCTGTTCTTATAGGATTTTGTCCTTATACAAGTCTATGGGAATCACTTCATCATGCTGATGTTTGTTTGAAGTGATAATCAATCAGCAGATGGCACAGCCCTGATGATTGAGTGTTATCTTGTTCTTCAAGTCTTCAGCCCTCTATTGGGGAGAGGGTCGGCACTTTGGTGGATTCCGGCTTGCCCTGTGGAGTGATCAGGTTATCTTGCATTCTTCAGCCATGGGATATCACAGTTATAACTTTTAGGCTGGCATCTTTGATTTGCTAATTATTTATTGGCATCACATGCATTGATTTACATTCATTCTCTATCTTTAAGTCACATCTTTCACTTTTGTTTTACTACCTCCTCTTCCTTGACATTCTTATTTTACAATTCTATTTTCCAGATGTGACAGACTCCCAGCAATCTATTTAACTTTTCTGATACAACAGTAGAAAACAAGCACAGCAATAAATGAAGGGAGAGGCGGCTAGAGGGTTTCTGCAAGACCAGTTCCAGAGCACAGTTGTTTTTACAACAGCTCTTATCACCTCCTTGAACAGACTTTGTGTGTGGATGTACTAGTACAATGAACATGTTGTCCTTGTAACTTTTCACACAGAGATACAGGGAGGATAGTTTTAATTGGCTTGTCCTTGGTGCTCCAGATCCTATATTCCTTTCTGTTGGCTTGGTTTGGTTTGGTGCCTAAAAGGGTGTGTGTGTGTATATATAGGAAATCACAAAATCACATATAAAACTGTTAAAACTCAACAAATAAACCCATTTTTATTGTAGTTTTTTGAAACTTATGTTTAATACCAAATTTAGATGATCATTTTGGGGAAAAATTGGTCTGCTACTGGTATAAAACAGTGAGTAATCAATATGCATTGTGAATTTTTTTTTCAAGCGCTACAGGAAAATAAAAGAACACAAAAAAATTCCCAGAAGCTTTAGTACATTATACCAAGTACTATCAACTAAAGAATATTTGACTAAGATTTATGCAAATTAATTGACAATCATCCTTGATCGTAAAGGGATAAAACACAAAGAACCACATAAACGTAGCACACGCACTAAGACTGATAATTACATAATAACACTGATAAGATAGAGAAACATAGCTAGGGAATAAAAATTAAATCTGAAAGAAAGAATACCACAAACATCATTGGGAATCTATATAGCACTTATGGTAACCAAATAGCTGACAAATGACAACATGCATGTTAATGAGCTATGATCAATTAATGCCCATTAATCTCACTGATTTTGAAGGACATCACACTAAGAACATCTCCTAGAACAAACAGTAGTCACCTGATAGACCCTTTCCCCCTCCAGGAATTCATATCTGAAGCAGCAGAGGTATTTGTGAAAAACAATACAATTTGCTACTTGGATCAAACTTCAATGTGGAACAAAATTAAAAAAAAAACAATAAAATTACTTTGAGTGCAAAAGAAGAGAGAACTCATTCATTACCCATGGATAATAAACACATCTTGAGCTCCCCAAAAAGAATTCTTTTGACTTTTTGAATATAGCATATAGCTTTTATTAATAAAATCAGTTTGCATATATTGTGCATCTCATGCCAAACCAGATGAATCTTTTTTCCCCCACACATAAAGCATTTCTTTCCTGTATTGTGTAATAATCTGTTTTAAATTAATTAAAAAGACCTAACTTAAGTACTGTCCTGTAAATGCTTCTGCATATTCTTAACTTTAAGCATATGAGTAGTCCAAAAGACTTCAAAAGGATTATTGGTGTACTTAAAGTTAAGTATATTTGTAAGAATTTTCAGTCTCAGGGTTTTTAAATACCACCTGCATATTGTACTAAAGTATGATTCACCTGGCATACTTAGATTTCAAACAAAATAAAAAATATAACTTTTCTTGAGTATCCGTGACAAGGTGGCAACTGTGAGCATTTGACCAGAATGACCTATCACTGTGTAACAATAGATTGTAATTAATACTGTAATTCTTGAATGCTATGTTGCCTTGCTGAAAAACTATGAAGTAAATATCTAGCTTTACTTGTTTCTTCCTGCAAGTGACAGCGTTGTGCTAATCAACTATTTCAAGATAAGTGGCTAGATCTTAAGTATCAGAGGGGTAGCCGTGTTAGTCTGGATCTGAAAAAGCAGCAGAGAATCCTGTGGCACCTTATAGACTAACAGATGTTTTGGAGCATGAGCTTTCGTGGGTGAATACCCACTTCGTCGGATGCATGTAGTGCGAAATAGCAGGGAGGTATATATAATGCTAGCAACAAGTAGAGATATAACGAGGTAGTTCAATCAGGGAGGATGAGGCCCCGTGTCTAGGCAGCTGAGTTGTGAAACCAAGAAGGAGAAACTGCGTTCTGTAGTTGGACAAGCCATTCCACAGCTCTTGTTCAATCGAGCTCGATCGGTATCAAATGCAATGAACTTAAAGCTCAGTTCAGTTTCTCTTTTGTAAGTCTGTCTGAAAGTTTTTTGGCTGCAGGATGTCCACCCCTTAAGGTCTGCTATATGTGGCCAGGGAGGTTGAAAGCTGCTCTCCTACAGTTTTTGTAGATTTGCACTCTAAATGTCTGATTTGTGTCCATTTATCCTTTTCCGTGGGACTGTTCCAGTTTGGGCCGATGACCATAGCAGCAGGGGCATTGCTGCATAATGATGCGATATATTACAATTGTGGATGTGCAGGTGAATGAACCGTCGGGTGTGGTGTGCTCATCTGCTTAGGTCCGTTGATGGTGTCACTGGCTAGATATGTGGCAGAGTGGCATCCGAGTTTTGTGGCATAGGATTGGTACTGAGCTTGATGTTACTATGATGTGGTGTGCAGTTGCGGAGAATACATTTTGAGCGATATGGCAGTTGTCTGGGGGCAAGATTTGCCTCCACCCAAAGGCCTGTGAAAGTGTGGATCATTGTCCAGATGGAGTAGGTAAGATCCTGGTGATGCGCTGAGAGGTTTTAGGGCGGTCCTGAAGGGCTGTATGTTGATGCCAGGGAATCCTTTGGATTCTATTCTTGGTTGTCATTGCATAGGAGGCTTACTGGTACACGATCTGCTTCTCACCGTCTACTCGGGACTGCTCCCCACCTAACACCGGAACAAATCAACATACCCTTAGAGCCTGACCAGGGTTATTCTATCTACTACCCAAGATCCACAAACCCGGAAATCTAGAACAGGGCCTCATCCTCCCTCATTGAACTAACCTTGTTATCTCTAGCTTGCTTGCTAGCATATATATACCTGCCCCTGGATATTCCACTACATGCATCCGACGAAGTGGGTATTCACCCACGAAAGCTCATGCTCCAAAATGTCTGTTAGTCTATAAGGTGCCACAGGACTCTCTGCTGCCGTGACCAGATCTTGCAGCCTTAAACTTGTATGCAGCCCCATAAGCTTCAGGAGCCTACTCAGGCTTCAAGATTGGGTCTAGAACCTCTGTAAAAAGTATGGGGTATTAGGAAGTCTGTGTGCGTGCGTGTGAACACACATACCTCAGAGGTTTTACACAGTACCCTATAGATCAAATATATTTAAGATCAGTCAAATGAGTGAGAAGAAGCCTGATCCTGACACGCCTATACTCCTCAAGCAAAAGGTGTCCCTGGAGGAGCAGCACCACACAAGACAGTGGGTCAAAAGCCGCAACATCTTATTTGGGGAGGGTTAGTGAAATGAATGAACAGCGGTGGGGAAAGAGAGTAATGGGAGGATAAGAATGATCAGGGAAAGAGACAGAACAAGGAAAGGATTTATAGAGCAAATTCACTGCACTGAATTGGCCACAAGAGCAAACAAGAACAATTTTTTTTTAAATTTTGTCCTTTTTTAAAAAAAAAAACAAAACCTTTTTGAAGCCTATTTTATCTGCAGCACATTCTGGATGTGAACATGTCCCCTTGTACGCAACCACACAGGGAAATGCTGTGGAGAAGGGGAAATGTAAAGTGCCCTCCCCTCTGGATGAGCTGCTCATACTGTGAATAGCAGTACAGAACAGATATAGCTTTTGCAAAGCCACTATATTTCTTCACATACACACTTGTGGGTGAGACACGTCTGGGACTGGGAAAAGCTTTGGCTTTATCTTCCCTACCCATGTATCCATTTTGGGACACTGGGTGTGTAACCTGTGTCACATCTACATCTAGGACAGGGTACTTCCCCACACAGATCAAGGGCAACACTGAATACTATGAAAATCTCCCTCTCTGTCTGCTCCCAAGATAACAAATCTCTGTCCCTTAATTGGGGCTAATGGCAAAGTCATGAATTGCCTTGAATATGTCTCAACATTAAAGTAAATACTGACTGTGGTAGATTTTCTGCACTGACAATTGCTTTCTGGACAAATTGTAGAAATTTGAGTTAATCCATTATTTTTCTTTATCAAAGAATTGTGGTCTGTGTACTGAAGCAGACAAGCTGTTTTTATTTCTTCTAAAGTAAAAGTGGGTGAAACAACAGGTGTTCAATGCCTAATTGCCCCAGTGAAAATAATACATCATCAGTGAAAAACTCCCATCAGAAATCTCAGAATTCCTACTTCATATGGTAATGAATGTTATTGATATGCAGAATTTACTAGTGGTTTACATTCAATAATGCAACACAAGGAAAAGGGAAAAAAGAAAACAAATCTCTGTGAAAGTACTGTCTGTGATATTAAGATTTTTGGGATGGGGGCTGTCTCTCTGAATGTATAACATTTAGCACAGGAAATCCCAGATCCTGATTGGGAACTTGGAATGGAGTGTTCATCCCACACCACCCTGAAGGGATTAAGGTGGCCCATCAGGGGCTAGTTAACCTAGTTGACTGCACCTGGGGGGATATTTAGGCTTAACTGACCAGCACTGATTGAAGATGGAACCTATTTGTGTAGGACTGGGTGGAAGCTTATAGAAAGCCAAGAGGTACAATTAGAAGGGGCTGTTGTATGGAAGTCTGTAGCCATTTTGGGCCTAGTGAGAAGAGAAGGTGGAAACCTGGTGGGAAGCAGAAACACTAGGATCTTGATGGAACGGATTTACCTAGAGGAGCGGTGTAGAAGAGAGCCAATAGAGGGCGGAGTAGGAAGAAGCCCAGGGAAACAGCAGCCAGAGTTCAGATGCTGCACAGACTGACTGCTGATTGTAGGGGCCCTGGGCAGGAACCTGGAGAAGTGAGTAGGCCATGGTTCCCCTACTAGCCACTGAAAGTGGCACAGTCATGACTGGGAAGACTGCTTGGAATGGCACCCGGACAGTGAGACTGTGTTACCCTGGAAAATACCTGTCTGGAAGTCAAGCCATAAACATAAAACTAGGTGACTCCTAGAGACCAAGAGGGGCTGTAGTGGGCAGATGGTCCCCAGATGCAGCTGCCAGTGGACACCCCGAGCAGTGAGTAAACTCTGTGAAAGATCTTCAGGCACTATTATAATAATAACAATGAATGTAGCTGAGTTCTGTATTCTATCTGATTATCAACAAAATCATCCTGTTATGTTGGATTTATTCCTCTAGGAATTAGTTTTTCTAGTAGACTATAAAAATCATATAGTTACACAAACACACTTTAAAATATTCTTGTCCCTTTAATTAGGGGGAGAAAAAAAATTGGCATGGACAAGCATGGTTAATGCCTTGTTATTAGTTTGCATAACATTCTTTTTGATGTAATAAAGATGTGAGCATCTGAAAACTACATACTGAGCATCCACAGGAGACTATTTCTCATTGAAACATATTTACACTGTATGTGGGTAACTATTTAAGGTATTGCAGCTAATGAGACATGAGGGTGCCTGGTTCCTTGAAGATTTAGATTTTAAGAGTACCATCAGGAGTGCAAATAGGATGGTACCCCCCACAACACAGTACAGGCAAGAAATTTTTAGCAGGTACGGGGTACTACTGGAAAGACTTGGGGCTAATGTGCCCCCACCCCTGCCTCTGGAGTGGGTGTGCAGTTGTGTTCTGCCCCTTAAAGCCATTCTTTATATGGCTTTAACAGCACAATACATATGCTACAAAATTAAACAAAGCCTTTGTTTAAGTTTGTTAGCATATGTATTATGCTGTTATGTTGTTCAGGAGCCCTCAAGAGGGGAAGGGTGATGGGGACAGAAGGTGTTTAAACATTTATTCTGCTTCTCTCCATTGGTCTGAATTATCTATGACATCCGCACTGCATCACATCAAGTCCAAATCATTAGAGGAATGCCTCTACTTGCACTGACCAGAGGATGTTTGTCCTGTCAGGATGCAGCCCATTTTTCCAGCCTGACGGGAATAAGGTGTTGCCCCTAGTGTACATAGAAATCTTCTTTGCAGCCAAACTAGTCTAACATGCATATTGTTAACTGGAACTGGAGCAGCAAAACAAAGAATACAAATACCTAATTTTCCAGCTTGTGGTTGAGAGAACTGTAAGTGAAGATTATAATGCCAGACACTGATGTCCTTAAACCAGCTGCCTCAGGAATCTGCCAAGAACTTTGCTGAAAATATGCTCCTCATCTTAGCAACGGAGCTAAGATGAGGAGCTAACTTTTCAGCAAAGTTCTTGGCAGATTCCTGAGGCAGCTGGTTTAAGGACATCAGTGTTCGGCATGATAATCTTCACTTATAGTTAAAGCTCCTTCTGATCTGACAGCTTATGCATTCTCAGTTTCATCCGGAACAGTTTACAGACTTGGAACCTAATCCTATAAACCTTTAGGTCATTTGATCAATCTCACTGAAGACAATGGGAGTATTTGCATGACTATGGACCATTCGTGGACTGGTAAGAGTTGAATCCCCTGTTGAAATGAAATATTTGGACACAATACTATAAAGCAGCTTAGGATACAGTTCTACTTAATATTTGTCTTATAATAAGTCATACATATACTGAAATGGCTCCTCACCCAACTCTCATATTCCATATAAACAGACTCAATACTACATATTTGGGGGGAAAGTGAGTAGTTAAGCATGTTGATGTTTGTGTATATATGGAGGGGATTGTGAGAGCATGGGTTCCGCAGGCTGGGGGCAGGGCAGGAAGGAGTTACATGGAGGGTCACGTGGGGAGGTCATGTGCCCTCCCTTTGTGTCCCTACCATGAGTGCAGTACCATCAAGAAATGATTTCTACTTGCACCACTGAGTACCACTAATTAAAAGTGATTTCCTTTTTTTCAAAGAACTTACAAATTCTGCATGAAAAGCCAGTAAAGTTTTGAAGTTGTTCAAACATTTTTACCTATGGATTTATATAGTCTCTCTTTCTTTCTTTTTTTAAGTCAGGAAATTCTGAATGTGGCGGTTACTCTATCAAAATTAATTAGACTCTGCTGCATATGTGTAGTTTCTCTTTCTCTTATTAAATGCATGTGTTATTAATGTATACCATTATGTATACAGGCGAGTTATGTGGCTGTATTAAATTGCTCCAAAATTAAACTTTAGGGGTTTATTACTCTGCATTGTCACAAGTCTAATATTGTGTTAACACTACTGTAACAAGCTGTGGTTTATTTTACCATAAAATTGCTAGTGGGATTAGAATAATTTTAAAAATTGCCTTTTAGTAGTAATGATTTGGGCCTGATATTAATAGATCTGCTGACAGGTCAACAAGTACTTATACATATAAGTACCTGAAATTATGTGGTTTGGGGTATTTTTGTTCAGAAATGGATTCTGGAGAGAAAATGAGCTCTCACTGAGTTAGTCATATTTCAAGGCTGTTACAATTAGTGTTTTTAAATCTTAAAAGATGTGCCATGTTACATCACTACCCTGGAATAATTGCTCTGTCTTGAAAATGGAATAAAAGCACAATATAACCAATAGCTTTGTTTCTCCCAGCAGAAATACTGATTTAAATTCTGAGTTTCCTGGATATTTTCTCAATCACAGCAAGTGCCCGTGCAATAATGACAAATGAGATTGCTTCAATTCACGGTTTGGTGACTGACATACTGGAAATATTGGGTTTTTTTAAATAAAAAAATAATAATGGCAGTGTGATCAGAAAAACATCAATCTGTTCCATAACCTTTGAGATATTTAGGGTTAGCTGAATATGCCACTTTTTAAGTAGATCTGGTATAGTACACTGTTATAGGAAATAAATAATCATTGACCTGATTTGTCTGTAAAAGTGATATTTTGTTTGTAACAGGCTTATACAAAACTCAGCTCACACAATGAAGAAAAACTTTTTTGAAAGCTTGTCAAGAGTCTGAAGACCAAATTGACGTACTATTTCCTAATTGGATATCAACAAGTGTGGCTGTCAGCTAAAATGTATCATGGCAGCAAATGGTGCTCCTGATTTCCTGCTCCCCTTCCTCAACCATTGTCAACTTCACAGCCATTGTCCTTGTCACTCAAACTCATCATCTTGGTTGCATCTTTCTTCTTTGACATACACTCCAGGCAGTGTCAAAATCTTGTTGATTTTTCTTGCACAGACATTGAACATACGATATTTCATCTCTGCTCATGCTATGAAAACCCTTGCCAAAGCCCTCATCATCTCACATTTTCACTACTCTAATCTCTTCTCTGACCTTGATCCTTCTCAAGTCAACGAAAAATATTGCTCCTAAAATTCTCCAAGGACTGTTGCTTTGACTATGTCATGTCTCCGCTATTAAAGACTCTCTTCTTCCACTACATCAACCACAAACTTCTTGTCCTGCTTTCATAGACCTTCACTATTTCTCTTACCTATCTGACCTATCATTAGGTTGACACAACTCCACCAGCATCATTTTCCCAAGTCATCACTTCTCTGGGAAGCACTTTTTGCTTTCTCCCATGCTTCCCCTTAAACAGGTGAAAAGCTCCCATTTAAGAGGCACAAAGCAACGAAATTGTCCTTTCTTGTCTTTCCTGAAAATTCACCTTCCTTACACAATTCAAGTTGATAATGGTTAGTCAGGTGGTGAGATGTGTTTACTCGTTTTGTTTGGCTAAGAATTGTTCATATGCTATCTTTGCTGCTTCTCTCGCCTCACCAACACCAAGCCCAGCACCAAAAAGATTTGACTTCTTTGTTCCACGGTTGCCACAACGTTGTGGAAGGTGTCCAGTGTAGCTTCCTTGATGGGAAGAAGGAACGGAAGCACCGGCTGAGTAACCTGCTTTTTGTTTGCAAGATGAGGAAAGGCCTCAAAGTCTGGTGCAGAATGTGGCATCCCTCATCTTGACACTCATGATTTGTGTGGGGAAAAGGATATCTAACACCAGTTCTGAGTCCCAGTTTGTTTTAGCAGAAGGGGATTAAGGGCAGCCTTCCCTTAAGGATTAGTTTTAGCTTTCATGATTGTTCATTAGGAAATCACACTGGACTTACCCTGCTGGAGAGTATGTGAGAAGAAGCTGCATGGAAGCCCCCAGTGCCATTTGTCATTGAACTTCCCTAAATCTATTGTGTTAGCATCAGTAGAAACAGTGGTTTTCTCTTTAACTGTATTTCTGTATCCAATGTCTTGCAGTCTCCAGGCTAAAGATTCATTCCCATCCCCCGTGCAATTCAAGGTGAAGATGTAGGTGTAAGTGATGACAGAACTCAGCCCAAGTCACATACATATATACACAGTAGTACTTTCAGTAAATCTGTACTGATGAAGTTCATCCAGATTTCAGCTTTGCTAGTAGTTATGAGAATTCATGTGGTAACTTGACATTACAAGTACAAATGTTTTCTTATGGTATTTCAAATTTTGTGAAACAAGAAGCTCTTGAACAGAAGCTGTCCTATAAACCTGAGTACTGGAGCCCACACAATTAATGCATGTGGATGTAGCATGTATTTATAAATACCTAAACTTCATGCTAGAGGCCTGTTTGTTGTAATAAAGTCTGAACACAGTTTCTTATCCAAGAATTCAGAAAACAATAGCATATCAAAGAAATTCTACTTAGCAAGTTCAGCACTGAAATGTTTATCACAATAATGCAGCTGACCAAGAGAGGTTTTAGTAGATGGTTTTTATTTTTTTATTCTTTTTTAGCTATGCAACATAGATGCTATTTGGTTACAGTTGGATGAATGTGTGTATCTATATCTATTTACGTAGACAGATAAAGGGAAGCTGTGTATATAATCTGAACCCAAAGCAATATAGTATCTCCTTTTTTTATTTGTATTTATTCAGTATCTGATCAGTATTTTTTATCTGTGGAAATCTTTACAAGGCACTTTGATAGCATTTCCCTTCAGGGTATCTAACTTCACTTTGTCAATGATTCTAGTGTTGTCTCTGACATAATAATAAGAGACAACTGGAGGGGAAGGAGAGAAGGCATCTCACTATTTCCTGTGTAGAGGAAATGTGTCCTATTGATTGTGCATTTCTTTTGATGAATCATTCCCTATTTACAGAGTAAATATTTTAAAAGTTTGCATTTTAGTTCCAGTCCTTGTGCATTATTGTATCATATAGACCTCCTCCCCAATTGTTCTGTCACCACCAACAACACCAGAATTATTGACAAAGTGAAGTTTTAAGCATTGAAGGACAAGTGCTTCCTAAACAAGATTTCCATAAATAAAACACTGAGCAGATACTGAATAAATATTCATATGTACATACACACTGCTTGTGTTACTACTGAATCACTCACTGTTTTAATCCTGGTGCCTTAACTGCTTTTTTTTATTATTTTTTTGTGACAAAGAATTGCTCTGGTGGAGTTTGGTTGTTTTTTTTTTTCCCTTTCCTTTCCTTTCCACCTTTCCAGCTGAAAAGGACAGCTGGTGGCCAAACAAACATGGTTTTAGCAGTCTAGCACTTAACATTAGTCTGAGGTCTTTCTGAGAAATATATGATACTGCTGGAACAAAATAAAGGGGAGGAACTCCTGAATTGTAAAAGATAGACTTTTCTATGACTTTCTCTAGATACTTAATAAAGAGGCAGGCTTACCCATTTGAAGGGCAACTGGAGAGGGAGGGTGGGAAAGCTCAGATTTTCAATGCTTTCAGCTTACCTTCATGAGCAGGGTATTAGAAATGCAAATCCCAGATGACTTAAATTTCTGGATCAGGATAGGGACTTTTTGTATGCTCAAATAAAAAAAAGATTTATATTCTAGAGCATATTAAATCTACATAACTTTAATGCAAAGCTGTGCAAAGGCATTTTAAATGTTAAATCAAGGTAAGTTGTAAAGTCAAGTGCTTGGTGGAACTGGAATCTATGTTTAGTAGAAAAGACAGAGTCTTAACCCTGAATTGTTAAATTAAAAATCTCTAGTATTTTGCACCATTCACTTATCATTAAGTGTGCAAGAAACTTACCAGTTATTCTCCCCTCAAACTCAGAACTAGTAACACAACTTCCAATATATTGTACTTGTGAGCTTTTCACTACTGAAAAAATATGAATTGCTATGCTGTTAGTATTTAATAATCACAAAAAATGAAAATTAATAATTACATGTTGGCATAAAATGACTGCCAAGGAAACCTGTATGTGTGTAGGGAAATATATTATTACATCCCCAAGAGATTATAGTTATATTCTGACCTTATTTTGCTCTGCTTTCTTGATTTATTTTTAAATCTTAAAAAAAATAGTATTCTCTAACCAAATTACAGTAAAAGACTTTGGGGAAGGAATTCACTCTAGTCCCGTTTTGTGTGTATGTGCATTTTGAAGCACTTGAAGGAGAGGAGGGTGATCAGGAATAGTCAACATGGATTCACCAAGGGCAAGTCATGCCTGACCAACCTGACTGACTTCTGTGATGAGATAACTGGCTCTGTGGGTATGGGGAAAGCGGTGGATGTGATATATCTGGACTTTAGCAAAGCTTTTGATACGGTATCCCACACTATTCTTGCCAGCAATTGAAAAATATGGATTGGATGAATGGACTATGAGGTGGATAGAAAGCTGGCTAGATTCTCAGGCTCAACAGGTAGTGATCAACAGCTCAATGTCCAGTTGGCAGTGGTATCAATTGGAGTCCCCCAGGAATCAGTCTTGGGGCTGGTTTTGTTCAACATCTTTATTAATGATCTGGATGATGGGATGGATTGCACCTACAGCAAGTTCACAGATCACACTAAGCTGGGGGGAGAAGTAGATACTTTGGAGGCAGGGGCGGCTCTAGGGATTTTGCCACCTCAAGCATGGCAGGCAGACTGCTTCCTGCGGTTTGCCTGCAGAGGGTCTGCTGGTCCCGCGGCTTCGGCAGGCCTGCCACAGGAGTGCCTGCGGGAGGTCCTCTGAAGCCGCGGGACCAGAGGACCCTTCGCAGGCAAGCCGCTGGAGGCAGCCTGCCTGCCGCCTTCATGGCGCCGGCAGAGAGCCCCTCACGGCTTGCTGCCCCAAGCACTTGCTTGGCGTGCTGGGGCCTGGAGCCGCCCCTGGCTGGAGGGTAGGAATAGGGTCCAGAGTGACCTAGACAAATTGGAGGATTGGGCCAAAAGAAATCTGATGAGGTTCAACAAAGACAAGCACAGAGTCCTGCACTTAGGAAGGAAGAATTCAATGCACTGCTACAGGCTGGGGACTGACAGGCTAAGCAGCCGTTCTGCAGAAAAGGACATGGAGATTACAGGGGGTGAGAAGCTGGATATGAGTCAGCAGTGTGCTTTCATTGACAAGAAGGCCAACCGCATATTGGGCTGTATTAGTAGGAGCATTGCCAGCAGATCGAGGGAAGTGATTATTCCCCTCTATTTGGCACTGGTGAGGCCACACTTGGAATACTGCATCCCCTTACTACAGAAGGGATGTGGACAAATTGGAGAGAGTCCACTGGAGGGCAACAAAAATGATTAGGAGGCTGGGGCACATGATTTACGAGGAGAGGCTGAGGGAACTGGGGTTATTTAGTCTGGACAAGAGAAGAGTGAGTGGGGATTTGATAGAAGCCTTCAACTACCTTAAGGTGGGTTCCAAAGACAATGGAGCTAGGCTGTTCTCAGGGGTGGCAGATGACAGAACAAGAAGCAATCGTTTCAAGTTGCAGAAGGGAAAGGGGCCTGTATGAGGCCATGTAGAAGCCAAGTCCACCACCACCACCAAAGCTCTACATCTTCTGGGGTAAGGATTTCTCCTTGCCTGTCCTCTGCTTATCTCCTGAAGTCTCAGTCAATGTAATATTGTTGATTCAAAAACAGTCACTTGTAGAAACGTTGAAGCAATTTTGGAACCTGATCCTGTAGGTTTTTTGTGTTCTGACGTCAGTGACAATCCCTACAGGAGCAGATCCGAATACTCGAACTTTTCTACACGTGACTGTCTTTCAGTTAACATTATTATATTGACTAGATGCTGAGGAGATGAGCAGGGAAGAAATTGCTCCTCCTTCCCCCCCCATATACAGACAGCTGCAAAGCCACTCCACAGAAGCTACTCTATCTACAGATAGATTCATCAAAGAGTAGGGGACAGAAGTATCCATGCAGCAGTAAATTACTTTCTTGCATTCCATTTCACATCCAGATTTCTCTTTTGTGCAGTGGGACCACATCAGTTTTGCTACACAGGTACCCATTGTGATTAAGAGAGGCTGAACTTTTCCCTTAGAAACAAAATAATTCTGCATATTGTCAATGTCAGAGTTCATATGGAATTTCAGTTTAAGATTATTTTGATTTTTATTTTAAGTTCAGTGAGTGTCTAGGATCAATCCTTTGTGGAATTTGGCTTTCTGGTGATTTGACTTCTATAAGTACACAATTAACTCAGGGCTGGGAACTCCTCATATTTATATCACTTATTGAAACACCATTGTTTGTTTTTAAAGAAACCACCTCTTGGAATTATGTCATTGAATCAATTGTTTCTTTAAATACTAACCTCAAAAGCTCTGTATCACTCACAGAAAGATGTCAGCCTCTTCCAACATGACTAAAGACAAATATTCAGTCTACTGCATCCAGAGGCCTCTGAGAACACAATGAAACCTTCCCCATTGAAGTCAGTAGCAAAACTTACTGACTTCTTATTTGTGGGCAGAAGCCGGGCTTGGGCTCAAAATGAGTCAGAGCCTGGGTTTCACGTGCAGTAGAGACCTGTTATAAGTCACTTTAGATTACCAACGACAAATGACAAACCTTGAAGTTACAAGAGATAATATTTAGTTCAAGCCTGTTTTGTAGCGAGATGTAGGACAAATGAGCATAAACTGAGAGTGACAAAGATTAGAAATGATTAGATTTAAGAGAAATATGCTTTATCTTCTTTCAGTGCTACTTGTGAGAGCAGGGGCCAATTTCAGACCTGAAATGACACAGTTGACTTCCATGAAATTGCACCTGCTTATCCCAGCTCTGAAGCTGGTCCTAGCTGTTGATTAAAATGCTCTGTGAATTCCAATAGAAGGCTGGAGAGGAGAAAATAGCATGAAGAGTTCACTAAGTGGAAGATATCTGTTTGATGCCACTCTATTTAGCGCCACATGGAATCAATATGTGGATTTCTTTGCTCCTATATTTCTCAAAAATATTGTTTTTTATTAAATAAATGTAAGTATTTTTTGTTGTGTACATCTACTTTTCTCATTTACAGCACTTCAAGCTGTTTGCAAGCTGTTGTACTGCCAAAAAAGTCCAATAGCTAGTAGTCAGCTTCAAAAAAAGGAGAATTGGATTGATGGAAAGGAAATAAATGGAAATCTGGAAATATATTAAACTGCTATGAATTTAGCATCTAACCTACAGTAGTTAAATGGAAACAATAGCCTGTGGAAGTAATGAACTCAGTTATAGAGCTGCATGGCAAATGGAAGTTCCATTTGCAAATGACTTTAAAATTTTAAAATTTGGCTTTGTTCTGATTAAAGCAAAAACCAAAACAACAATTTTAAAAATATATATTTTCATTTTTACTGTACCAAAACATTTCATTTTGCCAAAATGTTTTGTTTTGATTTGAAATACTGGTAATATATTTTTAGAATGTGAAATGATGTAATTTTATAACAAAAGAACCATTTATGTTCAGAAAATATCAGAATAGGACCATTCAACAGTGACAGAAATTACTTTTACTGTTTTTCTTTTGAAATATACACTATTTCATGAAGCATTTATATTTTGATGGAATTAAATATTTCACTGGAATATAGTTCTTTTGAAGTTTCTCGAAGCAGGTCTTCTCAATTATATCTGATAAAAATGATAGAGTTTTTTTGGTCTGTGAATTAAAACATACTAAGGTTCTGACACAAATTAGAACATGGAAAATAAATGACCAGAAGTATCCACCTCTAAGTTGAGTTTCTTGGCATTTTCTGGTTTCAGTTATGTTTTTACCTTTTTAAATTAAGGCTCATGAAAATATATAGTTAATTTCTAAATAGATGAAGAATGTAAATAATTTTAAAATATTATTTTTCCTAGTGCATAAATATTCATATTTATGTCAGTTTTGTATATAATTATATAGTCTGACAAAAATCTTGTTGTTAGAGTTTAAGACTAAATACTTATCTATGCACATTAAGCAACTCATTTAAAGTTAAAAGACTATATCCTATATCTGTATTTTGGTATTTATGTTCTATTTCTAGAGTCAATTTCAGTGTGCTCTTGGCTGTTCAAATTATATCACAATTCTTTAGAAACTCTTCACTCACCCTCCTCCTTTTATTTCTTCCTGGACACTTTACAAATCTTTGGCAGGTTTCACTGTACAGGAAGCCTACGAGGGACTCTTGATTTGATTGTTATCCAAGGATTGGCCCAAAACTCTGTGTGTTTGTGTGCATGAGAGAGAGAGAGATGATTGATTGAGATTAAACTAATCTCCCTAGGCCTTTCCTATTTTAGGAATTGTGATGTTACTGTCACATTGTTTGATACCTATCTGTTATAATCCCTCCACCTCCCTAACTTTGATTTTAAAGGCACTGCAGAAGTGCCAAATACATTAAATATTTATTACTTTTAGCTTCTGCACCAAAACTATGGAAAAGTTCTCAACTTCTCATTTCATACCCCTGGCGTCTCCCCACCCCCAACTTTAGAGATGCCAAGAGTAACTGAACTTCCTACTCTATCCTCTCCTCATCTTTATTTGTATGAGTGAAGCTGTGTTCCCTTCCCTCATTTCTCTTCCACGCCATTTTAAACTTTTATGGGGATAACTTATAGGGTTTGTTACTGCAGGTGTCGAGTTCCCTTAAATCCCACTGGTCTCACTTTTCAGGATCTGGCCTATGGTTTCAATTATGGGTTGTGTGGGACGTGGCATTAATGGCCACCATCAACCTAATCTGCCACTTTCTGAACTGTGGATTCAGGTTGTTTTCTAGTACTGTACTTTACCTCAACTCCTTGAAGATCCTGGGTAAAGTGGTAGATGCATATCCAAATATAATAAGCCAGCCAGAGCCATAATTAGGGGTATTCTGTGGGGGCATCTATATAGAAACAAGTACCATGTTCAATAAAAACTTGGGTTATACTTGCATTATGTTGTCTTCCAAGATAAAACAGACCAGGAACTGTATCTCCTAAAACTCTGTCCATTGGAATAGATTTACATGTTCACTGACTTCCTTGTACGTCAGGAGTATATCAACTAAAAGCAATGAATGATGGCACATGGGTGTAAAAATGATATAAGTAAGGGAGTAATCAAGACTCTGGTTGGAAAAGTGGTTAATAAATAGAAGAGGGACCCTGTTTCTCTACTCTGTTCTGTTGGAATGGATTGGAATTGGGCAGTAACTTCAAGAAACAAAATTTGTGTGTGTCACAGATTTTCATACATCTGTTATTTGACACATTGGATTTGTTACCACAAATATAATGGAACCAATTAGCAAGGTTAAAAATGGATGTGTATAAATAGGAACGGCATCAATAATTACTTTAGTTAAGGTTTATCTAGCTCTTTCTAGTTTTTCTATTGCAGCTATCAGACAAGCTAAAGAAATATCTATCCTCATGCTTCAGGGCATTCATTATCCAAATCTTTTTTTAACGCTGCTTGTCAAGTGCCAGGAATCTGTCGAGATAATGAAGGTTAACAATCAGGTTAGTCTGTATGCCACATTAATATGAAGTCTCAAACATGTTACTTTTTCTGTTGCTTTATATTTTCAAGATTTCTTACAAATAGAGCCCATGCTAAAGCACATTTACTAACGTGGTGAGAGTTTGAGAGAGCAGGTTTTTTAATAAACTGCTATAAATCTTAGGAATCTGGCTAACATGGGTATGAATTGTAATAGCTGTAGTTAGATAATCTTCAATATATTGTCCTTTGTGTTTAAATCACTTGCTAGCTAATCTATTTTCTCGGTACAAAACTATCAAGTGAACTGAATTTCATTCAATCCTTTGCTTAGCTCTCATTGAAGAGGAAGGTGTTAGGAGAGTTGAAAAGCAAGTGGCTAAATACTGGCCAAAGAAATTAATTAGCATGTATGATTTGTTGGAATAGATGCCAAATTTCAGACTTTTCAGCATTTATTCAAGACCAGATTGTAAGTCCCAAGTCTTCATTATGGAGCAATGTGTCACCACTCACTCCAGTACGACTTTTAGGTAGGACTGTGCATCAGAAGATATAATCCCAAATAGAGAGGTACTTGGCACGCAAGGGATGCTACAATATGCTTCCCTATCTGGTGCCAGTCAGCTTTGTGGCCAGTATGAAGTGGGGAAAGGAGAGAATATGTCCGCACATATTCCATGCCTCCTCTGAGGTGTCTTGGAGCAAGCCTTGTTTTCTGAGTATAGGGATTGTGATTGTGTAGGTGACGCAAGTAGCAGTAGCAGTGAAGGCTCCTTTCACTCTCCCTTTCTTCCCCGTGCAATGGTAAAATGATAAAATAACTTATACGACAAATGGTCATGAGTAAATTTAAGCTAGAAATTAGAAGCTTTCTAACCATGAAAGGAGGGAGGCTCTGGAACAACCTTTCAATAGGAGTGGTTGGGGCAAGAAATGGAGCTTGATAAGCTTATAAACAGGAACATAGGACAGGGTTGTATGTGATAGTAGGGGACTGGACCTGATAATGCAAGTCCTATGTTCTTATGTCCTGATATTTTTAACAGCTTTTGACAAACTTTTGTAACTTTTGAGGAAAACCAAGTGAAACTCCAAGATTTTCATTTAAGGTTTTTGACTAATCTGAAACTCAAAGTGAAACCTAGGGGGTATAAAACATCCTAAAACTGAATAATGCAAGAACTACTAAATTTCACATACCTTCAGTGGTCATCACCACCTTTCAGAGTTGTGACATTGGGAGTGGCAGTATATAATCTCTAACAGCTCAAAATATCCAACTTTCTTGCTATTGTAAGGCAAGAAGTATTTTCAAAATTGTTTATCTTTAAATTTTAGAGGGAGGTGGTGGTTAGTCAATGGCAATGGATAAGCATCAACATCGTATATTGACTAACAAGGCATGTTCTCTCTCTGAAAAGGAACATACATTTTCCAGTACCTGGGGTTGAGAAATTTTTCTATTTTCTTTTAAATCTGCACATATGATAGCTCTACTTCACCCACTAAGTATTTATTCCATTTTCTGTAGTTTTAACAAGATAGTCTTCATCTTGTTTGATTTCTTTCTTGTTATATGTAAAGCTTTCTTAAGTTTTGTTTTTATTGCTTCAGACTGGAGTCTTTAGAAGCCCACTCAGTGCATATTATAAAATGTAATTCATTTTCTTTCTGCTGAGCAGTAGCTTTGTCACAGAAGGGGAAAAAGGATAAACTATAGAAGAGGCTTTATTTAGAAAAAGTGAAGCAAAACATGGTCATTTCATTTAAAAGCCAAAAGTGTCATCTATGGTAATGGACCCATAAAGTCACTAAGAATAAACAAATAGGCAGTGCAAGTATTTGGTAAAGGTGCTCTAGTTTTGAAGCCTCTGACCACTTATTCATGCTTTCTGATAGAAATGCATGTGTGTCTGTTGCCCTTTCACCTAGATATGCAATACTGAAGATTTCTCCATCTCCTTTCAAATGTCCTTAGGCATCCTGTATGTACATTGAAAATTCTAGCCATTAAATCATCAAAGGAGCTTAGGGTTGATTTGGGTCCCTAACTTCATTAGGTACCTGGAAAAATCCCAGCCTAGAACAAGAATAATTATTACAGTTTTAGGGGTCCCATTTGTATTAGAGGTGGCATTGTACTGGGCACTATTAAAAAAACCCAAACCAATCCATGCCTAGTAAGAGATGATCCCTACCCTCAAAAGCTTACTTTCGAACTAGAGAAGAGAGACAAAGCCTGGGAAAATATCATATAGGTAGGTTTAATAAACCTGGCATTTTCTCTCATTAGGTCATATTGAAATGTAGGTTCCCTGCTACCCCTTTTACTCTACAAGTATTAAATCTTCTGGAGTCACTATAAGAATTATTATTGAAACTCTGGCCCAAGGAAAGAAGAGAGTTTTACCAGGGACTTCAGTGGAACTGGAGATTCATTCAATATCTATTTTCAACTATTGCTAAGGCAGAAGCTATAGCTTTGTCCATGTAAGAGGTAGGTAACAAGGTTCTAAGGATTGAAAAGAAGCAAAAGACCAAAAATGCTGGAGTTCAAGACTTTTTGTTTGTTTGTTTTAGTTTGGGAATTTATATATTTAAGAACTGTCAGAGCCTTTTTTTACTTGACAATTTAGTTTTCAGTGTTAACAGCTAATTGAAAATATCAGGTTGTAGTCAATACTGTAAGGCAGTTGACCACTGTCTCAACTATTATCTGATGTTTCACACATACCTGTGTTCCATGATCTGCATTGGCTGCCAGTTGATTTGAAAGAAGATTAAAGTACAGCTGTTGATTCAGAAAGTTCAATGTGGTTTTGGTTTTGGCTAGTTTAGAGACTCCCTTTCTTGTTATACCAGCCTAGTTGCAATCAGCCAAGGTTTTTGAGTAGTTAGCACCCTGGTTTTAAGCTGAGTGCATATGACACAGGTCAGTTTCAGGGGAGGTTCCTTAACTAAATCACTTCCTCATTTGGTATGAGAGTGCCAGATCTGATGAGTTCAGGGCATGCTGTAAAGCACATCTGCTTTCATAGACTTGTCTAGTTAGGCGAGCATGGAGGCTTAGAAAAGAGAACAGGAGTAAGTTATTTTAATGGGTTAGAGGGTCCTCTTTATCACTTTAACCCACTGCATTTTTACATTGAATATAAAACTGTTTCATAGTTAGACCATAGAAATGCACCATAATTTTGAAGATACAATCAAAATGCAAGGAGAGAGGCAGGAAGAGAATGATTACATCTGTATTTCATTAAAGTAGTATGTTCATTCCATTGTGCCACTTAAACATAGTTCTCTAGTAATTCAGGATATATTCTTCATCTTCTGGTTTCCTCGCCCATCTTAATTTCAGACTTCTATCATCACTCTTGTTATTCAGACTCATGGTTTCACACTGAAGAATAATTAAATAGTTTCAACAATTCTAGTTTGTTCTTTCATAATTTCTCAGATGAATTTTCCCAAATCAGCATGACATTAATCTCTATACATCATTCCCCCCTCTCAGTCTAAGCTCTAAATCTAGAAATAATGATTTTAGAGTAATTGAAGAATTGTTTATTATTTAAAGGTTAGAAGTCCAATGATCTCATCTATTTGCTTGCTAAATACTGGCACTGCATCCTATAAGCATTCACTGCATAATAATGCTTTGTGCTGTGTGGGTGGTAACAGTAAACGGTATTTCCTTATCTCATGGTTTATAAGATGTGCAATTAAATATATACATATTAATTATATAGCAGCATTGAGACAGCTATGTGTATTAGGCAGCACTGAGCTTACTGCTCCTCACCTCCACTTCACATTACACAGCACGGTGAAGCACCATCTCCTTCTATGCCAGTAGTATGCTATAAAGTGTGCTATAAGCTGTTGTATCCTGAACAGACTTGATGGTGAGGTTAAGAATATTCTTGCATTAATATTTTGGAAGTTGCTACTTTGTTTAGGGCTTCTTGGCAGTGTTCCAGTCAAAATAATGGCTATTAAGTGCAAAACTCAGTGTTTATACTACATAAAGTTTATAATCAAAAAATCCCACATACCCAGGAAATCCAAAATTAAAGCTTACATTCTATCTCCAGCTTTTTGCACTGTGAGAAATAAGTAAAATATAGAATGTCAGTCTTAATTTCAGTTTTTCTGGTTTACACAATTTCTTTTTGCCATATATTAATATGTACATTTGTATACGTATCCTTCTGTTTTTAATTTAAAACAAATAAACTAAACGCATTATATGGAGAGTTATACAAGTCAGCTCTGCTTACTTTTAGGGGCTGCAATGACTCCTCAAATCATTTTTTATCTTGAGTAGTAGTATTCAGTCTGTCCATATTTAGGCTTTCTGGATACATCTGCACTTTCTAAACTCTGTGTTTGTGTGTGTGTGTGTGTATACATCACTTATACACTCCTGCATGAGTTTAGCACTTGTCAAAATGGCCAGTTGATAGTTTTGGTGGGTGAGGTTATCATGGAGCAGGCACAGAATTGATAGACGTACTTCTCAATGTCCCACAGATCTTACCTGGAAAATTTATCTCTAGAGGTGGCAGTTCATTTGTCCTGTCACTTGAATCCTTGTCCCATTTGCAAAGGTTTCCAGTTGTGGTGGTGATTTCTTTTAGTGATAATTGTCCGTGAGAACTTGGATTATTTATTTGTATTATTTTGACACCTAGCAACTCAAGTCATGGACCAGGAACCCATTATGCTAGGTGCTGTACAAACAAAGAACAAAAGAATGGTCCCTTCCCCAAGTGATTTACAATCTAAGTATAAGGCAAGAGATAATGGATGCTTGCAGACAGATGGGGGAAGACTAGTAAACAAGACGACAATATTGGTCACCATGAGTAGATAGTGGTCTCTGCATACTAGCCACTTAACTGCTAAATTTTATATAGGTATCATGGCAAAGGAGAGTTTTGAGGAGGGATTTGAAGCTGGATAATGAGGCAGCTGTGTAAATATTTACAGGGAGTGCCTCCTTGGCCTGTGGGGCAGAATAGGAGAAAGCGCAAAGGTGCTTGTTTGAAAATGTAACAGGTGGGCAGTGGAAGCTGGCATCACTGGCTGATTGGAAGTGAGCACTGACAGCGCACTAGCAAATTAAATGATAGATAGGATGGGGACTGTCTGTGCAGGACCTTGAAAGTGAATACAAGCACCTTATTTTTGATAATGATAGAGAATGGGGAACAGAAGAGGGATTATCAGTGGTGGATAAACAGTTTAACATGTACTCCCGATGCAATGTTGTTGCCAAAAGGGCTAATGCTATCCTTGCATGCATAATCAGGGGAATCTTGGGTAGGGAGCGTATTTTATCTTTATTTGCACTAGTGCAACTACTGTTGGAATACTGTGTCCAGTTTTAGTCTCAACAATTCAAGAAGGATGTTGAATGATTGGAGAAGGTACAGAGAAGAGCCATGAGAATGTCTAAAGGATAGAAAACATGTCTTAGAGTGATAAACTCAGAGTACTCAATCTATTTACTTTATAAAAAGAAGGTTAAGGGGTGACTTGATTAGAGCCCATAGGTAATCACATGAGGGAAAAAAATTTGATCAGCTCTTCAATCTAGCAGAGAAAGGCATAACATGATCGAATGACTGGAAGTCGAAGCTAGGTAAACTCAGACTAGAAATAAGATGTGATGTTTAACTGTGAGAGTAAATAACCATTGGAACAATTTACCATGGGTCCCAGTACAGTCTCCATCACTGACTATTTTAAATCAAGGTTGGATGATTACAGTGGTCCCGTCTGGAGTCCATGATTCACAGAGCACAGTGCCATGATCAAAGTGATCTTTGCAGCAGCATTCTGTCTGGATATAACCAGGGCAAGATTGAATTTGTTGTGGCCAGAGAGGATAATATTGCAATATTCAGGATGAGATGAGAGCCTGGACGAGAGTTTTAGCTGTGTGATTGGATAGGAATACATAACATTTAAGGTATGCCAGAAAGAATTTGCGAGATTTAGAGACAGCCCAGATGTGAGGACCTAGAGAGAGGTCTGAGTTGAAGATGACACCCACATTATGGGCCAGCGTGACAGACAGGATGGTGGTGCTGTCCACAATGATTAAAACAAAAAAAGATAGCAGGGAAGTCTTGAGGGCACGGGCGTGGACATTAGGAGCTCTGTTTTAGCCACACTTATCTTGAGCTGGTGGCTAGAGATCCATGAGATGTTAGAGACACATCAATTAATTTCACGTCACTTAATAGCATCAGCTGATAACATCTTTTTATATGCATTTTAAAACTAAAAAGGTGTAAATTTCAGATACAAAGAGGCTAGAGGAAGAGCATAATAAAACCTGTCTTCAGCCAAAGACATTAGATTTAAAGATGGCAGCATTATAGCATACCTATGATTGCCTATCTCAAAGAGAATTTGTGGTTTGGAATTTTCAAAAAGGCTTTGAGTACTTTGCAGTATCCAGCTGCAACTCAACACAAATTAAATTATCCCTCCTTTAATCCATTCAATTTATTCCTAAATGGAATGCTTGAGTGAATAAATAGGCCTTGCAAAGTTTGCTATGAAAGTTTAAAAAAACAAATATAACCGAAAAGAGCAATGCAGGAGTAAATTCCACTGCCCTGAACCTTTCACTTAGAATACATAATCCTTGGCCTTTTTGTTTTTTAAGTGGAAGTTAGCATAGGTGCCTCAGATAAAGCACATGGGAAAAAGAAAAGTACAGCAACAGAGGTAGCCAGGTCCCAAATCATTGATATAAAACCCCATACCATATCCGGAAACATATTATCAAAAATGTACATGAAAAGATATAATATCTGCTAAATGTATGTAAGGAAAGTATGCTTAATTATAAAATTCTATATGTTTGCAAAATGTCTTGGGTCATTTAAAAGAAGAAGGAAAAATTTAGGAGTTGTCAATGTGTGTGGTTAAATATAAGGAGTGTTGAACAGCACTAGTAGCTATTTTCACACAGAACAATTAGCTCAGAGTTAAACACGGTAGTTGCCAAATTATGAAATGTAGTCTTCCTGCTGGGTGGAAAAGTGGGTGAAGTTTCCTGCTGGTCTGCCAAGCCTGAGGTGATCACTAGTAATCCCGCAGGCATCCTCTGCTCTTCTGGTGATAAAGAATGAGAGAGTTTTGGCTGGCTGCTGATTGTTCTTCAGTTTCATTTGCTGATTTAAGGGAGGGGATGTTTGATCTCTCTGTTTGCAAAATTAATTTGTATTTTCTGCAGTTCTTGATGGGGATAAGAGTCCATCCTAAGTACTCTCTGTGGTCCCAAAAGCTTTGCAGCATTGTTAAGCACTGCAGGGACCTTTGCCTAATATATGAACACTTCAAAATCTGCCAGAGAATTGATGTTCAGGAGAAATATATATTTTGAAACACAGCTGTAAATTCTATTACAAAAGTTAGTGTGCTTGTGTTTTTAGCACCTTGTCATTGTTATTTTGTATCTTTAATTTTATCTATATTTAATATTACCAGTAAAGATATCTGATGGACTAATGAGACTACAGGTAACTACTATTCTGTGTTTAGATTAGTGTGATGAAAAGGTTAAAAATTCCTTTCCTGAACAGTTCTATTGTTCAAACTACAGTACTGTGTACTTTCCTGTCATCTGTTATAAATGTTGACAGCTTAACATGAAATTAAGATATTGCCCAAAACATACATATAGCTATTTTGCTTTTTATAGCAGTTTGGAAATACTTATGGTTACAAGTGCTTCTCATCACTTGAGAAATTTTAATGTATGAAAAAACATGAGACTTCTGGCTTAAATAGATAAAGATCTATTGACTTCAGTGGAAGTTTGCTCATTTACACCAGCAGAGAATTTGGCCAATGAAATTTCAAGATCAGTAAAAACTAGTGCTTTTGAAATGACACTTATACACATTCTGGATATATAAATAATTTTAAACCGTAGTTGAAGGGCAGATTTGACAAAACGATGTAAATTAACATAATTTAAATATTATTCAGGTACATAAGAGGTTGTACAAGGAGGAGGGAGAAGAAATGTTCTTCTTAACCTCTGAGGATAGGACAAGAAGCAATGGAATTAAATTGCAGCAAGGGCAGTTTAGGTTGGACATTAAGAAACTTTCTAACTGTCAGAGTGGTTAAGCAGTGGAATAATTTGCCTAGGGAGGTGGTGGAACCACCATCATTGAGGATTTTTAAGAGCAGGTTGGACAAAGGGATGGTCTAGATAATACTAGATGACCTCTCGAGGTCTCTTCCAGTTCTATGATTAACTAATGTTTAACTAGCACATGTTTACTGAACCTTAACAGACAACATAGTTGAAATATATTATATGAACTTATATTTAAAATTATTGGTCTTAACTTGAGCTTGGCAAACTGTGAGAAATTATTTGTGAATATTTGGATAACTTCTGAGCAGAGCTGTGGTCCAACCATGTTCTCAAAACTTTTAGTTCCTATTTTGGAACATTCATCCAAGTTTGGTTTATGTGATTGCTTCCTGGAAGCAATTTTTTGCTCATTTCTGAGATCCAGCTGATTCACAAACAAAGGTATCTTAGAAAATATGTGAGACAGATACAAGGATCAGTTAAGTATAAAATATTAAATACTATGTAGAAAAATGTAGTTGTGTATTTGTTATTAAACTGCTCATGACCTCTAGTTATAGATCAGGACACTGTTGCATTAGTTGCTGTATATTGTGGTCCTGATTCTAATTTCACCCCAGTTTCTGACTGGTGTGAGATCAGAATCAAACTTTGTATGTGAAAACTACTGTGGCTCAAGTGGTCAAATAACAATACTAAATATTTGTTTTCAGTTCCATATTGTTTGGGATCAAGCTAAGTTTATTTTACTTTATTTTTTAATTTACCTCATCCACATCACTAGACTATTTAATTTTAAGTGCAATTTTATGTAAGTTGAAAGATGATCTCTGATACAAGGAATACAAGCACTAGAGGATTTCGGGCCACAGTTAATCAAATAGGCATTTATTTACCTATAACCACAAGCATGAATTAGAAAGTAGAAGTAGATGGAATAATTTTTTTAAAAAAACATTGCTTTCTCTTCTCTAGATAATTGTGATGAAGTTTCTTGATTTCATTAGTGGGGTGAATTTTTGGTCCCCTTCCCTCCTCAATTATATTTAGATTTCACTAAAAAGATCCACTTATCTATAGTTACTTTGTTTCGTTCAAATTGCTAATCATTTTTACCTTCCAAAAGCTTCTGGTTACTTGTATAAAATAAAAGGCCTAGTTCTGCATTCCTTCAATGAGATTCTAACATAAGTAGGGTTGCAGATCTATTAACTTGCTATATATTATCTATATCCCAGTGCAGAGATACTGGAGCAAGCATTATACCAGGTTAAAGTTATTTCACTTAGCCCCATTATAAAATGTGTCAAACAAATATTTTCAATAGCTGTGAAAAAGTTCCTCCTTTACCTTGGTGGGTCCTGCACTTACTGGCAGATTTGCTCATCTCAGTGATCTTCCCCTCTGATGGAACCCACAGTCTAGGTCAACTCCTCCTGTGTCTGATCAGGAGTTGCAAGGTTTGGGGGGAACCCAGGCCCGCCCTCTACTCTGGGCTCCAGCCCAGGGCCCTATGGATTGCAGCTGTCTATAATACCTCTTGTAACAGCTGCATGACAGCTACAACTCCCTGGCTACTTCCCCATGGCCTCCTCCAAACACCTTCTTTAGCCTCACCAGAAGATCTTCCTCCTGGTGTCTGATAATGCTTGATTGTCTGATAATTCCTCAATCCTCCAGCAGCTCAGTCTCATGTCTCCTTGCACCTCTTGCTTCCAGCTCCTCTCACACACTTCCCCTCCTCTGGCTCCTCCCTCACCTAACTGGAGTGAGCTCCTTTTAAAACCCAGGTGCCCTGATTAGCCTGCCTTGATTGGCTACAGGTGTTCTAATCAATGTAGCTATCTCCACTGTCTTCTAGAAAGATCTTAATTGGCCCCAGGTGCCTTGATTAACCTGGGGCAACTGCCGTTTGGTTACCACGGTCCTAGGGATTTGTTTAGCCTGGGGCTAACATACCTGTTCCTCAGTATTTTACTGTAGCCATCTGGCCTTGCTCCATCACATAGCAAGAATTAAATGAAGAAATAGGAAGAAAAGTAATAAGTGAAAGTACTCATATTGAATAATTAGAATTACTGTCTTTTTCTTCACTGCTTGGACACCCTTCACCAACCTCTTGTTCATAAAAGCCCAGTTTGACATCCTGAAAATGATCTTTTCCATGTTCAAATGATCTTCCATGATCTTCCCTGTCACTTGGGTCACATCTTGATGGGCCAAATGGGATTGTGTTTCTGTTAAAATGGTTCTATCAAATTAGTTGAATATGACTAAAAAGCCCTCTTAAGATGCAGATCACATAGCATGCTCACATTACAGCCACAGCTCAGCTAATCTTCTACTTGTGTGTGTATGTAGGGGGGGAGAGTTATACCTTCAAAAATATAGGGTGCCTGTAAATCAGGCACATAGTAAATTTTTTGTAGAGCATATATTTTACTTTGGCTCTTAAAGATACTTTCAGCATTTAAGCAGGGCCTTACAAACTCAGGGGCTGATCCTGTAAGTTTTTACCATTGACTTCTAGGTGAGTTGTGCATGCACAAGAGTTCTAGGATCAGACTCTTCATGTCAAATCCTAGGTCTATAGAAGACAGTGGCAAAACTCTCATTGACTTCAGTAGAGCTTAGATTTCATCTATGATATGTAAGTGTTTAATGATATTAATTATTAATTTCTATGTATATTTGTGTAAAGTTAACAAACATTTAAAATCTCATGTAATATAGTAAAGAATTATTTGAATTTACATGTTTAATATAAATGGGAATTTAAAAAAACTTGACATTAATAGTAGCTTATGCAAATCTACTTGCTGAGAGCTTGGATTTACAATGCTATGTAAATCACATATGCCTTTCTGAAAACATTCCTTCTGTGTGAGAAATCAATATTAAATCTGGATGGATACTGTTGGACAGTCTCTGCCATTAAGCTCCTATAACTTAAACAGATGAGGTTTCAGCAAGATCATCACCAGCAAGCAAAAATGCCACTCACCCACATCAACAGGTGTGGGGAATTGATGGGATCAACAGTGAAAGGGGGATAGTCCCAGTAGCAAGGGATGGAGACAATTGCCAAGGGACAATAGGTAGCTCCTCCTGCTGGGAGTGTCTGGCCCCCATTGGCTAGCTGGGAGGGAGAGGTGCTGATTGGCCAGGATTGGCCAGAATTCCCCAGCTCCTAGGATTTAGCCCACTGCAGGGGTCACATGGAGCCTTTTTCAGTTTCATTCTAGCAGCCCATCCTACCCACCCAAACAAGGAATGGGAACCTAGCCTGACAGGTGCTGTGGATCCAGCTGATCATAAGTGATCTCTCTCCTGCCATCCATCTCCACCCTCTGACAAACAGATGCTAGGGACACCGTTCCTTACCCATCCTGGCTAATAGCCATTAGTGGACTTAATCTCCATGAATTTACCCAGTTCTCTTTTAAATGATGTTATAGTCCTAGCCTTCATAGCCTCCTCAGGCAAGGAGTTCCACATGTTCACTGTGCACTGTGTGAAGAAGAAATACCTTTTATTTGTTTTAAACCTGCTGCCCATTAATTTCATTTGGTGACCCCTAGTTCTTGTATTATGGGAATAAGTAAATAACTTTTCCTTATCTACTTTCTCCACATCACTCATGATTTTATATATCTCTATCATATCCCTCCCTTAGTCTCCTCTTTTCCAAGCTGAAGAGTCCTAGTCTCTTTAATCTTTCCTCACCTGTTTAGGGTGTTGGAAAGAAATTGGGACAATTGGCAGAGGACCAAAGAGGTTGTTTTTCCCCACTCTCAAGCCACAATGGGTTACATAGGAATATGCTTAGTACCTAACTGAGGTAATGAGGTGCTGTTTATTCATCTTAACTTGCAGACACTTTCCAGTGTGGTTCAGAGTATAAAATAAAAGATTTCCACAGCTAAAAGAACTGGTGTTGGGCCTTGTGCTCACATGATAGGGTCAGACCTTGTGGCCTTTGCAGGACAAGTCAGACCGTCTGGTCGTCGTGAGCTGAGGTTCCCAGAATGCTGCACCCTCTGTCCCTGCTCATGGGGGGAAAGTATCTGAGGATTCAGAGAGAGGTGAGTCCTGGGGTGTAAACTGAGGAGAGCCACCTCTGTTACAAAGTGTATGCTAAGGTTCCCTTAATGTCTGCACTGGAACCAATTCACCTGGTATAGGAGAATGCAGATGATGGGAGGGTAGCACCCCTCTCTTGTGTTTAAAGTTTAATAAAAGTTGCAGCCTGCCACTTAATTCCATGCATGTATCTGTCCTCATTTTCCTGCTGTGTCCACATCTATTGTAAATAAAACTGTACCTTCAGATAAACTTCAATTTATATATGACATGATGCATTTTCTAATAAGAACTTTCAGGAATTATCTGAACTAAACTTCTGAATGTTTGTCCATTACTCCAGGAGACGTATAACAAAATGAATGCAGCTTTTATTTAGTACCTCATTATTTGGTTTCTATTTTTAGCATTTCTGTGCCAAGCAAAACATATTGGTGGGTCTCTGAAGTGCTTCCCACTGGCAGAATCTTTGTAAATGGGAAAAATAATTAGTATATCTCATGAAGCTTCCATCTAGTTTTAGTAGGCATATGGAAGGGTTAGGATCTTAGGTTTGGCTACTGCACCTGTCTTTGACAAGGTCTCTCCAAAGGCTTCACTTTGACTTAGGGATTGTGTCTTATATTTTTGTAGATCACTTAACACAAAGAGCTTTACAAATTCCATATAACTGCCCTGTCAGTCTATTTCCTTCTGGCTAAGAGTAGAGGACTGTCATAAACAGATAGTAGGAGTAGAACAGAAGTCTTCATATCCTCTTTGCTGATAACAGGGTTAACAAGTTCAGTAAGCCTGGCTGTCCACCTGACCAGAGGACCACTTTCAAATCTTGAGGGAAGGAAGTTTTTATGTGTGCTGTTAGAATTTGGTTGTTGTTCTCTCTGGGTTCTGAGAGTGACCAGATGTGCAACCAGGTTTCTCTCCAACCTCTCTGATACAGGCTCTTATAAGTTCAGAATAGTGAGTACTAGGTAGATAAGGTGAGTTAGACTTATTTTTGTTTTCTTTATTTGCAAATGTGTATGTGGCTGGAAGGAGTTTAATTGTGTATTTGGCTGGAAGGACTTCAAATTTGTATTTTGCTGAAAGGATTTTAATTTGTACTTGTATATTTAGGCTGGGAGGGTATTCCCAGTGTTTATAGCTGAAAAACCCTGTACCTAATCCATCTTAAATTTACAAAGATAATTTTTACTGTTTGTCTCTCTTTAATTAAAACTTTTCTTGTTTAAGAACCTGATTGTTTTTTATTCTGGTGAGACCCCAGGGGACTGGGTCTGGATGTACCAGGCAATTGGTGGGAAGAAAGGAGGGAAGGGGGAGAGAGGTTAATTTTTCTCTCTGTGTTAGGATTACTTTCTCTTTCAGGGAGAGTCTGGGAGAGGGAAAGAGAAGAAGGGAGGAAGGTGCATTTTCCTCTCTGTTTAAGATTCAAGGAGTTTGAATCACAGTGATCTTCCAGGGTAACCCAGGTAGGGGAAGCCTGGGGGAGGCAACGGTGGGGGAAAGAGTTTACTTTCCTTGTATTAAGATCCAGAGGATCTGGGTCTTGGGGTTCCCCAGGCAAGGTTTTGGGGGGACCAGAGTGTACCAGGCACTGGAATTCCTGGTTGGTGGCAGTGCTACAAGTACTAAGCAATAGCACAGCTACTTTAACCTCTTACACTCTGGAGGAAATAATATCCTGAGGACTGTAATATTGTGCTATTGTAACCCACATGCCTTCTGGGTGTGGTGTTCTGTCCTATCTAGTGAGAGAATTCACTTAGAGAGAATTAAATGAATTTGCTCTGCAGCCTTAGCTAAGAACCAGTTGGCTTTTAGCTCATGCAGTAGAGGCTCATGCACTAAGCTCCAGAGGTCCCACTTTCAATCCCGCCCACTGATAGCATGTAGTGCAACTATTGTCGTGTAACAGATTACTTCATGAGTTCACATGATCATATCTAAAAAGGGTAAATCAGATGACTCGAGTAATAGGCCTGCGTAGAAGGTCAGTTATAATGCTTACTGATCATGCAATGGCTCGACAGTTTTTTTCAGTCTGTCTATTCTGGAAGGAGGGGCCTGCTGGGTCATATAGGATAGCCCTCAGTCCCTCCTGTGTATTCCCTCTTCTCCCATCAGGTTTCTGTCACAACAGAAGGTGGAGGGGGCAAGGTAGGGGAACTCAGGCTCTCCCACTCTGTTGGGTCCCAACCGAGGATCCTGTGTTGGGTCCTGCTAGCCCAGGATTGCTCCATGTGTTGCTCTGGTTTAGTGTGAGGTCTATCAACTCCATCACAATCTGTAAACCTCACATTAATCCCAAGGAAAATAATGAAATGGCTGATATGATCTCAGTCAATAAAGAATTAAAGGATAGTAATATAACTAATGCCAATCAACATGGGCTTGTAGAAAATAGATCTTCTCAAACTAGGTGTGTGGTTTGTTTTTTTTATTGCATTACAAGTTTGGTTGATAAAGGTAATAGTGGTCATGTAATATATGCAGAATTAGACTTGGTGCAGCACAGCATTTTGATTAAGAAACTAGAATGATTCAAAATTAACATGACACACATTAAATGGATTGCTAACAGATAGATCTTAAATGTAACAGTAAATAGGGAATCACCATTGAATGTGTGTTTCTAGTAGGGTCACACAGGGATCAGTTCCTGGCCCTCTGCTATTTAACATTTTTATCAAATGGCACAGAGATTGGAGTAGCTGTAAAAAATGAAGAGGTCAAGTCACTGACACAGAGCGATCTGTACCATGCAAGGAAACCATATGGATTTTATATAGCTAAATGTAAAGTTATACATCTATGAATGAAGATACAGTTCACGCTTGCAGGATGGGGGACTGTATCATGGGAAATAGAGACCCTGAAAAAGATTTAGGGGTCACGATAGCTAATCAGATGAACATGAGCTCCCAGTGCAATGCTGTGGCCGAAAGGGCTGCTGCAGTTCTTGACTATATGGACAGGAGAATGTTGTGTACAAATAGAGAGATTGTATTACTTCTCTATTTGGAAATGTTGTGACTGGTAGTGGAATATTGTCTCCAGTTCCAGTGTCTGAAATTCAAGAAGGATGTTAAAAAATTGGAGAGGTTTCAAGAAGAGTCATGAGAATAATGAAAACATACCTTATAGTGGTACACTCCAGGAGCTTAATGTGTTCAGTTTCTGAATGAGAAAATTAAGGGGTGACTTGAGCAATCCTTAAGTACCTACATGGGGAACAAAAATTTGAGAAGCGGGTTCTTCAGTCTAGAAGAGAAAGGTCTGACAAGATTCAGTGGCTGGAAGTTGAAACTAGGTAAATTCAGACTAAAAGTAACATGAATATTTTTTAACAGGCAGGGTAATTTGGCCATTGGAACAATTCAACAATGAGAGTGGTGGATTCTCCATCAGTGGAAACTTTCAATCAAGATTAAATGTTTTTTTTTCCCCTAAATGATGATGTTAAACTATAGGAATCAGGAATTAAATTAAATCAGGAATTAATTCCAGGAAGTCCTATGACCTGTAATAAGCAGGTGGTATTTTACATCATCAGAATGGTCCCTTCTGGCCTGAGGATCTGTGAATCTGTATTTTTCATCTTTTTGGTGAGATGAGATTTGCAGCACTAATTTTGTTTCTTTGGTTTTTCTTCAGCACAATTCTTAAAACACTGCATAAAATAGTAGCTTGTCTGATGCCAAACACTCTGAAATCAGTAGTTAAGATTTACTATTTCCATTCTGAATAAGATTTATTATAAAGGAAGGAAAACATAACTGTAAGGCAAGCACACATTTTCCGTCAAGGCACAGCAGTTAGTCTTCAGTGACTGATGTTGTTTGTAGTTTGGGAAAGTAATAATAGAGAAACAGCAAGTAAGAAATGGATTTTTAGCAAAAACTCTTTGTTCATCCCATTTTGTTTTTTCTCCAATAAAATGAGTGCTTATTACTGCCAATAATGAAGAGAAAAAGCCAGGAGACCACTTCTCATAGCTTAATAAAACTATAAAAATTGATGAACAACATGTAATGAAATAGTCATGATGAAATTTGTCTGCTAGAATGAAGTATTTTGTCGTGAAGCCTATAGTACATACCATGCAGACAAACTTTTTTAATGATAAATAATAGTTACTGATACTATAAATAAACACTGAAGCAAATGAAAATGCCCCTAGAAATGAAAAATTATTCCCAAAGTCACTTTTCTAAAGTACAGAATACAACTGTCAATTGTACATGGAATTTCCTAAATGTAGCAACACAGGGCCAGATTGGGTACTTTGAATTTGTATGTGTTGGGGGTAATGCAGAATTGTATGACCTCAGGGGTGCCATCACAATGGGAGATATTCTGCCTCAGTTACAACACCTCCTCTGGCTCTTCAACATGCAGGAAAAGGGGTACATACCTCACCCCTGTGAAGCCTGCACAGGTCACCCCTGGCCAGCCTTGTGGGCTGCTGCAGAGTGAGTGGGATGTAACTTCACCCACTCCCACCCTGCCTTTGTTTGCCTCTTTGTGCTTCTCTGAGTCCAAAAGTATGATTTTCTCTAGCCCTTGCGTAGAGAGTAATTGTCTCAGGGAAACAAAAAATTCCTTGTGTGCTTTTAACACTTGCCTCAAGGATGAGCAAAAAACATAGTTATACTTTGCATATGTCTAAGTATGGCCAATGTAGTGCATGAGAACAGAAAGTGGCTTACTGTTTGGTGAAGACTAAGATTGTCAGCATTAGACATTTCTCTGACAACTAGTCAAGTAAAATGAGCAACCACAAAGTGAGCATCTCTACATGTATCTGGCCAATGATCTCACTTCTGGCCTGGAGCAGTGGATGTCTGTGTATTTAACATTTGCTTTCACCACTCTAAAATTGCATAAAATTCAATGTACCGAGAAGCAAAATAAAAGTAAAGTTACCTGTTGTGAGGGGTCAAACGAGCATTTGTGTTAGATGTCGTGCAGTGAAAGAAATTACAGATGCTAGCGGTGTATGTCTTTACCTAGATAAGCAGTATCTATAGATGCCATCTCATAAGATTTTTGTATTACTTGTCTTGTAGAAGTGATGGATGAAGGTACATAATTTAACATGTACCAGTGTCTTCCCAGGCTTTGTTTTTTCACACATAAAAACAACCATAAATCAGGTACTCTCTGTGGGCTACCAGACCAAATTGAAGAGTGAGATACATTTCCGTAATATACTTTTATTGATATTCAACCACACAAGCCATTTCCTAGATGGACACAGAAATAGAATTAAATGCACTGATTTTTCTGAGTAGTACAGTGGCTCAGGGGACTATATTTGACTGTAGCACAGAATCAGTATAGCTATAGCAGAAACTCTGATTTTAGAGAATGGCTATCTAGAATAGAATTGCCATTCTAAAGAGAAATTAGAATGAAAGGAATGCCTTAGGCTTAGGTGGCAGCAAAGATTAACATGTCTTTTATTCAGTTAGTTCACTTCAGGAATCTATTCCTAGGTTTACTTTGCTATTGAACCCTTTCTGAATGAAATGCAATATAAGTTCTAAGAAACCAGGGTCTTTGAATACAATGGATGGTATCACATACATGTTTTAGAAGAAGAAAAAAATGTGATCAGTTGCACCCCATAAGATAGCATGGCATCATATATTGCATATGAATAGAATAATTGGAATATATGGCATTCTTTTATTCGAATGAGAACATCCTTTCTGCAGTCCAGCATTTGTATTTGCTTTATTTTACGTTGTAGGGACATAACTTTTGACTTCACACCATCAATTTATTATAGGTATATGTAAAGGCATAGGTGAATGGTCAGTTGATATGATAAAGTGCTGATGTCAGGAGTAACATTCTAGGTAAAAATGAACACAAGTTTGTGTTGGAATTACTCTTTCAGTTTTAATAAATGAAATTGGCATTGTATTCAAGGATCTCTGAAGTGTAGTTCTATAGGAAAAGGTTTCCAGCCATATCTATCTTATGTCCTTCAACCTATTGCTACCTACGGCAAACTGTAAAAGTACGTACCCTATAGGAGAAAGTGAAACAAGCAACTTCAAAACAAATATGTGGAACCAACATTATTAAAATAAAATAGTATCTAGCTCTCAGAGATTTTCACTGGTGTGCCAAACTTCAACAAAAATCATGTAACTGACTGGTGAAATCCATTCGCCTTCTCTTATTTGTCTGAAAAGGTTTGGCAAATTTTGGGACAATAATAAAATAGTATTAGTAACACTGTATAAACAACGTGGGTCAGTAGGAATGATTAAATGAGTATTTTTCCTGAATGAGTTACCTGCTTACCTTAGAACTCTCATGGGTTTACTTGTAAGGGTTGTAATAGGCTTTAGCTTAGAAATGCACAAGTTATAAAGTAATGGATAGTTATTTGGATAGTTTTAGTGTATTCTTGAATTGACATTGAAGATACTTGTGGGGATTTTGTAGTCTAATGAACATTTTTCCTACCATTTTTCTTTTTAATTTAAAACATCTTGCACCACCTTGTCAAACATCTTGTTGAGTTATGCCATGAGAATTTGCTGCACCATGTGTGTTATATAACACAATGTAAATGAACAATAATCTGGAAATGTGATAAAGATGTCAGTTGTTTTCATGTGCACAATGACAGGTTGCAATATTTACAGTATTTTTTTGTTCTTTGGTTAGACAATCTAAACATATTTGTTTGTTATTAACAAATGGGATGCATATCAGAAAGGAAACTCCTGTTATATTAGTTTTTATCCCAAAATATGGAAGTCCACTTCTCTTTGGGAATAGTGAGACAAAAACTGGCAGCTAAAGTTCTGATCCCTATTTTAGCCAACAATCAAACTGATTTTCTTTCATAGTTAGTTAAAGGTAACTATTAAAATGAGTTAAGCATTACAATATTGTCTTTATAGTGTTCCTTCAAAACTTTGCATCTATGTTTTATTTATTTAATTTCATTCATTCAGTTATTCATGAGTGCCTTAAAATGTTAGCCATGTCCAAAACCAAAAACTCTTCTTCCCTGCCCCCCAGAAAGCTTAGTTTTAAGCCCTGATCCTGTGAATATATCCTCTACACTGCAATTCTTGAGTGACTGGATAGCAAAGTTTACAATATAAATAAGCAAAGGTTAGAGATACAGGGGCAAAGTGAGAGGTGAAAGTGACTTGTCAAAGGCCACATAGCTGCTCAGTGGCAGAGCCAAGGCTTCAGGTAGGGCCCACCTCTCTTACATGCCAGGTTTGTGCCTGATCTGCTAAACCACATTGCCTTTCTTTGGAAAGATGCCCACAGGTTGAGATGTGAAGCTGCTAGACTTTGACTAGCTAGGCTGCTTTCCTCCTGCACAGTGCAGGCAGAGTTACACACCCTTCTCCCACAGTGGAGTCCAATGATCCTTGTGGTCCCTTCTAACCCTATAACTTCTATTTTTCCATCTCCTTAAAGTATACTTATCAGGGGTCTATGTACTTGTCTGGCTGACCCCATGCAGATACAGTCTTTAGGGGGCTTGTGGCTGGTTTTCATGGCTTTCCTCTAGATTCCTTGCCTAATAACTATTTGCTATCTTCTCCAGCCTCACCGAATTGTCTTTCTAATCCATAAGCACCAGATCTGGGCTGTCCTTTGGTGTTATTTTTTTGGTCCAGGATCTTCCAATAATCTCTTTGCTCAACTCTTCAGAAACATCAGACGTTCACTCTTGTTATAGTTTAAGGCATCTGAACTGTAGATTTAGCCCCATTAAAATTGCTACAGTACTTTAAGTTTACATCTATGTGTAAACTAAGGGCATGAACCTATTCAGTGCTCTTCCTGATCCAGCTAAGCACTTAACATTTGCTTCTCATGGATAGTTGCACTGCCTCAGCACCTTGAAGGACCACCTTAAATTAGAATAGCTGTAAGAGAAATATAATCAGTGTTCACAATTTGTAGCTTTTTAGTTTTTATAATAAACAAATACAAATAGAAGACAAACAAATACCTGCTGAGTATGGAGTCTTACCACAAATAACCTATAATGTGTTAAGGAATAAGATACCTTTTGATATTACTAGAACAAGCCATTTTTCAGATACGGCTTTTTAATAAGTTTCTAAAACCTCTCAAAATGTACCTCATTCTCAGTTCCACAACTCAGAAACACCTTACCTTAGTCATCTCAAACTTTTCAAAAATGAAACTAAAAAAAAAAGTCCTCAGACTACAAATCACATGTGAAATTCCAAATATAAATGATTTTTTAGGAACAATTTTTTTGTGGGCGGAGGAAAAAACTGGTCAGAGCCAAAGGTCCTTGTCGTGTAAGATGCTGAAAAACCTGAAAGTCAGGAATGTCTTCAATCCACTGATATTGACGTAAAGCGTTCCTGGCAACTTGCAGTACCTTGTGTTTTAACTACTGAATGACATTCAGCGGTCTAAAATATTGACTAGAGGAGGTTCTCCACATAAAAAAGAAATCTCAGAATCTATAAGACTACAGTCAGGACTGCCTTGGGCTCTGAGAAACTCTTCCCCTTCTTCCCCTGGAAACTGTATACCTCAATATTTTTGAGTCCATAGGAACATAGATTTTAAAATGTGCATGTTTAGTATTTTACCAATGAAAATAAAAATAATCATCATTAGAAGATTTGCTCCAGTTTAAAACAACATGCACCATCTGTTTTCTCATCAGTTAATAAGATAAACGATATCCCTATGTGGGGAAAAAATGAATTTAAAACAAATGTACTTTGTATTCTAAATTCAAGTGTTTCTGAATTATCTATGTGTATATAAAATCAATTTCTTTTGACATTTCTTCAGTATCTCATCCTAATTCCAATATGAAAACTGTTTACTTGATAGTGTGTTCATTAAAGGTTTATTAACAAATCACAGACCAGGCAGTCATTCTGACAGCTCGTTGCTCTAGTTGGTTAGTGTATATTTCTATATGTCCAGTTCTAATTAAACAAATATTATGCAAATACTATTGCTATCGCTACAGTCTTAGAAGCAAGAATTATTCTTTGTCATTACTCTCTTTTGTACAATTATCTTAAATAAAACCTTAACCTTTTCACCCAAGATAGTAATAGTTTAGAACTTCATTACCAGTGGCTTCTTTGAAGATAGCTAGACATTGAATTGTTGGAAGAAAGACCTTTGGATTATTCTGGCATGAATTTACATTGCTGTGTTCCGTCTTGATTAATGCTTGTAATATTTTTTTAGAGACAAAATGTCTCTTGGCATCTTATTCTGTAAAAATTCATTATAATTGCTATTAAAATATTTTCACTGCTTTTGCAAATTACCTGAATTCAATGAGGCTTAAAGTAGCACTCCCAGCCTCCAGTGGATTAAAGTGAAATTTAATTTGTGATAATCTGCCGAAGACTCTAGAAGCATGAAATATACTGTACACAGGTGTAGTAAGCCTCTGTCCCAAATCTGGACCTTAGCGTCCAAAATCTGGGTGCTTAGCATGAACCTCCCCCAAGCTTATTACCAGCTTGGATCTGATCTCGCTGCCACCAACCAGGGATCCGTGCCTGGTACACTTCTGATCTCCCAAAATCTTCTCTGGGGGATCCCAAGACTCAGAAACACTGAGTCTCACCCCAAAGGGAAATCAACCTCCTCCCTTTGTCTCCTCTTGATCTCATCCCCAGCTGTCCCTCCCTGGATTATCCTGGGCAATACTGTACTTAAACTCCTTGAATGCCAAACAGAGAGGGCAATTTACCTTCCCCCCTCCTTCCTCCCCTGAGGCTATGCAGTCAAACCTAGTCAAGCTAACACAAAGAGATTTCCCCCTCCCTTCGTTCCGTAGCCTTAACCAAAGAAAAACCTCAAACAGGGTTTAAAAAGAAAACTTTATATAAAAAGAAAGAAAAAGACATGAGAATATAAACTCTGCATTAAGATGACATAATACAGGGCTATTGCTTATAAGAAAATATGAATAAACAGTCTGATTTAAAAAGATATCCAATTTAAACCATTCCAGCAARMTMCACACAYGTAAATACAAAAYAMAACATATAACAGCCTATTGCTTTTCCTTTTGTACTCACACCTTRGTAACAGAAGGGTAGAAARAAGCTTGGAGATAGAAAGAAAACYTCTTCTCTCATAGCCGAGAGGAAAAAACAGACAGAGCAAAGCCAAAACCACCCAGAAGTTCCCTCCCTCACTTTGAAAAATCCAGTTTCCTGATTGGTCCTCTGGTCAGGTGTTTGGTTCCCTTTGTTAACTCTTTACAGGTAAAAGAAACATTAACCCTTAGCTATCTATTTATGACAACAGGAATTACCTGTTTTACAGTACATCATTACCATTATTAGACCCTAGGCCTTAAGGATATGTTTTCAGAGTTGCATAGGGATTCAGCCACATAACTTCCATTTAATTCAATGTGACTCTCGGCTTTAAACTTGTATGTACGTACTCTAAAAATTTACTCCCTAATGGTAGTAACCTAGTCTTGTTTAATTTCATGTTTTGTTTTGTGTTTCCAGCAAAACAAATGTACTATTTGAAAAGGGTTTTAAACAAACCCAATATTCCCAGCTAATCAGTATTGATCTTCTTGTCACATTCATGTTTTTCTTTCAGGAACAATTGTAATTTCAGGGTGCTTGAAACTGTGTGGGTGTGAACTAAGTCTCATATTTTCCAAACAGGGAGGTTCTGGATTAACTAATGGGTCTACCAAGACATAAAACAGACAATATCACACTGAAGAATTGGGAATTTGGAAAGTACATACTACACTTCAGTGCAAAACTTCCTGCAGCTTCATCAAATTAAAGAACGATGAATAGGTGTGTCTTAAGACAATGGACAACATTTTCAAAAACACCATTTTCAGAAGTGAGATATACAAGTAGTATCTTAAGTCCCACTGGTTTTCAATAAGATTTAGATTCCTAAAGTGTTTTTGAAAAATGTAATACTAGAGATTAATAGAGATGTTTTTGTCATTACATTTTAGAACTACTTGAATATGAAATACTTGGATGTGGACTTTTGTATATAGCAGTGGTTCTCAACCAGGGTACAGGTGCATGTACCCCTGAGGGCAGGCAAAGGCCATCCATGGAGTACATCAGCTCATCTAGATATTTGCTTAGTTTTACAATGGACTACTTAAAAAAGCACTGGCAAAGTTAGTAAAAACTAAAATTTCATACAATGACTTGTTGTATTCTGTTCTATATTCTATACACTGAAATGTAAGTACAATATTTATATTTCAGTTAATAAATTTTATAATTCTATGATAAAATGAGAATGTAAGCAATTTGTCAGTAACAGTGTGCTGTGACACATTTTATATTTTTGTTTGATTCTGTAAGGAAGCACTTTTTGAGTGAGGTGGAACTTGGGGGTACGCAAGACAAACGAGACTCCCAAAAAGGGTAGAGAAGTCTGGAAAGGTTCAGAGCCACAAATATATAGCATACATGCTAAAAAGTAATAGAATTACTACACATAGATCTAACATTTTTCAGTGAAAATATCCTCCATGTTAACCAAACAAAAAAATACCAAATGTAATCAGTCCCATGGAACTTATAGACTTTAGCAATTGGAGAGGGATATAGATGGAGAAAGATCTAAACTACCACCTCTCCATAGACATGCATTTCCCAGTCCACGGCAGGAATTTGTAGTTTAAATTCGGATTCCAAAGAGCACAAATGTCAAACATAGTTATTAGTTATAGCTATTCAGAACAACTCTAGAAATTTCCTTCAATTTTATAATTTAAAATTTTTTTAATAAAAAATCATATGCTCAAAATCAAAACATAATTTAGAGTCAACCAATAACTTGGACCCAAAATTAATTTGTATTCAACTTCTTGATTTATGGACAATTCTCCCTCCTTCCCCCCCCCCCCAAATGGTTTGGTTTGACCCAAAATATTTTTTGCACTTTTTTTTGCAATTGCAAGCAGACAGAAAAATACATTATTCACACAGCTGTTTTGGTTTATTTTACAGCACCTAGAGGGGTAGTAGGTGTTTCATAATGCAGATAAGAAGCCAAGGTATACACCCTAAAGAGATTATGGTTTCATATGGTAAAATAAATGAAAACCCACCAACTTTTTAATGGTTTGCAAGCCACATACATGTAATGAGACCCTGAACCAAAGAGATTACAGTCTAAACAAAGCAGATAGACCAAGCTCATTCTGCTTGTATATTAACCCTTTCTCCTACCCCATGTCTGTCTTGTTTATTTAGACTGTATTCTTTAGGGTGGACTGTCTCTTACTTTACAAGCTAGATCATGTAAATGGATTAAGGCTTAATGAGGGCACAAGAGTGGAACCATTTGTAGGGTCTAGTGTGTGTTTGTACAGTTCCTAACACATTGGGGGTCATTACTCTGGTTGGAGTCTCTAGGTACTACTGTAATATAAGTAAAAGCTGCAGAGCCTGTGCAGGAGACAGCGAGAATGGGATGCAGAGGAAAAGGGAAAACTCAGGAATTCTCTGCTTAGAGAAACGTGAATGTCACCATTGAATAGACATTCGGTTTTGCAGCCTGAATATAATTGTGCAAGAGAGAATTTTTTAGGCACTACAGTGGATCTTCAGGAGCAATATGAGTGAAGAGTGGCTTTGCAGTCCAGCTGAGGAATGAATTTGCAGGCATAGGGAAACGTGGAAGATGGAACCTATAGTTGGTTTGGTGGGAATTGGGCTGTAATTTACATCCCTGACAGCATTAAGAAAAAATCTTGTCATGACAAGAGAATTACAAATATTCTTTTAGAACATGGAATCCAGCACCAGGCTTCCAGCTACAAGAACCTGATAGAAATTCTTACACAGATGACTTGTTTAATTGACCAATTCTAAGACCAGTCAACTTTGAAGAAAATCATCTTGGGAAGCTTATTATGCCCAGTTTGAAATAATAAGCCAAATGAACCATTCGTCTGAGGAACAGAAAGTACTATTTCTTGCTGTCAGTATAAAGGGATCTGCACCTATTTTGCTCAGTGATTTATCAGATAAAAACCATGAAGAGTTATCAACCATTAGCAGTAGCTACATTAACCAATCATTTTGGAGCTGGATAGCAAACAGTATTTGCAGGGCTGAAGATTTACGCTAGATGAAGTGAAACATTTCTGCCAGAACTGATTTAAGATGCACTAATTTTTTATGACTATTAAGCACAACCACATGCTTCTAAGGAACTCTAAGATATATTATCTCAAACCAATTTATACATTCTTTATTGATGATGAACCCAAACATTTATATTATCAGTCATTCCCAGAACACTTGTAGAACTGATAAATGAAATTGTTTTTAATTGTTCACTTTATTAATGTAACTTCTGTTCACCATTCACTACACTTGCCTGCATTGTAACTTCTGTTCACTATTTGCCATATTGTAATTCAAACCCCATTTTAAAACACTCACTCCATTTTGTAAAAGCTTCCTCCAACCTTCATTTTTTGCAAACCCTGCTGTAATCTTATTAGTTAGTTTAGATGTGTGAATAAGGCATGTATGGATGATAAAATCAACCTCCAGCCCCAGCCTGTCCTGAGGAGGTGAAGTTCAACTACCAACGGCTAAAGACCTAAACAACAGTAAAACAAAGTAAAAAGCATCCACCCTAAAAAGAAAAGAACAAAAGAACAACAGAAGGAAGATCAAAGCCAGGTTCAAGGCTGAAAGTCACGCCTGCAATTGACGGGTGATCAATCCAAACCCAAAGGCAGCGTGACACAGCAAGACCTATAGACTTTGAATCCAAACTAAAAGCCTGTAAAAAAGAAGGGTGAGATAAGAGACTTTGGGTAACATTCTGCTGCCAACATGGAGCCAGCCACCTGCTGATTAATTTAACAACAGCAGAATGAAGCAACTCCCATGAACTAACATAGGGAAAAATCCCTATAAAGCTGGACTCTGAAGACTGAGGACTTTGAGTCTATGGTTCTGCTGCCAGCCTCCAGGAGCATCAGGTGCACCTGACCCGGACTCGGCTCCACTCTTGTGTACAGAGTACCTGGCCAGTATTCTGTCACAAGCAACTTTAGGCTGGTAACTATAATATCTACACAGAACTTGTATGAATGATTGTGTGAATGGAGATTTATATATATAATTATAGGAATAAGTAACCAAACAACATTGTTTGCTGTTATCTTTTATTTTATTATGGTATTTACAATAAATGTGACAAATGTCTTGTCCCCTTTAAGATCCTGCTAGTTTTTATTGGTATAACACACTACAACAAGTTTTGGGATATGCTTTTGATATGAGTGTACTACCTACCAAATGACCAGAGAAGAGAACATTTCATAATGTGAGATGGACTGGAAGAACAAAGTTGGCTGAGAAAAATGAGAATATGAAAGTCAGGGCAAATAGCAACAATGACAAAAAACAGTGTGTCTAACAGCAAGGAATACTTAGCTACAGAAGCTAGTAGCAAACAAACCATTTTCACCCAAAATAAAAAAAAAATTTGATGACATAAGGGTATGCAGAGGCTATGGCCTAGTAGAGGGGTGGCCAACCTGAGCCTGTGAAGGAGCCAGAATTTATCAATGTACATTGCCAAAGAGGCACAATAATACGTCAGCAGACCCCCATCCAGTCCCCCACTGCTCCTAGCACCTCCAGCCCACCAGTAGCCCCACCGATCAGTGCCTCTCCATCCCTCCCCACACCTCCTGATCAGCTGTTTCCTGGCATGTAGGAGGCTCAGAGGGGGAGGAGCGGGGATATAGCCAGCTCAGGGGAAGGGGTGGAGTGGGGACAGAGCCAAAGGTTGAGCAGTGAGCACCCTCCAGCACACTGGAAAGTTGGCACCTGTAGCTCCAGCCCCGGAGTTGGTGCCTATACAAGGTGCCGCATGTTAACTTCTGAAGAGCCGCATGTGGCTCCGCAGCCACAGATTGGCCATCCCAGCCTAGTAACTTTGCATTGCTTAGTTGCTTCCTTTTATGATATGGATATTAAGACTTTTTTTTAACTGTAATTTGTATTTAACAGTTAGTAGCAAAAGCAAACCTCAAAAGATCATTTTTTTTCACTTACAAGTCTGTTGTGACTTCCACTGTGCAATTCTCTTGACTAGACTACTCAGAGTCCAGTTCTGATGCAGTTTAATGAGCTTACACTTTCATCTGAATTGGGCCCTGTACGAATAATAGGCTATATAATGAAAATACATACATGTAATCTTATATATTGTGGAGTTATTTTTTTATAAGTAGATGTTGTGGACCAAATCGTTAGCTGATATAAATGTAGCTCCTTTAAAAATCAATGGAGCAGTGCAATTTACACTACCTGAGTATTTGGCCTTTAATTTAAAAATGAAGATTTTACCCTACCTCTCTATATAAATATTTCATGTTTGATTGGAAAAATGCATTAATACCTGGTGACTGTATTAAAATGTGCATATTTTCTAAATTAAGTGGTAGCAAAATAGCTTTAATTTAAATTGCTTCTGAACATTTTTTTTAGAGAGCTTTAAACCTATAAATATTTTGTTAAAATTGATGGTCTGAATGATTTGGCCATTATTATTATGTTTGTAATGACTAATTGTACCTGAGATTGCATTGTTTTTTTCCTCCGGAATTTTTTTTTTCTTCTAGTAGATGAAATTGTTGTTTTTCAAATATTTACATTGTTTCCATCAATCAGTCATAGGTAATTATAGAAGCTACCATATAAGTATGAGAGCTTTTTGAAATATAGAATAGAATCAATTCAGTTTAGAATGAGGTCATGATGCAACTTACAGATCCTCCTGTTCCCATTTACTGGGGGTCAGAGAAAGTGAATTTTAAAATGATAGCTTCCTATTCAAATATTCTGTTCAGGAAAGAGTAGAAGGGTAACAATTTTTTTGTTATTTCACACCAGGCAGGGCCAGCTCCAGGTTTTCTGCCGCCCCAAGTGGCGCAAAAAAAAAATGCCACGGCAGCGCGATCGCGCCGCTCCACTCTTCAGTTGCAATTCAGCAGCTGGTCCATTGCTCCGAGAGGGAGTGAGGGACCCATCGCCAAATTGCCGCCGAAGACCCGGACCTGCCTCCCCAAGAGCAGCCGGAATGCTGCCTCTTGATATTGGTCGCCCCAAGCACCTGCTTCTTTAGCTGGTGCCTGGAGCCGGCCCTGACACCAAGACACCTAATATCCTAAATAAAAGTGGCTTTATTTTCCAAATACTCAGCACTTGCCACTTCCAAAGAAGTCCTCAGTAGGAGCTGAGCACATGTTAAAGGCAGGGCTTGGATTTTAAAGCTTGAATTTTAACATATATATAACCTACTGAAATGAAGAGAAGTAATGGAGGGGGGTTGCAGATCACTCATTAAAATCCTGCTAGCAGAATGAAGGGAAGATTAAGATGATTTTTCTGCCTCAGGATGAACTCTAGTAACTAATCGCCATTAATTATGCAGAAATATCTTACCATTAAGACTCTTAAGCTTCACTTAAAATCAGTGTGTCTGCCTTTGGAATAGACTAGACCAAGTCTATTTCTTATAATTTCAAATTTCACAGATTGAACACGATACTGTATTATCAATAAGTTCAGGACCAAATATAAAGCTTTTCAGCAAAATGCACCTTAATGAAAGTGTGCTGATAAGTGAAGTTCTCTTTCCTTGGTTATGAGGGAAAAGTTGCCTAAATAGAAGATATTAAATGATTAAATCCCTCACTCTCCTTCCTGAGGAGACATTCATCCCCTGTAGCAACCTTCATGGAACGTGTAGAGATGATCTTAATCCACCAGAGAGAAGAGCTTGGAGGAGGCACCATGATGTCAGTATCTGTAGCCATATGACTAGATTTCTAGCTGCAGCATCTGAGTTTTAGTTTTACAAGTATGGAGTCCTCTCATGTCGCTACCCAGTATGATGTACATGAAACATGGTTGCAATGGCCAGTCAAGGGAAACCCAGAGACAGGCAGGGTCACCCAGAGAGGTAAGCAAGTGGGGCAATTTGTCCCAGGCCCCGGGTCCTGCAGGGACCCCCACAAGAATATAGTATTCTATAGTATTTCAACTTTTTTTTTTATGGAAGGGGCCCCCTGGGCATCTCTGGAGAAAGGAAGTGTGCATGTGATTAACATGCAAACACTTAAAAACAGATCCAACAGACCAAGCACAGAGGGACTCAGACAAACAGGAATGCTGGGTTTCCAGATTAAAAAAAAAAACACAACCCCCCCCCCAAAAAAACTAATACAAGCATGGAAGTGATGGAATTGAGTCTGCGCATACACTAAGAAGATGGTCAGCTCGGTACGCAATGTGCCTCAGGTGGCATATGACTAGGATTCATTTCTGAATTTGATCTGCTGGTTGGATTACTGTCTTCCCTGGCTGGGGTTGGGTACTGATGGGTAGTGTGACACAAATGCTTATCCATGCCCCCCAGAGCTGACCATGAGGGATAAAGATGAGAAAATGAAGATAAAGGTTTTTTGCTTTCTTGCTGGGAAAAAATGACTGAGTGAGAGAGACACTGCCAGGAATAACTCCCAAAACACTAGGGTAGATAATAAAGACGTGTGACTACTCTGACTCCAGACAGACTGTAAAGAGAGGATCACTTTTCAACCCAAATCAAGAAGCAGAAGGGGAAAAAAAAGATACGTATGTTACTGAGCTGAGAACTCTGGCATCTTCATGTAATTTTGGAAACATTAAGCATTTCCTAACTGAATGATTGTTTGTGGGATACATGATTTCAGCTTGCAGAAGAGATTGAGAATGTGGGAAACAAGTTTAATTTAAAGACAGAGCCCAGTGGCTCAAGAATTCAGCTAATATGCCTAAATGCTTGAAGATTCTGGCCTCAGTTTATAATGAGAGAAAAATTAGCCCTATAGACACTTTATGGTTTTATTAAAAGGGCTAATCAAGCAAACATTAAAATTCAGCAGTCATATTGTTAAAACTATTATAAACTGTCACTACACTGACTTAAAAATGACAATAGTTATTAAATCAAATGCATAATTGAAATTGAGTCAATATATCAGTAGATCAATAATTATATGGAATTAAATCACTCATTACTCAGGTAATCAAATTAATACAGCCAATAATCAACTGATCTTAATGCAACTGTCAGTTAATTCTTACAATATGAACTTAAGGAGACATTTAGTTCCAAACCCAAATTATAGGACCTTCTCTACCTCCTCCCCTCCCGTATGCCCCTCCCCCCCAGTAAGGAAATCAACTGAACATTCTGGAATCAAAACCAAATTTGAGGATTGAGAGAGAAACCTAAAGTAAATTTAGACTTCTCTTGAAGTTCCCATATGATTAGTGGCTATCCTCTCTGCTTCCTCCGCCCCTTCCTGAATTCATGACTTCTGATATAATTGTAGTCAATAGCTCTCACTTCCTCTTCTAGGTACAACTACATTTTGCTGACATTCTTCTCTGAACCAAGGAGAATTATTGGGAATTATTGCTGGTGCCGTACGAGATATGAATGCACATGTTAGCAGTCAAACACGCATTAAAGTTCATACATCAAAAGAATTGGGGTGGGGGGGTGTATGATGTGAGTTGTCTCCATTCTTTCAAAATAAGAGGAAAATATAAAGAGTAAAAAAGGTTCAAATTCTTCATCTTCAAACTCCTGTATTATCAGTCAGATCTCTGTTTTAGGGAGACATCGCTGCTCAGGTTAACATAGCCTGAGGTTGCCCTTGTCTCTGCTTTCCATGAGACCTCAGAAAGCATGGGTAGCTGCTGTTCTTGGTGTTGTGGTGACCCATGGAGAACATGCCATCTTCTGTATTGACCCTGACCATTAAGGTTGTAATTCTAGATTGCGCTACCTTATGGCACCTCCTTCAAAGTCTTCTGGATGAACTGAGGACATCACTCAACATGAACTCCAACAACATGGTCCAATCCTTGTCAAGGTGGGCAACAGTGACCCTCTGTCACTTTGGAAATTCCCCCTTTAACCAGCAGCTCTTTTACAATATTCACCATTACAACCTCAAGCAATGTCAGTTTCACAAATACAAAGAAAATGGGGGGATAAACAGTTCTGAGGAAGCTCTTCCAGGCTTAGACTTTGCCATTTTCCCCACTTTGGGTAAGAACTGAAGGATACCAGACAGTGCCAGGCATCCACTAGAAGGCCTTTGCACATGCAGGAGTATAACTAATGGCCCAACAGTCACTCGCATTCATCCATACTCATACATCTTCACACAACCTGGTAGAATTTCTATAAATAAATTTACATGCCTCATGGCAACCTTCATCTCACCTATTCAGCCAGCAAGGACTGGGGAACTAATTATTGTGGCTTTAACTGCATGAAGAATCATGTCTCACTTGAAGGGAACACCAAGATGAGCACACTTCCTGTTAAAACAAGAAAACTGAGGCTACTACGCATAGGGGAGCAGGTCTGGGTCACATGAGGCAATAGCAAAAGTCCAAGCTGCAATGAAACAAAGGTCAACTGAGGTAGCTAAAGACTCAAGACAGTGGTAGAGACAAAACTGTGGAGTAACAGCAGCACACCTGGACTGATAGAGTGAAGGCCAGGGCCAGGAGGCCACAGAGAGCTGGTGGCTGAAGCTCTGACCTGATGTAGGAGATTCAGAAGAATTGAGGTTTATGAGCACTACACAGGACCAACAGGATGCTACCCAACAGAATGAAGGAAGAAAAAGGTTAAATAAGTCCCCCATCAACTCTGATAACACAAACAAGAAGCATGTGACTGGTTTGAAGACGAGCATCCTTTAAGGACTATGAGACCTAAGAGGTTAAAATAGGATGGAGTTAAAGACTGTGTCTCTAGGATGGGCTATGTACTAATAACCTCTGGCTCCAATAAGTCAGCAAATACTGGCACAAAAGACCACAAACACTCTTTAAAAGAAAGATACTCCCACGTGAATGAAACTTGTAGGGAGGAGCACAGATTGCAAGAGAAGATCTTGGAAGAAGCAGCAAAAAGTCAATCTGTACACATGGCTAGCATGCTAATTCCAATCACAGCAATTCTGTAAATATACTTCTTAATAAAGAACAATTTAAGTTTTAATAATGTGAAGTTTTCATTTTATTACCCAGGACCCGTTACATGAAATACTCCTGGTGATCAGCATCCATTAGGCTCTGGGGCTCTTGTTCTTAGGTGGAGGAAAGTAGAAATAGGAGGAAGAGGTTGGGCTTGGGGAGTGTAGCGCCAGCTTTCAGGTAACCTGCATGCTTGCCTTCAGTCTGCAGACATAGCAGAGGAAACTCATTGCAGCGCTATTTTAATGAGCTGTGATTCTGTTGTGTGTGTGTGTGTGTGTGTGTGTCAGAATGTTCTGGAGATGGACCTGGTTTCCTATAGTGTGAATGTCACCCCTACTGTTTCCTATACAGTGCCTGGAATCCCTCTCCCTAAGGGGAAAGTGTAGCAAAAACTCTGCTGGGAGATTCTGAAGCACTTTCCCCCATCTTTTGGGTTTTTCTGTGGGAAGGGAGAATATAGTGTTACATTTTCAAAACAACTATATTTTTTAACCATAGTAGATATGTTTGATTATCAATAATAATGTCACTATGAGATGTAAATCTGAACATTTGGGTTTCTTTTACATTAGAACTGCAAATAAAGAATCAAGCAAAACCAGTTCATGAATACTTAGTGATTGAGCAAACATTTGCATCATATAAATATTTTCTGTCTCCTCTTAAATATTCAGTGGCTGTATTGCCATCGGGCAAAGGTTTCAGTTGACTAAAGCTGAAGTAATAGTTTAATAAAGTAGAAGATGCTACCAATAGTTTAAAACCAATTAAAATGCTCGTAGCAGACTCTATGCATGTTAAAATGTCATGCGGTGCTGCTTCCAGACAGTCAGACACCAAAGAAGTATTATGAGCCAAATGCGCATGAGCAAAAGGTTGAAGGAGTCAAGGGTGTTGCTTGCTTCAGGCTTCATAACAGCAGCAAATACTCTCAGTCTTTAAAGTGTTAAATATGCTGTGCTGCATTATAGCAGACGTTCATTTTACCACAAAATAAGGTGAAGATCACTATTTGATTTTTTTATTTCTCACTATTTATATTAGATTGTAAAGGTGAATATTGAACTTAACCAGGAGAAGTTTGTTACTTGACTTTACTGAGAGCCTCTAGTGATGTGATGTGGGACAAAATGTCATTTTATTTGCAAGCTGTATGAAAAAACTCTCTTTTAGTTCCGAAGCAATGCTGTACTGCAGCCTTTCAAGCAGCAATCTGAAGAGTTTTATTGTACTTCCTGGATTTCTAAAGTATAGTACATTCTAATGCCACCCATCAAAGGAAGCGAAAGAGTTTACACACCCAATTTTCTAAGACTTTTTTTTTTGTAATGGAACCATTCACGCAGGAACGTTATGTCAATTTCATGCTAGGTTCGAAAAACATTCCATACCCTCACGCTGGCTATCAAAAATATGCAAATAAACTCTCAAGAACATGTCACCCATGTATGGTTTTTACAAAATATTTCTTGTTTATGAAGCTGGCAAGTGTGAGGCTGTATTACTAATAAATATTTAAACAAAGCCCTGATAATGTCACATACAAGTATAGTAATCGTGAAGAGTAAAAATCCAGGGGGACTTTTTTTTTTCTCTAGAATTTATCCTATCAGTATAGGAGTAGTGTGATGACAAATCCACAGAGCAAGGCTTTAAAGCAGTGGTGGAATTGTCTAGTTGTTGCTTTAAAGCAGTGGTGGGCAATCTGTGGCTCACGGCCAGCATGCGGTCCATCAGGGTAATCTGATTGCAGGCTGCGAGACATTTTACTAACGTTCACCGTCCGCAGGCACAGCCTCCCACAGCTCCCAGTGATCGTGGTTTGCTGTTCCTGGCTAATGGGAGCTGCGGGAAGTGGCGGACAGCATGTCCCTGCGGCCTGCTGCTTCGTGAAGCTCCCATTGTCTGAGAATGGTGAACCGCAGCCACTTGGAGCTGCAAGGGGCCGTGCCTGTGGACAGTCAACATCAGCAAAATGTCTTACAGTCCGCAATCACATTACCTTGATGGACCGCATGCTGGCCGCAGGTTGCCCAACACTGCTTTAAAGCAACAACTAGACAACTCTCTCATCAGGAAGTTTCCATGTTTATTAAGCTCCCCACAGCAACACATCTTTGTCCTTACTTGTAACTGTCAAGTATAAGGAACTCTCTAACTGCTTCACATTTCTCTTTCTTTATAATAAAATTTTAAAACTTTATATATACACACACACACATTGGTTTATAATTATAAATTCTAAATAAACTTCAAATTCCTTAACTATTTAAACCACTCTGTCCCCTTATCAATTTCATTTAAATAGTCCTGAACAATACTCTAGGTATGTGTTGTGTGAATAAGTATTTTCTTATATTTGTTTTAAATTTGCTGCCTATTAACTTCATTAAATGACCCTTGGCTCTTGTGTTATGTGAAGAGGTAAAGAGCACTTCCTTATTCACTTTTTCCACATCATTCATGATTTATTAGACCTCTATCATATCCCTTCCCTTATTCATCTCTTTTCTAAGTCTTTTTAATCTCTCCTCATATAGAAGCTGTTCCATACCCCTAATCTTTTTTGTTGCCCTTCTCTGTACCTTTTCCAGTTTCTCTCTCTCTATTTATTTATATATAGAGAGAGAGAAAGAGAGGGAGATCGGGTGACCAGAGCTGCATGCAGTATTCATGGTGTGGGCATAAAATGGATTTATAGAGTGGCACTGTGCTATTTTATACCTTTTATAAGTGATCCCTTTCCTAATAATGCCTAATGTTTTGTTAGCTTTTTTGACTGCTGCTGCCCATTGGGTGGTTGTTTTCAGATAATTATCCATAATGACACCAAGATCTGTCTTGAGTGGTAACAGTTAATTCGGACTCCTTCATTTTGTATGTGTAGTTGGGATTATGTTTTCTGATGTGCATTATTTTGCATTTATCAACACTGACTTTTATTGTCCATTTTGTTGCCCACTCACCCAGTTTTGTAAGATCCCTTTTTAGTTCTTAATAATGTCCAAAGATGATTGCAATCTTGAGTAATTTGTAAACTCTGCAATTTTTGCCACCTCACTCTTTACCCTTTTTTTCCAGATCATTTATGAATAAGTTGAACAGCCCTGGTCCTGGTACAGATCCATGGTGGACTCTACTATTTAGCTATCTCCACTATAAATCTGACCAGTTATTCCTATCCTTTGTTTCCTATCTTTTAATCAGTAATTGATTCATGAAAGGATCTTACCTCTTACCCCATGATTGCTTAAGAGCCTTTGGTGTAGGGTCTTGTCACAGGCTTTCAGAAAGTCCAAGTACTCTATATTCACTGGATCACACTGTGACATCCTTTACCTGGGGGGAGTGCCCAGTAACCCCTTGTAGTGGGGCAATCCTGTGAGTGTGGGCTGTGACAGGCCAGAGCACCTGCGCAGACACGGAGCCAATTAAAGAAGGGCTTATTGTGAGCCAATCAGGGCCCAGAGTGGAGACAGCCAATCAGAGACAGGCTCAGCCCTATAAGAAGGCTGCCCAGGAAGGGAGCATACAGTCTGTCACAGGCCTTTGGCAGGGGAAGGTCAGTCTTCAAAGGTGGGAGACTAGCACTGTGGACAGTGCAGTGGTGGCTAGGTTCGGGGAGGCTAGAGAGCTCTAGCCCATAGCCTACCAGGCTGCAGGCCCTGAAAGGAAGGGCCTAACAGGTACAAGGTGCCGTAGGGGAAGCAGCCCAGGGAAACAGACAGAAGAGGGGAGAGGAGAAGGACAGCGAAGCTGCTGCCAGAGGGTCCCTGGGCCGGGACCCAGAATTCAGAGCGGACCTGGGTTTTGCCCTTTCCCCCCCCTTTGCAGTACACCCAGCCATTGGCCGTAGGGAGCAACCATTATACTGTGCTAGATCCTTGATGAGGGATTGGACTCAAAGGGTGTGGTTGAACATGATAGCTGGGATGCAGGACTGCTGATCCATGAACCCCGGAAGGGAGTGCGGATGGACTAAGGGGCATTGCTGGAGGGCAGTGGCCTTGAAGAGGATGCCACTGAGCAGGGAGCAGTGCAGGTCCAGAGATAGCAACTGAGGGAGAGGTGATGGACAGGACACCACCAGGAGGGGGTGCTCCACTGGACAGAGCTAATTCCCGTAGTCACCAGCAGGAGGTGCCAGATGGTGAGTCCCCAACCTGTCACACTTCTATAGTAAATTCTATATAATTGTGATCTTGCATATAAAGCATGCCATGTAAGGTATCTGGGGAAAGGTTATGATCTGGTGAAAGTCACTGTTCTATCTAAATATGTATATCATTGGTGCAAATGATTTTATGAAATTGTGTTTTATGGTTGTCAGTAAAACATTCTGTAAGTTGGGGAATTGGCCAGATATTAGTACCTCAGAGACAATAGCAAGGAAAGTAACCAGCAATGAGGTGGGTGTCAAACAACCATCAAGAGACATTGTCCAGCAAGGGAGTTCCGATTCAATGACTCATCTGCATAAGGCCACACCAGGGGAATTGCTCAACCTTGCCTGGGGACTCAGCAATGCCCACCAGACATGCCTGGACTTGTGTTCTCCAATCACATGTAACTAAGGATGTATAACAGAACATAGAGGCCCACTGCTTGGCCTTGCTTCTGCCCCCTCATATGCTGAAAACAATACGGACACTCAGAAGCCTGAAGACTCCAACAAAGGACCAGGTTTCAGGGGAGAAACGTGTATATTAAGGACTGCAATATCCAGTAGGGTGAGAAACTGCTTAATCTAGGTGCTGCTCAGTCTAATAGAGTTGAGATTTTAGACTGCATGCCTATATTTTCTTTTATTTTGGTAACTAAAAATCGCTCTTTTGTAGTCAAACTCTTACTGTTTATCTTTACCAGTGAGTTTGCCTGAAATGTATGGTAAATCTGCTCAGGTTTGCAAAGGCTGGTGTATATCCACTTTCCATTGATGAAGTGGTGAACCAATTAATAAATTTGCACTGCTTGTCTTGAGCAGTGCAAGATGGTATATTCCAGAGGTACAAGGCTGAGAGCTGAGGGGGCAGGGGGTGTTGGCTGGTGCCTTTCTCTGCATGATTCATGAGTGGCTCTGGCAGCATTTGTACAATCTAGCTGGGTGTGGGGTTTCACATGCAATTGTGCTGAGTGATAACAGCACCTGGAGGGGCTTGCTGCTTGTCACTAGCAAAGCATTGTGTGAGACAGCCCAGGTTGGAAAGTTAAGGGGGCACAGCAGTCCTACAGTCTGAGGCTGCACCCTGGGATCCTGTCACACACCCTTATCTACATGTTTGTTGACACCCTCAAAGAATTCTAATGGATTGGTGAGGTATGATTTCCCTTTACAAAAGCCATATTGACTCTTTCCCAACAAATCATGTTCATTTGTGTCTAATAATTCTGGTGGTTTTTTTTGTTTTTGTTTTGTTTTTTTTACTACAGCTTTAACCAGTTTGTCTGGTTCTGAAGTTAGGCTTACTGGCCTGTAATTGTCAGGACGGCCTGTGGCACCTTTTTCAAAAATTGTTGTTACATTGATTATCCTCCAGTCATCTAATACAGATGGTGATTTTAAGGAACAGGTTACATATCATAGTTGGTAATTCTGCAATTTCATATTGGAGTTCCTTCAAAACTCTTGGGTGAATACCATTTGGTCCTAGTGAATTACTATTTCCTTTTATCGGTTTCTTCCAAAATATCCAATATGGGGATCTCAATCTGGGACAATTCCTCAGGGTTGTTCCCTAAAAATAATGGCTCAGGTTTGGGAATCTCTCCGCATCCTGCCAGTGAAGACCAATGCAAATCATTCATTTAGCTTCTCCACGACGGCCTTGTCTTCCTTGAGTGCTCTTTTAGTACCTCAGTTATCTAGTTGCCTATCTGATTGTTTGGTAGGCTTTCTGCTTCTGATGTAATTTTCTTAAAAAGGCTGTTTAGTTTCTTTTGTTACTACTTTTTTGCCCTGCCTAATTATACTTCTTTTTGGACTTGAAAGGAACAAACTCTGTCAAGTCCATTTTCCTCAGGTTATGTCTATACTTAAATCAATACAGTGGCATAGTTACAGCTGCGCTGCTGTAGCACTTCAGTGTAGATATTACCTACATGACAATAGGAGTTCTCCCATCAACCTAGGTAATCCATTACTGAAGGGCAGTAGCTAGGTCAATGGAAGAATTCTTGCATCAACCTAGCACTGTCTACACCGGGGGTTAGGTCTGTCAGGGGTAGGGAAAAATATCCACCTCCCTGGTGAGATGTAGCTATGCTGATGAAAGTTCCTAGTGTAGATTCATCGTAAGTAGCATTTAACTTCTAATTTTTAAAAGAAGTCTCTCTTTCTCTTTTACTCTGTTTAACCATTCCTCCCACCCACGCCCTTTTAAATTGGGGTGTGTATACATAAAGTTTGAGCCTCTATGGTGTTTTTTTAAATGTTTCCATGCAGCTGCTATTATAGTGTTTTTAAAAAGTTTCTATGGTTTGCCATTGACTGGTCAGTGATGAAGCAAATCTAGACAAGGGAGGGTGGGACCTTCTGTATGTAGAGACTGTCAGAGTAATATTTCTCACTAGTGACTTCTTTTAACTTTAAGACCATGAGGGTATAAATTTCAATATAATTATATTTTTCCTTAAATATTTCCTGTATACACATCACAACATGATTGAGAAATAAGTTGCAAGGTTTTGGGAGAGACCTTTGCCCATAAAAAGGTAAGCAATGTATTTGATGTAGTGAGTTTGTTACCTCTCAGATGGCAAAGAGTTCTCTGCTCTTTGCCTCAAGAAGCCTATGTGTTGGACGCCATGTAGTCTGATGTCACAGACACAAAAAGCCATGTTTTAAGCAGAAACTAGAGAATTCCCTGACCAAGAAGGTCCCTGTGCAACAATGTGGAAACTCCCCACTGCAACACATCCTAGTCCTCCTTGATAATGGTGGAGGACTAGGAACTCTAACTCCACAGTAACTAGAAGTGATGCAGTAAAATCTAGCAAAAGGAAATCAGGCTATAGACCAGGAGCATTTTTCATAGGTCTATTACTGTAGACTATAGCTGGCTGTATAATACATAAATAAAGGCAGTGATATTAGCTTGTCATTTGTCAGGTCATCTTCTTCCTGCGTTTGGACAATTGCCAGGTATTTGTGGAAATGTTCATGAATCCAGAAAATTTGATTAATATTAGCAGGATTGGTATTCATATTTGTATGGGACGGGAATTATTAATTTGTTTTAATGTTTCTACTCACTGACTGGATGAAAAACAATGCTACGTGATGTAGGTGAACAATCATACACAGAAAATAGGCAATACTCAAGCCAAAGCATTCATGATCAATCTATAGGCTGGAGTTTGTTTGCAAAAACCTATTAGGCAACTACTAAAAAAAAGTTTGCAAAATGCATGATCCACAAATAGAAAAAAAACCAAAACCATGTTGAATAATTCAGTCAGCTCTGCTGTAGATGGCAAAGTAAGTTGGCAAATATCCCTCCATCAAGCTTCTCAGTTGGGGAATGAAAGCCATCTATTGGACTGTCAGAGGTGAAGATACACCAGCATCCTTGGCAAGCAGGAGTTATGGGTTTCTCTACTGTTTTCCCTCTGACCTTGGAGCTGGGCAGGGCAAGCAAGAGCCCCTTCTTTTCAATGGTGATTGGCCACTTTGCAGTGTCGAGGGAGGCCTTTGATTCCCTCTCACCCTAAGGAAGGCAGAAAAAGTCCATCCTGGGGTAGGCAGCCTTTTCAGCACTCTTTCCAGTTCTTGCCTCTTCCCTTTATCCCTTTGTTTAGTAAGACAGTTACACTGAGTTTCCGGGTGTGCTCTAGGTTTCATATATCACATGCTGGGTAATAACCATGAAAGGACTCTGTCATAATCAGATAGTTAAGGATTAATGCCTCTTTTACCTGCGAAGGGTTAAGAAGTTCACCTAGCCTAGCTGACACCTGACTAGAGGAACCAATGTGGGAACAAGAGGTTTCAAAAGAAAGGAGGGAAGTTACCTTTGTTTAGAATCAGTTTCAGCCAGAGTGAAAAAGATCAAGGAATCAGCCTCTTATCAGAGTAGTAAGTTTTAGAAAAGAATAAATAGGTTTGTTTGTTTTTTTCTTTTGTAACTTGTCTTTATTCCCCTAATTGCACAATCAAATTTGGGTATTGTGTGTACTAAGGATTTTGCCCAGGGGAACATCCTGTGTTTAAATCTGTCTGTGAGATCAGCTTGTATGCTGTCTCCCAGAGGCCTTTTTTCTTTTACCTTTCTTTTCTTTAATTAAAGGCCTTCTTTTTAAGAACCTGATATTTTTTCCCCTGTTTTTTAGATCCAATGGAATTGGATATGGACTCACCAGGGAACTGGTGGAGGAGTCTCAAGGCTACCCAGGGAGGAGAAGGTTTTTTTGGGGGGGGAAGACAGAGTTTTCCAGATGACTCAGACATCTGGATGGTGGTGGCAAGACCAGATCTAAGCTGGTAGTTAAGCTTAGAGGTGTTCATGCAGGTCCCCACATCTGTACCCTAAAGTTCAGAGTTGGGGTGAAACCTATGACTTCAAACTTTTAAAATTAAAATAGTCCTTTTATAAAGAGACTTTGCAGTGAATAAGAAACACATGCTACTTACAGTACTGTAGGGTGGGAACATGCTGCTTTATTCAACTGCATAACAAGCCCAGTGGAGGAAAATAACTTCTAAGTCAACAGGATGTAAGAGAACATGTCTCCAACCCACTATCTTTGAGTAACATAGTTAATCTCTTGAGGATCTGTCTACTACTGGCTCTTTCTTAAGCTAACTATATTCAGAGATGCTGTAATTGCATGTAGCCTTCTAACCATGTGTATACAGACTTACCTACTTGGTGCTTCCTCCAGTTGCCTCTCTCCCACTACCTGTGGTCTTCCATCCAAATCCCATGTGTGTTACTACACTCTGTATAATACCAGTTGTTTGAGGCAAGGAACAAATTTACCGTCACAGCCAAAATGGCTGGTGCAACATGGATATGTGACCTGTCTCTCAGCAGTCTGGAGGCCTGATAGTGGGTATGCTGAAGAGTTGGTAGTTTCCACTTTATTTCAGCTTTTCATGTATCTGTTAGTTTCCTGTGCAAGCAGGACCATGGAACCAATAGGAAATGAACCATAAACTACAGGTGATATGGTAGGAGTGCTTTGTATAATGATATGTCCCTCACCTGGATGCTAAATCTTCTTGCTTAGTAAATGTGGCTGGAATTTTAGCAGCAGTGTTGAATCCTTAGTTTACCTGTTTGGGGCAGGAGGATAAGGGTATCTGTCTTCCCTGCTTGCGCACACACCCACTTGGGTGGGATCTGATCTAAGTGAGCAAGGCTGGAACCCATATTTATTTATTTATTGCAGTGTGCTTGGTGGATGTCCCAAATTATGATTTGAACAATAAAGTTTTGGTAGTGTCTTCAATCCATTTCACTGTTTTGTATCTTCCTGACTGACGTGGCTGTTACTGAAACTGGTGGAAGCTAAATGGACTTAGTCATATAGAACTCTAATAAACAAAAAAACACTAAAACATTAGGGGTCTGATTCTCATCTGGTGTAAATCAGGAATCCCTGACTGTGGTCAATAGTTAAATCGGTATAAAAGTAGTGTAAGAGAAAGGAGAATCCATTCCAAACATAGAGAATAGTTCTGCACTAGGAAGGGGATGGAAAAGATAACTGAGTGGGCCTTTTCCCACTATGACTCTGTTATTATTAGTCACTTTGATTGCTCCTATTGAGGGAGAGACAGTTTTGTTGTGGTCAGGGACTTGGCACACTTCTAAGCTTAACTACTAGCTTATATCTGGTATGCTGCCACCAGCCAGAATTTAGTGTCTGGCACACCTTCTGTTATCCCAAAACATTCCCTGGGGAACACAGATCCAATCCCCTTGGATCTTAAAACAAAGAGGAATTAACCATCCCCCCTTCTTTTCTCCCACCAATCCCTGGTGAGTTCAGACCCGATCCCTTGGATCTTAAAACAAGGAAAAATCAATCAGGTTCTTAAAAAGAGAGCTTTTCTTTAAAGAAAGAAAAGGTAAAAATTCTCTGTAAAATCAGGATGGAAAATGCTTTACAGGGTACTCAGATTCATATAGACCAGAGGGCCTCCCTCACAGCCTTAGATTCCAAGTTACAGCAAACAGAGGTAAAAATCCTTCCAGCAAAAGAAACCTTTACAAGTTGAAAAAACAAACAAACATAAGACTAATCCGGCTTGCCTGACTATTACTTACAATTTTGAAACATGAGGCTGATCCAGAAAGATTTGGAGAGCCTGGAATGATGTCCCTCTGTCCAAGAGCGAACAATGAACAAAAGGAAAAGCACAAACAAAGACTTCCCTCCACTAAGATTTGAAAGCATCTTGTCCCCCTATTGGTCCTCTGGTCAGGTGTCAGGCAGGTTTACTGAGTTTCTTAACCCTTTACAGGTAAAAGACATTAACCCTTAACCATCTGTTTATGACAGCAAGTCACAGCAATGTTAATTACAGTAAAGAGATCTTGGTTTGCTGTCACATTGCTACTAATTGCAAAAATACTAAATCTGTATGTACATAAGCAATTTTAAAATAAAAGACCAGGAGAAGCAGGAAATGCCAATTGCAGTGTTCAATCATAGTCGTCTTTATTTTTGCAGTCAGCAAAATATTGCCATCATTTATAATAAAGAATACTTTGTTCTGAAGCTGAAAACATTAACAGTATGTAAATTGGGGGAAAATGTATCAACACAGCAGTTCACCCAGGTGTATAGTATATTTCAAAGTTAGCTTCACAATACTGTGCCCAAAACATCCTTGCAAGCCTCAGATATCTGTAGCGTGAACTTGGGCTTGGCAATTTATCAAAACTAAGATGCTGTCTTTTTTTATAGTTTCTTAGTTGCATCTTTATTATCCCAAATGAAGCCTTATGGACTTACTATTTTTAACACATTTTATAATCCATGCATGATTTTGCAAAAATAGACACAGCTTTTTCAATAACTCTCATAAGTGACTAAAGTTAAACCCAAGATTTAGCAAAACCAGGAAACACCACATGCTAGATAGGGATGTTGTCCTAAAGGTTTGGGGTTCAGATGCTTTTCCAAAGTTTAGCCAAGTTATGTGAACTTTTCAGATCTGCTAACTTGCATGAAAACTATTTTAGTGACATTTCCTGCATTCTTTTTCCAATCCCAGTTAAAAATGCCACAAGAACAGGTTTTTTTTCTTCCATTATATCATACTACTTGATCAAGTTTTGGATGGAAAGCAGAAATTTTCAAGGGATGGGGCTGGAGGAAGGGAACATGTCTGAATGTTACATAACTTTAAAAGGACTGGGCTCAAGTTCAGCTCTAGGAGTGAAATTTCTGGGGATTCAGACCCTTAGCTTTCCCAACTGTTCACCCACTCACCTTTCATTCCTAAAAAGCACCAGCTTAGAATATTGGCTTGTAGAAGATTCTGTAAATGTGTGATAAGCAAAGGATTTTTCACTAGACCCTGTGTTTAAACATCTGTAGAGTGTAACTTACTGTAAAATAAAATCAAATACCAAAATGGAAGACTGAGATCCAGAATCAACCAATGTTAAAATGTGGCATTCTGTAATATTCTTTAGTGCATTTTGTGTACTGGATCCTAATTTGGATTTGACTGCACAAACCAAAATATCAAATCTCAGCTCACACTTGGTTTTAAGTGAAGAAGCACAACTTGTTTCAATATGGAATGTACATGTCACTACCACTGTATCCCAAAATCCCAGTCCCTTATTCCACTTTAGCTTTGCTCCCTTCTTTGCTGTGTAATGGAAATATGCTCGGTGATGTTGTCACTTGTCCTTTATGTTATAGCCTTGGGGCAACAGTTTTTAGGAAGAAATCACTTGAGACACCGAGAGCTGTAAACCTTAAAAGCAGCCATGTATTGCCACACACTGAACTAACCAACAACCAACCCAAACTGGCTGGGCTATTCCCTAATAGCAACAAGATTCTATTACCACGACAACCAAATATACAACAGTGTGTCATTTTTCTTTCAGAGACCCTATTGCCCACTAACTGGTTTTCTTTGGTTACCTCCTGGTCAGGGCAGCTCATGGATCCCTGGTATCAAATTAGACCAAGTGGTTTGCTTCAGTCCCTTGGGCTGTTTCTGGAGGCAGCCTGCTGCGGAGGTGTTACTCCACTGCTTTCCCAGACCTTTCAGCTCCCTTTCCTTCTTGGAGCTCTCTTAGTCTTTTATAGCAGGCCTTGTTTCCCCTATTGGTAGCAGCTATGAGTGCCTGCTTCCATGATTGACAGTTGCATGGGAGTGTGGTCAGGCTGCTTGCTTGTAGGCCAGAAAGGCTCCACTCCCCATTCTGCATTTGGTCAGTATGACTCCAATATTAGCCTCACTTGTTACAAGCTGTAGAAAGATCTGTTTTATGATATTCTGCTTTACCTGATAACAGTTATCCAGCTCTGTTGCTTATGTCCCCCATCCAGTAATTATTGCTGCAATAGTGAGACATAGTTTAGTAGGAGTTTATATATAAACTCAGGAAAGGGGGGATTAGTAATTAAAAAAAAAAAACTTTTCTTTGTCAGCGTTCAGAACCACTTCTGCTGTTCTTGACTGCTGTGGTTTCTCTTGCTGTCCCCACTTGCTGTCAAATCTGAAGGGATTTGTGGAGGGAACATGTAAAGAGACTCTCAGTTTGCTAAGCTGCTTAGAGATGCTGGGGTGTGCTTTGGTCTCTGACAGCGCTTGCAAAACTGGGGAAGCTAGTGATTCCCTTGAGGAAACATTAGTGCATAACTCTTAGATAGATGGATGGATTCTTATTTATTTATTTTTTTTCCCCCTTGCTCTGGCTTTTCTTCCTCCCTTGTTCCTTCACATAAGGAATGCAAGGGTATAGAGGATTCAAAATGGTGCTTTTCCTGGTTAGAAAAAAAACGATACAACTTTTATTCCTAGTTATTGCTTTCTTAAAATAGTCCGCTATTGCAAAATTCGTTCAGAGCCAGTTGGGTCAAGGATTTGACATAAGTATGTGCAGGTAATCGTTAGCTACTATATTCTATCCATGCTCTTTTGACATGAGTTTTCCCAATTTAGTAGTGCATAGCCATCCCTCCCCATCAATCTGAGGGAGGTCACAGTGCCTCACGTTCGGGCCCATGGCAAAACAAAGTTACTGGGGGATTAGCAATCTATGGCCCTGGCCCTCTAAGTGGGGCCAGGCAGCTAGTAGTCCAGGGCTCTGGCCTTGGACAGGACAGAGCAATAATCAGTCTAAGAAAATCAGGTCCTCAGGCAGGGCAGAGAAACATAGTCTAAGGGCTCAGGCCCACAGGCAGGGGGGACTACGAAGCAGTCTGATGTCCTGGTTCTGTTAGAGGGCAGATAGAAACAAGCTGCTTGTTTCTAAGGTGGAGAGGTTGCCACATCAGGGAGGGGGTTGGCAGCAGGAATTAGGGGGACCTGGGCCTACGCAAAGACACTGGGTCCCACTCCAGGGCCCTGACAAGTGGATGGTTCTACCACTAGGTCAGCAGGGATCCAGCTGAAACAAACTGACCTGGATTCAGGCAGCAACGTTAATCGGACTATAGCCTGGTGTCACTGGGCTACTTCCTGCACTCCGCTCGCTCTACTGGCTGTGTCTCAAGGTTGACCTGCATCTTCTCAGGGTACATTGCCAGTGGCAATCCCAGCAGACTCGTGGTATCTAGGTTGGCTGGCAGCTCTGGCAATCCTGGCAAGTCCTGAGCACTATAGAGGTCCCCTTCAGGCTCCTGCTCTCACAGTGGCTGGGAGGCATCTCTCCCTCAGTGGCTCCAGCCCAACTGAGCTGCAGGGTCGGCCTTTTTATACTTCCTGTCCTACCCCAGTGCTTCTAGCAGAGCAGGATGGCTGTCCTGACTCCTGCCTACCAGGGGCAGGCAGTGGTTCCTCCCCATCAGTCTCAGAGGGAGGCCATGCCATCTTGCTGAAACAGAATTAATTTTAATTCTTGTTGGCAATATGAGTGCCATTCTCTGGTGCTTGTTCTGATACCCATTACAAAAAGACTTTTTTTGTACAGTTTACTAGAAATTAATCTTTGTAAATTGCTGACTTTAGAGGTCACTCAAGTGCCTCATGTTGTTGCCAGGGAATGTGAAATAAATCAAAGAGATTTGGGGGGGGAAAGCCCTCCCCCTCAAATTACCTGGGAGTTGTGCAATCACTGCTAGATGAGAGAGACTGATAGTGAAATTTATTAGCCTCTGTAAAATATAGGAAACTTGGGGCCTGCCTTGCAGTGGAAGCAAAGGCAGAATAGCTCCCAGCAAAAGGGAAACGAGTCTATATCAACTGCTATCCTATGATATTTCAATGAATTCCTGGAATGACTTTTCACAAGAATACAGCTGTATAATATGAAACAGACAACAAAATGCTCTTGGATTAGTAGAGTAACTGAGGCATTAAGGGTCTGCCTACACTGCAGCATAAAACTAGAGTTTTTGGAACTCAAGTCACCAGATCGTAGGTTAGAGAACTCAGAGCTTGAGCATCTACTCTGATTATCAGCCAGATTAAGAATTTACTAACCTGGGACTCCAGTGTTCATACTGCAGTACACAGGCCTGAGTCCATCCAGCCAACCATATTCCAGACTTCCCAGTGCCCTCCTGACTTGCGGCCATTCAAGCCCTGGATTTTCCACCCTATATGTTTCAGGAAGTTTGAACAGCCCAGCAACTCATCCTGCTGAGTAGTCATTTTGGCCAGCGTGTTCCCAGCCACAGGAGCCAGCAACATGCTTGTTGTCCTCTCCAGAACTTCAACCATAATTTCACACAAACACTTCCTCTTGGGAAAGTTTATGAAGGTACATTGTCCCAGGCTTCTGCTGACCTGTGGAGGCATAGCTACCAAGAGCAGTCAAGGGGCTTGGACCAGGAAAAGCCACAGATGGTTATTGTGTCAAACTCAATGCTGGAGCACAGAAAAAAATCCTTGTGGAATTTCAAGGATGTAAAATGTTACTTTTCCAAACTGAACTTGAATGTATTGTGAGGGATGCTTCACCCCACAGAAGCTCCCTGGATCCAGCCTGGCTAGTTATAATGAAAACTGCAGAGATAATGGTAAATTAAAAATCACAGCTGGCTATTTTTCCTAAAAATTGTAGAACATCTTGGGCTGGGGGGCCGTGAGGAGGGGAGGTCATTGGCCATGCTACAGAAAGTTTCTCTATCAATTTGGCATTCTTCTACTTGTGGTGCCTGATTGGCATAACATCTGCCTTTGCCAAGCTTCTGAAGGAAAACCAGCAGTGTATGCAATAGAACTAGACAAATGGACAGTGACTGAACATTACATCTACAAGTGGAGTGGACTGGTCAGCTACTGAGGTAGCCCTGGAAAATACCCCTTCCCTGAAAGATGACTACCTATTTAAAATTCCTGTTTCAGGAAAAAATTTAAGCCATCAGCATCTGGGAGTGCCTCAGAATTCATGAGGGAATCAATCAGATGCTATGTTAGAATCAACATGGCTTAGCCTATTATGACTGCATGGAATGAAAGGGGTATGGGGGAAATGGCACTCCTGTGCTGTATTATGCCCAGTATGCCACCTATGACAATGAAAGGGCCTATACACTGGCTCCACATAGGCTGGAGTGAAAGCCTATAATAGGATTTTAAGGATGTAGGCAGGGGATGGATCATAGGATACTTATTGACTCAGATCCTGTGACTGCACCCCCCCCAACACCACATGTAATTTTCAAGGAGGTTCTATAGCACAGACTCAAATACCAAACTGATTTAGAGGTATAGATGAGCCAAGATGAGAATGATGATCTCATATTTATATAGCTCCTCACATCCTGACGTCTTCACAAACTTTAAAAAGTAAGTAATTAGTCCTCACTGAAACGAAATAAAACATAATGAACTAACAATGCTCTTCCTGCACAACGATACAGAACCACTTAGGACAGGAAGCAAAGAATACATTTTTGAACAAACTGGAATTTGACCATGGCACTTTGTCTGTCTGCTTCTATTATGAAAGAGCCTTGTGATGTTGTGATCATCACTGCTGAGGACATCGGTTTCATGTGTGATCACCAACACCACTTCTTCAAGCAGCTGGAGCACTCATTCTAACAATGACAAGCTCTGGTGGCCATATTCAGTTTGTCAAATCTATTAAGATCATTAGCACTAAATATTTTTCCATCAAATTTGTAGATTTCTAAATGTTACATTTTTTTAATCCAATTAAACTGCTAAGCATGCAGGGTTATCACTTTGAGTATGCTGAACCGCTAATATTATCCCCTTTTTACAGCATGGAATAATGAGGTTCCTTGCTGTTAAGGTTCCAATACTTTTACACTATCTTCTAAAAGGAAACTACTGAAATATAACTCTTTCCATTTTGTTGTGTTCAAAGCCCTGCTATCAGTACTGTGTTAAAAATGCAAAATGAATTTTTAACAGAGCATTGACACTTGCATTATTAATGTGCCTTCAGGCGTGTAATTAGTGTGGGAGTTTAATCTTTTATATTCCATAGTTTGATCAGAATGCATAAACTCAGAGGAGCTATAAAGTATTGACCAGCATCTTTGATAAAAGGAAGTTCTAAGTACCACTTCAAGGTACTTTCATAAACTTGAACGCACATCATTAGTTCTGCATAACTATATTAGAGGGGATCTTCAGTTATTATTATATTTGGCATATTAACCTGTACCAAAGAGGTCATTTTCTCTCTCTCTCTCTCTCTCTCTCTCTCCCCCCCCCCCTACCCCCACTGATTTAAAACTTATCTTGTATTATTCAGTATTCATGGAAAAGCTTGAAAACAGTCATCTGTAACTGCCAGATGGATGGATAGATGGATGAATGAATGATTTATTTTATGGCTGCTTCACTACTACCAAATTTTTATCCACCATTAACAAAAACATGTCTGAAGGGGGTGGGACAGTAAATCGAAATTCCACAGTAGTTTGTATTAACTTATTTTAACACAAAGGGTAAAATCATGACCATATTGAAGTCAAAGTTTTCAGTTGACTTCAGTGCATTTTGTGTTAGTAAACTAAACTTAGATTTAACTGTGTTAAGTCAAGAAATTAAGTTTAAAGCTTAAAGTTTAACTCTGCACCCTTATTCATATCTTTGATAGGACCATTCACTAAATGGTATGAGATTATAGGAGAATCAGCAGAATTTGTGTTTTCAGCCTCTCAGACCTTTTACTAAAAATTGGAGAAGTCATAAAATATTTTTGAGTGTCATAAAAGATTTTTTTAAATTAAATCTAGGGGTTGGAAATCTAATGAAACATTTCTATTCTTCTGATTCAATAGAATCTTGTGCAATGCAAATCACAAGAACATTGTATATACATCTAGCCTGCCCATATGAAAAAACAGATATGGGGCCAACAGGAACATTATAACATAACACAAGAACAAAACAAAATCAGCACCGAAGTTATAAATATTAGAGCTGGGTGAGATGTTTAAAATTTTGCTATTTGACAAATAGTTTTGTGTCCCTAAATGTGTTTGCTTTCCATGAATATTTTAGTTTTTTTAACCTTTAGTAAAATATCTCTCTAAGGGTGAAAAAATTGTTCATGTAAGACAGATGTCTTCATGGTGGTCTGAAGAATCCGATTCTATCCCTGCCTCTGTCACAGCATTCCTATGTAATGCTAGTCAAGACATTAAACCAAACTTTTCACTGGTGGTCACTAAGTTTTGTGTTCCTCGTTTTCTGGGAGTCTGTCTTGAGACCCAGGTCCGATGTAAGGGCTTAACACTTACAACTGCAGCTCAAGTCAGTGGGAGCTGTGCTTTGAAAATAAAGTACACTGAAAAATTAAATCCTAGTGATCTCAAATTGGGCACACAAAATTGAGCTAAAGATCAAATCTATCCACTAATGTGTCTCAATTCCACATCTATAAAATAGGGATGATATCGCCCTCATTTTGGAGAGATGTTGTGAAAACAAATTCATCAATTTTTCTGAAGCACTCGGATATTATAGAGATGAGTGCCATAGAAAAGCCCACATGGAGATTATGAATTCTTCAGAGCAGAGTTTGAATAGTGCTGTTAAATATTGAATAGCTGATCATTAAGCAAGTACTGTGCATTCTGTCTGTTGAATAAGGCAGGGGTCTTGTGGGGAAAAAATAGTATGTGGTTATGCAATTATAGACCATCATAATGCATACCACAAGCAGGATGAATTAAGGTTGCACAGGCAACCTTAATTCTGACTTTTTTCCTAGCTTTACAGTACTTGATTCTTGTTTTTTAACATAGATTTTCTGCATAGTTTCTTAGATTTTTAAGAACGAACACTGGAAAGAAAACAAACAAAAAAACCCCGTCAGTTGGTGTTATATTCATACCCACATGGATCATTAGCAGGATTGGAACCTTTAGATCTACCAGTCACACATTTGCCCCTTGAGCTAACAGAGTAAAATACAGCACTAGCAAGTCGTAATCCTCCATGTGGACTAGCACTAGTGGAGGTTAAGACACTTTTTTTGGTCAGAGGGTTTCAAAGATTTTTCTGACAGAGGAATGATAAAACTCGGGTATCCTAAGTTCCATTCCAGGCCCTGGAGACAACCTACTCTGAGCACAAACTCTTCTGCCCATTCTCTCCAGGCTTGACCCTCTTCTTCCCCTCTCCCTCTAACCTGTTCTATCTCTTCTGAACCCCTGACTTTTTCCGGTTCCATCCTCCTCATCTAGTCAATCCCAATCTCTACTCCTCTGGCATCTCATCCCTGTCCAAGTCTCCTTGCCCAGCAAGTCTTAGTCTCATCCCCCCAGCCTTCTCACCCCAGGCTCCCTTCCACTCCCTGACTCCTTGCCTAGCCATATCTGGTCCTTTGTCTGTCTCCTCGCACCGCCACTCCCTATCCAGGCTCTTTGTCCGTCCTCTCTCCCTCTCTCTCTTTCCTTCTCTTTCCCCACCATATTCCCCATATCTACTGGCTCCTAGTTCCAGCCTTCCTCTCTAGGCTCCTCATTTGATTGCAGTCTCCTCAAGAGCCACTTCCTTCCCTCCACATTTCCCTCCCTGGCAAGGTGCAAAGCTGTAGCAAGTCTGTTCTGAGCATGTACAAACTACAATTTTTCAAAGGCTTGTAACTTGGCCAAATTTGGGCTGATTTTCAAGGGCATGACACAATGTTCACCCCTCTGCCAAATGTTAAGTAACAGGTCCAAAGCATGGGTGCATTAGAGCATCTAAAAAAAAAAACCCAAAAGAATTATTTAACATGAGCAAAACAATCTTAATTTAAGAAACAGCAGAATAGAGGATGAAATTTTCAAAAAAGTTCAGTGTGAGGCGGACACCCAACATGGAAAACTTCAGCCCAGACATTTAAAGTTTGGCAAAATTGTAAATAATTGAAAACAAGGTCTTATAAAAGGAAGTGTCAGGCAACCTTAGTAGTAGGATTAGATATTTCTTGGTGGCAGTAAACATCTTTCACCCTGCACCAAAAACCAACAAAATTATATTTCCATCAATAACAATAATTTACAGCTAGACAAAATAAGAAACACTGCTTAGGAACTCATTGGAATCAAAATCTAGTGGTTTAGACTTTTGATTTAAGCTTGTTATAAATGGATTAGCAAACAGATAGTAAAAAAAAAAAGGATGATTTGTTGATTTAAGGATACTTATATGGTATATTTTGATATGTAATGTTAACAAACTGAGTTTTAATGGTTTATAAAGCTTTAACTTTTGAATTTTCATACCTACTGATGCTAAACACAATTTTGCACAATTGTGAAAATTTAAATAGATAATCTAAAAACATCTTAAACATTAATATAAATTGAAATGATATAGCTATAGATAGATTTGAAATGCTTTTTATCATAAATGTAAATTTCCTAATGGACTGAATTAAAACTTTGGACCAGGTCATAGAGCATAATTCAGGTGAAAAACAGTCAAACTGACAGTGAATAATAGGCTCAGAACAACAGTCCATCAGTTTATTTGAGAGAGCTACTCATTTTCAATTTTAATCTATTTTTCTGTCATAACTTGGCTTTACACCCATTGTCACTAGTATGGTTTATCTGTATTGTGATTTTTTTTAAAACTAATTATTTAGATGCATAAAAAGTAAGTATTTAAAACTGGCATCTATTTTCACTGAACCCATTATTTTCCTTGTACATGAAAGGAGGCTACTGCTATGAAAATCCCAGATGTTATTAAACTGACTCCCTAAATTAAGGGCTTTTTTTGTGTACAAAGATTTCTCAAAAGTTCAATTTTCTAAATAAAACTCTTCCTCCTGCCTTCTTCCCCCATGCCACAAGCTATACAATCTGCATGAGCTTAGGTGTTGTACAACGGTTATAATTACAGATTTGAGATATTTTGTTTAAGAAAAAAACATTCTCTGGAGTACCTTATCAGGAGCTATTCAGTATACAATCTGAAAACTCAGCCAAAAAAAAAATTGGTTTCAAAATGCAGATTTCATTTTTCTACAGGTTCCAAAAGACTAGATTTTTTCAAAATCACTTACTTGGCTTTGTAGCCTCTGGGTAAAAGTTCCATGTGCTTGGGGTAAAATTTTCAAATGTCATTAAGTGACTTAGGAGACTGACTTAGGTATTTAGGAGCCTGTCTTTTATTGAAAGTCAAAGGTAATTTAGGACACATTCCTAAATCTATCAGGTTGCAATGCTGAATGAAGAAACAATTAAATACCTTTAAAATATGGACCTAAGTTCCCAAGACACTTTTTTTTTCTATATGATACTTAGGCATTTTTTGAAAATTTGTTTTGGTTAAAATTTTGAAATTGAACAAAATAAATAGTAAAAAAGTCAATGAAACTTTCATTTCCCCCTTTGTTTTTCAAATAGCTATAAATAGGCTTGGAAGGACAAGATCTCTATTGAGAGATAGAGGAGCTATAGATATAGATTATCTCGGTAATAATTGACATTACTATACACCCAAAAACTGACAAAATATTTACATCAATTTTGATGGAAATTTACAGATAAGGAAAGTAACAATGTTGCTTGAGAACTTATTTTGGTTTTATTTAAGGATATTTCCTTTGTCTACATCGTATGTCAAAATATACTATTTGTGTTTTTAATTGTTATGAAACTTACCTTTTGGATCTCCATGTCTACTCATTAAATAATTAAATTAAATTTTCTGCTACCATGAAAATTTAAATTGATATAAATTAAAATGCTTAACAGTATTGATATATCCATCAAATTTATATAAATTGAATATTGACAACCCTAGATGTAATCAATTTTTTAAAGGAAATAAAACTCAAACACTTCTTTGCAAATAAAATTTGCGATGGTAGCAGAGAATATTCTAGAGTATCACTAGAGAGTTAAAAACAAAAGGCAAGCAAGGGTAGTAATATGAGACTTGCAATTTTTCAAGGTACTAGCTATTTTTCACAAATAAAGACAACTGTGGGGCTTGCCCTAATAGATACACTTTAATATACATATTCATGTACAAATTTTCTTGTGAAGACACTAGGAATACCACACACACACACACACACACACACACACACACACACACAGTGCCTGACACAAACCCACACAATAAAGGAAACACAAAATTAAGCTACCTATCAATATATAACACTATACTTCCCCACCCATAGGTACAAACTTTACTATTACCACAATTATTGTACACCACAGATTACCCATCACAACCTTAAATATTCCCCCTTTCACTTTTCTGCACCCAGCCCTTTACCAGATTATTACACCTCTTCCCAATTAGAGTAGCTGTGGAAGTCTGGTATACCATTTGATTGTGCTGGCAGCTGGTAGTTTGGTAAGAGGCTGCCTATAGAAGGGATTGGTGGATGGATGGCATATCTTGGGGAGGGAGTAGGAGGAGCCAAATTTATAATTGGGTGCATGAATTATAGTGTGGGGGTAGTTGTGGTAATGCTAAAGTGCATCTGTGGGTGGAGAAATAGAAGGTAAGTACTGCCTTAGATGTATTGGCAAACATTTCCCAAATTTACTGAATCTAAGTATGTACTGAAAATATGCCCAATTGTCCTCTAACAAATTTTCACTCAAGAATGTGGTAGTGTTTACAAACTGGGCATTCACTTATACACTTCTTTTGCCTATCATGGTTTTCCCCCCTGAGCACAGGAAAGCTGATATCCCGGTTTATGGTATTTACTTAATACAGTTAACATTAACAATCCCCAAAAATCTTGAATGAAAATCCAGACAATTGCAGCAGAAATGATGAAAACATAAAAGGGGCAATATAGCTCAGGTCCAACTAATTTGGGATTTTCCCCCTGCAATCAACTAATTTTTTTTATTTTTTGAATTGGTGTTACATGAACTTTTATAGAATCACTTCATTTGGGCAGATGAAAGTTAACAAATTCTACATGATGAAGCAATATCAACTTTTTAAAAAAAAATCAGCTATTATTCTATTGTAATACAAATTTAGGTCATATTGGATATTCATAGAAAATCAAAGCAAAACAAACAGACAAATTATCCTAGGTGCCCAATAACAATAATTTACATAGAACATTTGACTGTTCATTGAATATTATTAATTGACCACATTATCCAGCAAATGCTTCTCTTGTACATAGAATAAACTACTCAAATAGTCTTTTGTAGTATTTGACTAGATCTATAGTTGATTGAATGTAAATTCATTGAATAAATAGTTCAAAAGATAACAGCAACTTTTGCTGAATAATGTATTTGAGTAATTTATTTTCCACTTCTACCACCTCAGCTTCAGACACTGTACTGTCCTGTGCATCTATTAATAGTTTGTCTTTTGGTTGGCAAAAGGTAATAGAGGCTGCAATATAAGATGAAATCCTGGCTTTCTTGAAGTCAACAGAGTTTTACCATTGACACCACTAGGGCCAGTATTTCATTCATAGTGTTTTAAGTTAAAATATGACACAAACTGATTCTCCACATAAGTTTGCCTAAACTATAAAGAAGTACTAAATATGTTTTATTTCCCAAGAGGAGCAACAGTATGCTATAACATTTAGAAATAGGACTTTCCATATATGATTGATGTATAGATGGAATAATTATCCAGTATTAATGCTAATATGTGGCTTTAAGGGGCACAGTTATTAGAAGTGCTTTGATTAACTGATATCAGTCTATAAAATACAGGAAATATGAAAATAAATATGAAGAAAATGGTGGTTTTGACACATTTTTGAGTAAGTAATAAACAAAAAGACACTGACTGTTGTATTGTTTCTCTGCTTCATAAGAAGTTAGAGTCAGAGGTGGCATAAAATAAGCAGGTTTCCAGAAACCTGTTTGCTGAGCATTCCCTGGATGCTGGAGATGAAGTGACAATGATAAAAGACCCATGCCTGCTGATTACATTAAACAAGACAGGACAACAGAGCACAGGATGTATTAAAGTTGAAGTTAAATTTAAATCGAGATATAAATGACTGCAGGCAGGAAGAAGAAAGCAAAAGAGTGTAAGAATAAAAAGTATATATTTATATGAGAAAAGAGATGTCTGTATAAGGTACAGTGGCGTACAAACAGCTTTTAGCAGTGAAGTTGGTAATAACCACTTCTGCTTGAGATTTTTCTGTTTATACATACAAGGATCATATTGTCTCTCATGGAGAGACAAGGTGTGGGGGAGGGAATATCTTTTATTGGATCAACTTCCAGGGCCGGCTCTAGGTTTTTTGCCACCCCAAGCAAAACAAAAAATTTGGCTGCCCCCACCCCAGCCCTGGGCTCCCCCCTGCTGCCCCAGGCCTAGGCTCCGGGCCTCCCCCTTCCCGCACGCCCTGTCACCCCAGCCCTGGGCCCTCCCCACCACCACATGCACCCTCCTTCTGCCGCAGCCCTGGGTCACTGGTAACTCACTCCCTGGGTGGATCATTCAGCAGGAATTTAACCAGCACCCACACCCGAACTCCGCCTGGGCCTTACACACACATCCCTCTATTCAGCTGTGCCAGCTGGGCACCCCCTCCCCGCACCGCTCCAGCGGGTGCCTCACTCTCACCTGCACCTCCTTCTGTCCACTGGGCGATGTGACTTGCGTCAGGCAGGTCATCAGTAGGAAATTGGGAGGCACACAGAAACAGACAGATTGGTCCTATAGTTACAGAACTGCATAAGGGAACGAAATTTAGCTTGACTGAAGAGTCTGGATGCATATAATCTCATAAATGAGGAAAATCCAAGGTCTTTATTCTTTGTTCCCCTGTGTTCTATGGGAATTTGCCAATGCACATATATGTTCTCCTTTAAAACAAATTAAAAAAAAAATCAGCACTGTTGGAAAATAGAATCTCATCCTAAAGAGACATGAGCATTTTGCTCATTTTCTACTTTTCATGGCAATTACAGTGAATATTATATTTGATTTGGAGAAATGAAATAACAGCGCCAAATTGAGCTTAAGCATCCTGTATATTTTAGGTGTCAAATGAGGCAGTGTAGAATTGTTTGAATATGCTAAATCTGAAAGGAAAGCATTTCTGCTTCATGTGCGCAGAATGGAAATCCTCCTATGTGGTAATCTCTAAAGCTCCAGTGTCCTAACCTCCTTATTTTCATTTTAATCTAGTGGATCTTCACAAACCCCTGCTTAGCTTCAGATAGAGAAGCACTGTCGGTTAGTCCCAGTCTCTCTTGGCTGCAAGGTGAGTCACCAGTTCCTCAGCCAGTCTGGGGATGTCTCTAGAGGAATACGGCCAAAGCTTCTACTTCTTGGGCTACTTTTCCCATTCACCAGTGCACTCCGCTCGAGCAATGAGCTCACGCTGAGCAGAGTTCAGCTACCCACTCCTTCCTTCTGTATGGAGCCAAGGAAGCTGGGAAATGATCATCCCGCGCCGGGCTGTTTAACAGGAGCTAACACAAGGAACTAAGGCTCCAGGATCAAATTTGGTCTCAGCCTCAGGCCCATCCTGCTAGCGCTCTCCCTGCAAGTGCGCTCCGCCAAGCGACTGCGCTTTGCTGTGTAGCTAGGCCGTACAACTTCTGTGTAGAGAGACAACTTGGCTACATTCTAATCAACTCTCCCACCACAGAAGTGTCAATAGAGGAATGCCTCCCACACCTTCTCTTATTACATGAGAACTGACGGACTCAACATAGCCCATATTCACTCTTGTCAATATAACCACACATCAAGTCCTGCAAAGCAGTGACTCAAATGATTCCCATATGCACACATTTTTTGTTCCCGCACCTATCATGTGCATTGACTGATAAAATGGTTTTCAAACCAACCGCCATGACAAGAGCCAGACAACTGTAGATGACCTTCTGTTATCATATAACCTTTCACCAATCTTTTATCATCTCAATATTATCACAAACTTATTGTATTTCTTTAGACATGATAATACATACAGAACCGCCGTGAGACTTACTGCTCTCCCCCTGTCAAAATCCAGTTGATATTGGAGGAGGATTCCATTTCATACTTTTGAGGCATATCAAAGTACTATTTTAATCAAAGTTCATCAGTGTATAGTGATTTTTGAAGTCTATTTTTAATATGAATTTGTGCAAATTAAATTGCAGAGAATAAGATAACCTGATCAGACCTTCTAAGAGAAGATTTGACTAATTTTACCTAAATGGCTTAAAACTTCATTTGTCAACTTAACAACCCTTGGTGACTATTACAAGAGTTTCAAACATAATTAACCAAAATTTCTTTAGCTGTTATGATAAAATGCTGTACTGACAAGGCTTTGGACAGAGTAGTCCCGTTGTGGCTGGTGTCCGTCCTTTAATTATAGTATTTAATAACAGATATTAGAGGAGTTAGTGAACAGGGCCTTTCCAAATAGGCTGGTGTATGTTTAGAAGCATTAATCTAAGTAAAAGTTCTAAATCGGCATGACCTCTAGCACCTAAGTGCTAGAAACCTCTGCTGGAGAGACCTCATTCCATGACATATGGCGATATCAGCATAGAGTTGATCTGCTGCATCCTAAAATAGAGGGAGGGCTTCAGCAGGGGTGTCTACTGGTAGGGTCTAGGAAGCCTGAAACTGCGTCACTGCCGAAACAGCTGGTCTGGAATACTCTGGGATGTTGCAAGCTATTTATTTGATGGTATTGGGAAAGATTAAGAATATGTTCCTGGATGGTTGGTGTCATAAACAGATAGTGAGATATAGAACAGAGTACTTTATCTCTGACGTAAGGGTATAACATTAGTAACCGGCTGTCACCGACAGAGACAATCAGACAGGATACTTCAACTCTGAAGGGAAGGTAGTGTGTGTGTACTGTGTGTCCATCTGGGCGGTCAAGAGGACAGATGTGCAACCAGGTTCTCTCCATACAGCTCTTATAGTTAAAGTAAGTGTACTAGTTAATACGGCGATGGCCTTAGTTTTTATTTGAATGGCATTGCTGGGAGATTACTGTCTTGTATACATTAGGCTGGGAGGGTATTCCCATGTCTATAGCAAAAACCTGTACTCTAACCATCTAAATTATAAAGATAATTTTTACTGTTTCTCTCTATTAAAATCTTTTCTTGTTTAAGAACTGATGTTTTTCTGGGAACCCAGAGAACGGGTCTGATCACCAGGACTTGTGGGAGTACAGAGGAAGGGGGAAAGTTAATTCTCTCTGTGTAGGGACCTTCCTCTCAGGAGAGCTGCGAGCGGGAAAAGACGGAGGGGGAAGGTGAATTCCTCGTTGTGATTCAAGAAAGTTTAAAGTCAAGTAATCTCCAGAACCCAGAGAAGCCCTGGAGAGGCAATGGGGGAAGTGATTTCTTGTGTAAATCCAGAGGGCTTGGGCCCGGCAAGTTCGGGACATAAGTGTACCAGCACTTGGAAATCCTGGTGGGGCAGGCTACAGTCTTACAACTGTAATTAAGTAGAGGAATTCAATGCTGATACCCAATCTTTTGGACGTCAAGGTTCAGGTGGGAATATACCATGATGGGGATGTGAAAGAAGCTCTCTTGCTTTAATTATGGATACGCTAATTAATGGATACATTATGATATACGAAGCTGCTAGGTGTACAAGATGTGGAATTGTAAAGTTTAATTATTAGGTCCTAATAGATTTTATATGGTTGGTTAGTTTTAATTGTAAAAAGAAATTCACTTGCTTATTGTTGGTCTTTAGCACATACACATCCACCCACCTGAACTAAGGAACATCAGAGCAATGACTGGTAGATAAGAGCGTCCCAAATTTTGTATGTGCAAGGCTCCATGCATGAAAACAATAAAACGAAGTCCCAAAAGGCTTAAACAAAGTGATTAAGACTTTCATTAGTACAAAGAATAATCAAATGCACCAGCACAACGACATGACGTTACCGTATTGCTGCTCACTTCTGGCTATGTCTGCAAGTTTGCAAATAAGTTTGTGCAAAAGGTTTTTGTTTAAGGCGTGTCAAGCTAAAGAAACATCTCAAAATGCCATCCACATGCATAATCTTTACTCAGCATTCAGTTTAAATAAAATGAAGTCCACAAAAATAGCTCTAAAAGTGATGGATGAGCTGAGTTACAGGTCCCCTAATTATTTTCCAGTCTTGGAGACTGAATTACTCCTGGATACTAGTTGACGTTATGGAAATTTGAGTGCATGCATGTGAATCAATAAAATGTGTGAAATCATACTCCAGGTCGATAAAGCTGTGTCTTTTTTTTTTTTTTTTTTTTTTTTTCCTTGCTAAAGCTCTCATTTCCTTGTCACTGATTCTTGCAAACACTATAAATCATCTAATTTTAATAAGTATTTTCATAGAGTAGGCTTGATATCACATAAAGCAAGCTACAGAGCAGCTTAAAGGAAAAGTCACAAGAGGTGTGGTACACAGAAGAAAGTGTGCTTTGAAACATGCCCTGGATTAACGATCTTATCTCCAGATCTGATAGGTAAGTCTTAATGAAATCATGTATGTGCTTCAGCACAATAATGAACATGAACGCATAGTTAAGGTAATTGGAGACAGGTTCAGAACAAGTCCAATTACTGCAGTTCGGCTAATTAGAATGGAGGCAGGGACAATACAAGGCGCACAACTTCAATGAAAAAAAAAAAACCTTGGTGATTGGAAACTTGAGTCAGACGCCTCTGATATAACTTATGAAGTTAGAAATGGAACAAGAAGTCATTCATAGATAGTGTATTTAAAAGTATTATAAAACTATTCATAGAGTGAACTTTGGAGCAGTCCTCTGAAGCATTGAAACGTTTGCCTGAATCTTCTCTCTGTGGGGATCGACTAGCCACTGCAACCTGCTGTTATTACTGTCAGTACTGTTCAGATGGTAAGTAAATGCTGGGATTTAAAGCTATGGCTTAGTTTGTGTGCAAAATCTAAGTTTTAGAGCACGCTTAATTCATAAATCTTATAAAATGCGCGTGCCGTTATTTACCCTTTACAATCGCCTGGAGAAATGTAAGTTGCCCCTGTTGGGGTTCTGAAAACTCGTAACGAAGGAGATAATCGATTCAGATAGTGAGAGGAAACAGTGAGAAGCCCGCCCCCCGAAGACTACTCCAAAACGGACATTGAAAAGGAAAGGGCTTGAGTGGCCTGAGTGGACCTACTAAAGTCATACTTTCACAGCCCCATCTCACTGTACGTATTGAGCACCTTAAACAGTGTCATTAACATACTATCTCCACACCAGTCCTGGAGATAGGGAAAAATCTATTATCCGCTTTTCATAGAAGGCAACAGGGAATAGAGGAGCAATAACTGCCCAATGTCACAGAGAAATGAGTAACATTGTACTTTTTGGCTACCAAACTAACTACAAAAGAGCTGATTTTCAGTTATTCATTTATTAATGAGGTTTCTATATTAATGAAACAATTGAATACGAAAACTCCAGTTTTGCTAATGTAAAAGACATATGGTTAATTAGTAACAATTTTTAAATGGGAACTTTTATAATGGAACAAAATTGTACAAGTAATTTTTACACAGTTAAAGGTATTGATTTGCACATTTTTCATCAATTCCATTTCTATTCACGTTGTGTGTGCTTTGGACAAAAGACTTATCCTCAAGCAATCACTCTTTCCTCCAGTATCGTACAGTGAAGTAATTCTCAGTCTCGTGACTATAGGACGTGTACACATTCATGTCACACATGGCGTTAGCGTCGACGTTACTAATAATCAAAGAGGAGGGAAGGATGAGAGTTGAGATATTGTGTTTAAATTAGAAACAGTCACATTCAAACTTGCAGTCATAACTGCACCCGTTGGAGTCGAGCAACAAGAAGGCTACGTTGAGATAAAACGACTAGTTCTCGAGGTTGGGTGGTGTACGCTACATCTGACCAACAAGAGAGAATGTGAGGGAGGCTGCATTCTCCAATAGGTCAGATTGACATTGAAGAGTTCTTACCGACTATTGAGAATAAATATTAGGGTTAAATGAAGAGTTCTTCGAGGGCCTCTTTTTTTTTTTTTTTATTTTATCTGGGCTTGGATGAAATCTTGGCTACCAAGTCGCTCATGGATGATATGGGCGAGTAGGAATGGTTCACTTCTGTGCTTGACACCATTGTAGCTACTGCAACTCTCTCCATAGCCTTGATACAATGGTTGCAGCAAAGAGTGGAGAATGTGTAAGGATACAGGGCAGTTGTGTGTGCTTTGCGTAGTGCTAGAGTATTTCCGAGCCTAAAAAAGAAAGTCATCTCTAGGTACTACAGACTTGCATCTCATCATCATACTTAACTATAAGAGAAACTTTATAGGAAAGGGAAATCAGTTTAATAAGATGATTAGTCAATTTGAATTGATTTACTAAACTGCTCACCTTCCAATGTCTGCAGATTAATTATAATTTTTTCTTTGGGCACGCTGTTCAAACTACAGCTGAACAAAATATTTATAACAATAAGTGGTAGAGCTTATTGCATGTTCTTCCTGGCACAGTGTACTTTTGTCAGAAAGCAGTCAGTGCATTAT